>NC_134353.1:544231176-544568161 GCF_048569485.1 Anomaloglossus baeobatrachus | reverse complement strand
CCTAGATCATTAAATAATTTTATTCTATAATGACCTTGGGGTTTAGAGTATAGGGCTAGAAGCGGGAAGCACTCTGCACTGCTAGAGTTTGCTCACATGGTTAAACTGTGCTTTTTTTTACTTCAATTTTCTGCAATCGCAGTAAAATCACTACATGGTTCATGTGCAAAAACAATGCATTTTTTAAATTCAATTTTTGGTGCTGAAGAGGAGAAGTGGGGTTAACGCCACGCTACCACCAATAAGAAGAATTGTTGATTAATAATAATTCTTTTACTCTATAGGTCAGCACGTTTCAGGCATCCAGTTCCCTTCTTCAGGACCAAGCAAAAAGCAACAATTGTTGATTTTTGCTTGGTCCTGAAGAAGAGAACTGGATCCCTGAAATGCATTGACCTATGGAATAAAATAATTTATTATCAGCAATTCTTCTTTTTGGTGGTAGCGCTGCATTAACCCCACTTCTCCTCTCCAGCACCGAATATTCAACCATGTGTGGCTGCGGCAGCCGCCATCATCTTTCATACCTTCATAGGGGTTGTGACAACCTTGCTATGTGAGTGTTATCTTTTATACACCACTATTTTTAATCTGGTAATGTGTCGCCCAGGGATAGGGCTACTCAGATCCGGGCCAAGGGTCACTTCAGTAAGTATGATGGTGGCATGACCCGGTCTGTGATCCCAGGATCCACTGTAAAAAGGGGTTATTGTAAAAGGGGATTGTCCGTGATGCCACCCGTGGGTTGCAGTGATAAGGTGGTGGCACCGCCGCTGCCTCTGGGGACCGTGCCCGGGACTGATGGTGTGGGGGCAGCAAGGTGGGATCCCCTCCATGGGTAGGGGAGTTGTAGTCCCAGGGCCCAATTGGGGGTGGTGGTTTGGGGAATAACGGGAGCAGTCCACGGCTTGGACCGAGTGGTGCAGGAGTACTCACAGTATAAGCAATAACTGACACAAGTCCAGAATTGAACCAAGTTGCTGGTAACTGGTGTCCACGGCCGGTTGCTGTGAGGACAGGTCCCACACCTGTGTGTGTGATTCAGGTGCTCTTTTCCTGCCCGAGGTCTGTGTCTGCTCTGCACACTGGTCCTGACTGGGTCCCAACAGCTGGCACCGGGGGGGGCACTACCCTCGCCCAGTCCACTCCGGGTCCCCACAAGTGGCTGGTCTGCTCCTGAGGCCCTTACTACCACTTCTCCTCTGCTCCCAACGGAGTTGCTTCCAGAACTCTCTCCTGCTGCAGACTAACTCTAAACTCAACCCTGCTCTGCTCTTTCTAAGCTCCTCCCGCCCCTCCCTTTTCCTGGGGAGGGGGTGAGTGGGACCTAATTGGATGGTGTGTTTCTGTGTGTGGGAAACTTACCAAGGGAGTGTGAGATCTGCACCAAAAACATGGATGCAGACCTTTGTGACACCCTGGTTTTGCCAGGGCGGCACAGTAAGACTCTATTTGCGCTCTCTTTCCCTAGTTTTTTTAAATTCAATTTTAAAATACAGCAGCAAAAAAGATGCAATGTGATCGCAAATCAGTAACATACTCATAGAGAGGTATTTTAATTATATTATAAAACAGGGAAAGTTTCTTAAAGTGAAATAATACTTTAATAGGACTAAATATTAGAACCACGTAACACTATTGCAAATCTTGGAAGCGGGAATGCCTGTTGCTGACAACAGTGTTCTTAAAAATAATTTTCATCTGTTCACACATGCAGACACATAGGTCTCAATTCATATTTGTGTGGTAACTTTCTATAGTGCAAAAAGTCACATGTCTAGCAAAATATCACAAAAATTGCTAAAAAAAAATGTTTGGCTTACATAAAATCACTCCACTGGAGTACATTTGCAACAAAATTTGAAACTTTTTGAAATGTCACAAATAATGAATCAGGAGAAACCATCTGGAAACCTTAACCATGCCTAAAATGGAAGCTAAAATAAAAAAAAATGATGAGCACATATAAAATAGACTTCAGAAAAGGCAAATATGGATGGATGCATGTGGGAAAATGAAAATCCGACAAAAAGCACTAAAACATATAAAAAAAAAAACAGCTAGAAATTCAATAACGATTTAGGCACATAAGCTATATTGCTATTTGTCTAATGAAGTTAGGGTATAATGGTTACAATATAGTCACTGTTCTTGGCAGTTGGAGTTTTTGTCTTCACTTCTATGAAACAAACAATATTATTGGCTGCAATGAATAAATTTAGGACATGTCACAGTGCCAACTACTGTTCAGCTTGATGCCTTTTTATTGCTTGATGGTCCATTCAACTCATGGCCAGTCAATATATTGGCTAGAACTCCAATGTACAGCACATTAAACAATCTATACTATCTCACTGCTTTTTGGAATGGTTCAATCAATAAAAGCTCAGTACAACTTTTTAGATGCAGAGATATTCTCCTAAATATTACCACTCAATTCCATTTATTGAAACACAAACAAGAGCATGTCATTGTTGCTCCCTAAATTAAGTGTTTTTACACTTGAATCACTTCCTTTTACGCCATAACTTTTTTCTACATGCTTTAACATTAAAATTTCAACACTAAAAGGGAAAAGTCATGCAAGTGGGAAAATCAAAAGATGGATACACATGTTTATGACATCCAATGACATCCAGATGTGCTTGACGGGACTCAAGTCCGGAGATGCTACACGACGTGATTGCCTGTTTAGGCGACATTCACAGTAGCACAAGCAACATGTGGCATTTTTATGTTGAACAATGGCTCACGGGACACTTTTGAGAAATGGTCATACCACAGGTTCTGTGACCAAATCGATGTAACACTGAGCTCTTAGTACTGTATACCTGGAATGAAAACTAGAGGGGTCTGGCTACCATCCAATGTGCCATCCCACAACATAACCTCGGGAGCCGGACCAGTGTAAGGCTATGTGCGCATGCTGTATCTTTGTGGTGACCACAAAGATTCATGTTTTTTGGTCCCAAAAAAGTACCCTTGGATGCATTTTTTGCAGCGTTTTACTGTGTATTTTACTGTGTTATTGCCCAATGCATTTTTTAAGTCAAATCTATTGACTGAAAGGGCTCAAAAACGCTGGCAAAAATGCAGAAAGAATCGACATGCTGCATCTTTGTGGTCACCACAAAGACAGCCAAAAAAATGCTGCAATGTACGGAAAGCATAAATGAAATCTCATAGACTTCGCTGGGGAAGGAAATGCATGCAGTTTTTGGACCAAAACTGCACCCAAAAAATGCACAAAAGTGCAGCATGCGCACAAGGCCTAACAGTTTCTACTGAAGGCCTTTGTATGGCCTTGTCAACACGATCTTATCAAATTGGAAGTTAAAATTAGACAACACATACAAAGCATAAGGCATCATACAATATCTACTCAGACTATCAGAAGGTGATTGCACAACATTGGGATATGAACTCAGTGTCCAGGCTACATGTGATCCATTGACAAAATTCCACCGTGATAAAAGTCTATTATGGTAAAGATCAAGACAGTAAAGGAGGCTACAATGGAGGTCTATCCTCTTTAGCAATGAGTTCTGCTTTATTTTGGATGCAATGACAACTGGAGACTAGCCTGTAGAATGACATGAAAAGACCTTCATAAGAAATTTGATACTGTAAATATGGCCATGCCAAGCCACATATTGCTTGCACTACTTTGAGTAGCTTAAATGTGCTACCATGGCTTGCAGTGTCTCCAAACCTGTCTGCCGTTTAGCACATCTGGGATGTCTTTGGTAGACAATTTCTAAGGAAGGTGCAAGCAATGGATTTTTATGATTTCTGGGTCCAAATCCATTCAGTGTGGCAAAGCATTCCTCATATAATCATTCGTAACCTCACTGATCACATACCAATGTGTATAAGTGTGTGTAATTCTGCATGTGACGCTCATACTCAATACTGAATAAATCAAGATGTTCTTAACATATTGTCTCCATTTTTTTCATCATTTGTACATCATTAACCTGCCTATCGACCCCGTGATTCCATAATTCCGTGACTTCTCCTTCTTGGCGTTGCAATTTCATTGTTGAGGAGTGTATATGCAACGTTAGTATAAAATATCTAATATATATTAAAATACATGAGGTAGTTGTGGTTAGCTGTTGGCAGAGTCTGCTTATTTCTTATTGCATACATGTTCAGGACACAATGTTATTTTCTAAATAAAGAGACTAGTAATTATAACATAATGTGAAACAAATACTATGACACATCAAACATTTATTTCGTTTACATGTAACCAGATCTGGGAACCTGTCATTCTAGTTTCGTGCGTGACTGACGTGTTAGATGAAAAGTCACAAAACCTCAAATCTAGCAGATTACATGACAAGAAGATAGAGCTGTACAACTAATAGGATAGATCTTGTCATGGAAATGAATAAAGACGATCATGGTTACGTACAGGGATTGCTCCATACGGTGTTATCCATTCACTAATTACCTGCTGATGAAAATACAGAACAATAGTTGAGGATTAAATTTCCGCTAAATATGCCTGCCAGCATTAATTTAATTGCAAAATTGTCTGTTAGTAACTTCTATAAGATTATTTCTATTTTGCTGGAATTTAACTAATGCGTATTTAGTCATCATAGTTTTAGTCATTATTAACATTGCTAAAGTAAGAGCTTTTCAGATTTGAGAACAATGCGAAATATGAAGCTACAAAATATTACTCTTAATAAAGAATATAATACAGACATGCATTGGTAGAATAATATAAAATAATGTTTTTATAATTCATCACATGGGCCAACATGAAACATCCAGGTCTTCCACAAAGCTCTACAACAACGACTGACAACTGGTGATCAGGATTAGAGATGAGCGATGTTCGAGGTTCGCCAATTTCATGTTCAAGTGATTTTGGGGGTGCTCAAGATCAAACTCGAACTCGAGGTTTTTGCTAAAAGCTCGATATCTCAAGTTACGTTTGAGAACAGTTCGATCAGCAAAAAGCCTAGCTATTTACTAGCTGGCTTTTCACTGTAATAGTGTGACTCACTGTGATTCACACTATTATAAAATGTCAGCGTATAGTAAGCGGGGGGGATGCGGTTTAGATCTGTGCTGCAGCTGAGTGCTAAGATAATGCCGATTGCCATTTTTATTTTTTTTCCTAAGCGCGCGTGCAGTGGGGTGGGCAAGGATGTCAGCAAATCACAGACACACACACAGCTAAGTGTACTTTTTGCCAGACAAGCAAGGGCATGTGTCATAGGCTGTGAATGTCACATGTCCTTGCCTTATAAATACAGCCATTTTCCCTCACGCCACCATTATCTGCTTTCTGCATGTGGGTGAAAGTCACCGCTCATGCTGCTCCTGCCGCTGCTCCTGCTGTTTACGCTATACACACATCTGTACAGATTAGGGACTGCAGTTTTTTTCAGGGCTTTACAGGGCTGATTTCCAGGCGCTCAGAGCCATAGCTGACAGGCAGGTCCATGGAAACGCTGTATACAGCTTCAAATAACAGCGTCTGTGTACCTAAGCTCAGGGAATTCCTTGCTGCATTTCATCATTAGGAGGGATAGAAAGTGAGGCTTCCTTTCCTGTCATGGTATCCACAGAAGCCGGGCACTGTACCCACCTGCCCACTTTTGCCACGCAATTTTATTTGCCCAAAGAGCTGACACTTTTGCTGCCATCCTAAAAGTGTCTGGAATACTAAGTTACTTTTCCTTTCCTGTCCACTGACCCACAGAACCCGGGCACTGTACCCAACTGCCCACTTTTGCCACGCAATTTTATTTGCCCAAACAGCTGACACTTTTTCTGCCATCCTAAAAGTGTCTGGAATACTAAGTTACTGTTCCTTTCCTGTCCACTGACCCACAGAACCCGGGCACTGTACCCACCTGCCCACTTTTGCCACGCAATTTTATTTGCCCAAAGAGCTGACACTTTTTCTGCCATCCTAAAAGTGTCTGGAATAGTAACTTAGTTTTCCTTTCCTGTCCTGTTAGCCACAGAACCCGGGCAAAGTACCCACCTGCCCACTTTTGCCATGCAATTTTATTTGCCCAAAGAGCTGACACTTTTGCTGCCATCCTAAAAGTGTCTGGAATACTGTTAGTGTTCCTTTCCTGTCCACTGACCCACAGAACCCAGGCACTGTACCCACCTGCCCACTTTTGCCACGCAATTTTATTTGCCCTAAGAGCTGACATTTTTGCTGCCATCCTAAAAGTGTCTGGAATAGTAACTTAATTTTCCTTTCCTGTCCTGGTACCCACAGATCCCGGGCACTGTTCCCACCTGCCTTTTTTGGAACGCTATTTTATTTGCCCAAAGAGCTGACACTTTATCTGCCATCCTAAAAGTGTCTGGAATAGTAACTTAGATTTCCTTTCCTGTCCTGGTACCTACAGAACCTGGGCACTGTACCCACCTGCCCACTTTTGCCACGCAATTTTATTTGCCCAAAGAGCTGACACTTTTTCTGCCATCCTAAAAGTGTCTGGAATAGTAACTTAGTTTTCCTTTCCTGTCCTGTTAGCCACAGAACCCGGGCAAAGTACCCACCTGCCCACTTTTGCCACGCAATTTTATTTGCCCTAAGAGCTGACATTTTTGCTGCCATCCTAAAAGTGTCTGGAATAGTAACTTAGTTTTCCTTTCCTGTCCTGGTACCCACAAATCCCGGGCACTGTTCCCACCTGCCTTTTTTGGAACGCTATTTTATTTGCCCAAAGAGCTGACACTTTATCTGCCATCCTAAAAGTGTCTGGAATAGTAACTTAGATTTCCTTTCCTGTCCTGGTACCTACAGAACCTGGGCACTGTACCCACCTGCCCACTTTTGCCACGCAATTTTATTTGCCCAAACAGCTGACACTTTTGCTGCCATCCTAAAAGTGTCTGGAATACTAAGTTACTGTTCCTTTCCTGTCCACTGACCCACAGAACCCGGGCACTGTACCCACCTGCCCACTTTTGCCACGCAATTTTATTTGCCCAAAGAGCTGACACTTTTGCTGCCATCCTAAAAGTGTCTGGAATAGTAACTTAGTTTTCCTTTCCTGTCCTGGTACCCACAGAACCCGGGCACTGTACCCACCTGACCACTTTTGCCATGCAATTTTATTTGCCCAAAGAGCTGACACTTTTGCTGCCATCCTAAATGTGTCTGGAATAGTAACTTAGTTTTCCTTTCCTGTCCTGGTACCCACAGATCCCGGGCACTGTACCCACCTGCCTTTTTTGGAATGCTATTTTATTTGCCCAAAGAGCTGACACTTTATCTGCCATCCTAAAAGTGTCTGGAATACTAATTTAGTGTTCCTTTTCTGTCCACTGACCCACAGAACCCAGCCACTGCCCAGTTTTGCCATGCTATTTTGATAGCAAATAGTGCTGAAACTTAGTGGCATCCTCAGAGTGTCTGCTATACTAACTTAGTGTCCTACTGGTGCCAAGCAAGTTCCACCACCTCTGCCTTCTACCTTCCTGCCCATTTTGCTACGTTATTTTTATAGCAAACAGTGCTGAAACTTAGTGGCATCCACAAAGTGTCTGCTATAGTAACTTAGTTTCCTACTGGTGCCAAGCAAGTTCCACCACCTCAGCCTTCTACCCTCCTGCCCATTTTGCTATGCTATTTTTGTAGCAAACAGTGCTGAAACTTAGTGGCATCCACAAAGTGTCTGCTATAGTAACTTAGTGTCCCACTAGTGCCAAGTAAGTTCCACCACCTCTGCCTTCTACCCTCCTGCCCATTTTGCTATGCTATTTTTATAGCAAACAGTGCTGCCAGTTTTAGGGCCATAGTTGCATTGTCAGGGATAGTCAGTGTTGGTTCTTCAGCTGTCAATAAAGCTAGACCACCTTGGCCATCTATACCACCTCTCAATTTTTGCTACCACATTTGAAGTGTCCAATCTTGTCGCTAACAAAATGAGTGGCAAAAGGACAGATGCTGGTGGAAAGGGGAACAGGCGTGTTGGAAAAGGAAAAAAGGTTTGTGTCCGTAGGGAAGGTGGGAAAGGTACATTAACGTCTGCTGAAGATAGGCCACCTTCCAGCAAAAGTAAGATGTCTACTACTTTCCGTGGACAATTCGATGTGCTCCCTTTTTTACGGAACAAAACAACTGGAACAAAGGTAGACGATGCACAAAAAAAACACATGCTTGAATGGATCTCAAGTGCTCCAACAAGTGGCCTCTCCTCCACCTCAACTTCAAAATCCAAAAAACAGCATGTCTCGGAGTTGTCATCCCAATCGCACTTGTTTTCTCCCAGCTCTCAAGTCTCCACCCACCCTGCAGAGTATGGTGTAACAGAGATGGCTGAGTCTGCAGAGCTGTTCAGTCACACTATAGGCTGGGAATCAGAGGTCTGCTCCCAAGCTACAGTGAGTACAGACCAGGAAATGGTCTGCAGTGATGCCCAAAAGCTTTGTGAGTCAGATTCAGGCCCTGATGACCAAGTTTCTGAGCATAATGTAGACCCTCATTCCCAAACTGTAACACCTGTTGGTGGAGACAAGGAGGAACATACTGATGACGATGAGACGCAGATACCAGATTGGGATGACAACTTAACTATTCAGTCAGGGCAGGAAGAGGTTAGGTCTGAGGGCGAGGGGAGTGCAAACACAATGCTTGATGATGAAGTTCTAGATTCTACATACTGTCGACCATCAGTCGGGCACTCGAGGAGGTCACCAGAAGCGGTGGAGGAGGATGCAACTGACGACGAAGTAAACTTGCGCCTTCCTGGACAGAGTCGGAGTACTGGGAACACGTCTACAAGTGCAATCTCAGCCACCACTCTGCCTCTGAGCACAAGTCGGGGTGGCTCTGCAGGTCGCATGTCCTCTAAGCCTTGCCTAGCCTGGTCCTTTTTTGACCTTGCAAAAGATCTCCCAAATCATGTGATCTGTAAAATTTGTCGGCAATCTATAAGTAGAGGCAAAAACCTCACCAGTTTGACAACTTCTTCCATGAATCGTCACATGAATAACAAGCAAAAGTCCCAGTGGGAAGTTCACCGTGCTGCAATGCGGCCTAGCAGAGCGGGCCATCCACCGCCTGTCCCTTCCAGTGCATGCGCATGCTCTTCATCTTCTATGACTGTGGGGACAGCTGTAAGACCTGATCTTCCATGCACACCTTCCAGCACTTTAACCACAACAGGCAGTTTGCTTGGCAGGTCGTCAGTTGGTTTGGAAGGTGAAACAAGTGCTGATGTACAGCTCTCTCAGACATCGAGAGCACCAACTTTGGATGAAGGCAACATCATGTCTCCACCTGCATTTTCCTCACAGACCTGCAATTTTGCAGGGACACCCTACTCACCATCGTCTTCACACAGCAGCCAGATCTCGGTCCCTCAGATGTGGACAAATAAAAGGCCATTTCCTCTGAGCCATGAGAAAGCTAAGAGGTTGACTTTATCCCTCTGTAAGCTTTTGGCTACCGAAATGCTGCCTTTCCACCTGGTGGACACAGAGGATTTTCGAGACCTTATGTCTGTCTCAGTGCCCCAGTACCAGATGCCCAGTCGCCACTACTTCTCCAACAAAGGTGTGCCTGCGCTACACCAGCATGTCGCACACAACATCACCGCTTCCTTGAGATACTCTGTGTGTGACCGGGTGCATTTCACCACCAATACTTGGACATGTAAGCATGGACAGGGGCATTACATGTCGCTGACTGGGCACTGGGTAACTATGGTGATAGATGGAGAAGTGTCTGCTGAACAAGTCTTGCCGTCCCCACGACTTGTGTGTAAATCCTCTGTATGTCGAAGTTCCTCCACTGCTTCTGCCTCCTCAACCTCATCTGGGTCCTCTACCTCCACCCCAAACCTGCCTGGTAAGGCAACCCGCGTTGCAACTGCGCACAAGTAATCCTGCACACCTCCTTACTATGCTGGCAGCAGAGCTCAACGGCATTAGGCGGTCTATAGCTTGGAATGTCTTGGAAATAAGAGTCACACAGTGGACGAGTTTCGTAAATGGTTGTCTCCACTCAACCTGTAGCCTGGGGCAACGTGACACACATGCCTTGTATGGCTCATGTGTTGAACCTTGTTGTTCAGCAATTTTTAACCCATTATCCCGGCCTAGATGGGCTTCTGCAAAGGGCACGGTCACTCTCTGCTCACTTCCGCCGTTCAACCGGCGCAGCTGACCGACTTGCATCGCTCCAGAAGTCTTTCGGCCTGCCGGTTTATTGCCTGAATTGCGATGTGCCGACACGTTGGAATTCCACTCTCCACATGTTGCAGCTACTGTGGCAGCACTGCCGAGCCCTGGTGCAATATGTTATGACGTATAGCCTGGGCCAACGAGATGAATAGGTGGGGAAGATCACGCTGCTAAAGTGGTCTCAGATCAAGGACCTATGCACCCTTCTGCACAGTTTCGAGATGGCGACGAATATGTTTAGCGCTGACAATGCCATTATCAGCATGACAATTCCAGTCATTTACATGCTGGAGCACATGCTAAACAGTATTCGGAGTCAAGGGATGATACAAGAGGAAGGGGAGGAAGTACAGGAGGATTCATATGCACAAGGGATACCAACAGCTACAAGGTCCAGACATTCAGCATCACCAAGGCGGCAGGCATGGGACGTTGGGGGAGAGGGATTAACAAGGGCGCATGGTAGCAGCCAAAATGTTGAGGAAGGTGCAGGAGACCAGGATGAAATGGAGCACGAACTATAGATGGGCGTGGAAGACTCAGCAGATGAGGGAGACCTTGGTGAAATTTCAGTTGAACGAGGATGGGGGGAGATGTCAGAGGAAGGAAGCACGTTTATCACCTCGCCGCCACAACACCAAACACAGCAAGGACTTGGTCCGCATGGATGCGCAAGACATATGAGTGCCTTCTTGCTGCACTACCTACAACATGACCCTCGGATTGTCAAAATTAGCAGTGATGATGACTACTGGGTTGCCACATAATTAGATCCCCGGTACAAGTCCAAATTTTGTGAAATAATTCCAGCCATAGAAAGGGACTCACGTATGCAGGAGTATCAGCAGAAGCTGTTACTCGATCTTAGATCGGCTTTTCCAGCAACCAACAGTGGTGCACGGAGTGAATCTCCCAGTTGTAACTTGACAAACATGGGACTGTCTCATCATCAACAGTGTAACCGTACCAGCAGCACTGTTTCTGTTGCTGGTAACAGCAATTTTATTCAATCGTTTCATAATTTTTTTAGACCATCCTTTGCAAGGCCACCAGAGATATCAAGTCTGAAACATAGTCAATGGCTGGAGAGGATGATACAGGAGTATCTCCAAATGAACATCGATTCCATGACTTTGCAACTGGAGACTTGCTCATTTTGGGCTTCAAATCTTAAATCTGAGATCGCCAATTACGCCTTGGAAATCTTGTTGTGTTCCGCAGCCAGCGTTGTCTCTGAACGTGTCTTCAGTGCTGCTGGGTGTGTGCTGACAGATAAGCGCACGCATCTGTCCACTGACAATGTGGACAGACTATCGTTCATCAAGATGAACAAGTCATGGATCCGCAAGGACTTTACTACCCCTTTGTCATCCTGGGGAGAGTAAAGGCTTGTGGATTTGGAATGTGCTTGATGCAAATGTACCTGTCCAGTTTGCAAGTGGGACACAAGTGCTGCCACTTAAGTGGTGTCTGTGTGGCCGAATTTTTGGAACAAAGGGAGACTCTGCTTGGAGTAACCCTTGCTTGCTGTGTTTTTAAAAATGATCCAAGATAAACAGATCTGGGATCAACAAAGACTTTGCTACCTACCCTGGTGTCATCCTGGGGACAGTTAAGGCTGGCGTATTTTTTATTGTGCTTGATGCAAATCTAGCTGTGAAGTGTACAACTGGGGCACAAGTGCTGCCACTGAAGTGGTGTCTGTGGGGCCCAATTTTTGGAAAAAAGGGAGACTCTGCTTGAAGTCCCCTTGCGTTTGTTTTAAAAATGAGCCAAGATGAACAAATCATGGATCAGCAAAGACTTTGCTACCTACCCCAGTGTCATCCCGGGGACAGTTAAGGCTGGCGTATTTTTGAATGTGCTTGATGCAAATCAACCTGTCCAGTTTGCAACTGGGGCACAAGTGCTACCACTGAAGTGGTGTCTGTGTGGCCCAATTTTTGGAAAAAAGGGAGACTCTGCTTGGAGTCCCCCTGCTGTGTTTTACATGATTTTAGAAGGGCGTGCCATGCCTATATCTGTGCCTCCTCCTCTTTTTCCTCATCCAGCTGTTTAGGTTTTGCATGGCCATTTGTACTTTTCACTTTATCATGTGTTTGTGTTGTCTTGGGAGTAGTTTGTCACCTTTCGGACACCTTTGAGGGTGTTTTCCAGGTGTTTTTAGGTGTTTGTGATTGCCTCCCATTGTTTTAAGTAAAGTTCGAGAGGTTCGTCGAATGGTTCGCCGAACCGAACTCGAACGCGGCCTCCGTTCGATGAACCGAACCGAATTCGAGCCTCTGGAGGATTGCTCATCTCTAATCAGGATAATCAAGGCTTCTTGTGTATGCAGTATGTGTCAGGTAGCCAGAATGGGTGCGGAGTCTTCCTCTAATTTTACATAACAGAAAAAATAATATTTCTGCCTGCAGTTTGAGGCCAACCAAGAAATAATTATTTACCTAATGCCCCTGGTAAAACAGAAATGACCAAGGTCCAGAAATATATTAAAGGATCCTCCAATCAGATTGGTTACCCAGCCCCCCTTTCGTTTGTTTTTTTGCTATTTTGGCATGGCTGATTCTTGAGCATTTTATGATAAGAGGGTTGGAACTTGTAAAAAAACATTTCACTCTGAGACCTCCAAATACCTTCAGTTAAAGGGAATCTGTCACCAGGTTTTTGCCACCTAATCTGAGAGCAGCATATTGTAGAGACCAAGACTCTGATTCTAGCAATGTGTCACTTACTGGGCAGCTTACTGTAGTTTTGATAAAATCACTGTTTAATCAGCAGTAGATTATCATTAGAGGACTACTTGGTGTGCTGACAGGTAGTCCAGCATATTCATGTCCTCTGTATGTAACTGCAAGATCTGCAGCAGAGAAAATATTGATTTTATCAAAATGACAGCAAATAGCTCAGTAAGTGACATCACTGGAATCAGGGTCTCTGTGTTTACATTATGCTGCTCTCAGATAGGGTAGAAAAACCTGGTGGTAAAGTCATTTTAAGTCTGAATAGTGTTTGCATTGAAAAATACAGTTAGTGCTGCTTGGGTACAGTTTAATTAAATTTCTTCAAGTGTAGTCTAAAATATTATTATAATATATAAGAACATTTAACTAAAGATCTACTTTTTGGAAGTCCACACAACATGTGCTCAACATACAGGTCAACCCTTAAAGAGAATCTGTCGTGTAAAAATGTTATTAACCTGCAGATATGTGGGTATTCAGCAGGTAATAGCATTTGGAATCTGCACGGCTCCTGCACATTGAACCCCACTGCAGGGAGGAAAATAACTTTAATCCTCCCAACAGTATTTGGATTTCAGTCACAGGGGAGGCGCCGGCGTGAGTTCAGTTACCGCTCTATGTATGGAGAGTGGAGGCTGTAACCGCTCATTCCACACTGACTGACAGCAGATTCTTATGCAAAGCAGCTGTCAATCAGAATGGGGGGCATGATTACAGCTGTCTGGAGGAAAACAAGTTATTTTCCTTCTGGCAGTGGGAATCAATGTGCAGGCGACGAGCAGGTTCCAAACTAGATTATATTACATATTAACCTCGTGTCTGCAGGTTAACAGGGTTTTAACATGAGACAGCTTCCCTTTAACTGATTAGAACACATTAAAGGGAATCTGACAGCAGTTTTTTTTCTCTGTATTTATTACCTATTTTATGTGGTATAACTATCTAGTTTAACCCCGTCATGACCCTAAATGTACTGGTTCATCCTATTTGTCGAGTACTATCCTGACCTTGAACGTACCGGTACATCTTGGTGATCTAGCATGCACAGTGTACGTGCAATCATCGCTGGGTGCTCAGCACTTGAGATAGCCGAGTCATAACAACCTCTGGGTCACTAAGCTATGGAAACCCCTGAAATCATGCTAGGAGCATGATACCAGAGGCTTGAATCAGCGCATTGCAATACATTACATCAGTGATCAGGGCAATAAATGTTAATGTCCAATAGAGGGAGTAAGTAAAAAAAAATATGTAAAAATATTTTTAAAAAATTTGAAAATAAAACAAAAAATAAAAAAATACCAATAAATATGTATATTTATGTAAAAAACGAACAAACAAAAAAAAAGTACACATATATGGTAACTCCACATTTGGAACAAACCAATCTACGAAACTGTCGCACTAGTTAACCCCTTCAGTGCACATTAAAAGAAAATGTTGCAAAACTATGTCTTTTCATCTTACAGCTGACAAAATAGTAGAATAAAACATGATTAAAACTTCAAATAGAAATAAAAATAGTATAACTCAAAATGCAATCTTGTCCCATAAAAACGTAAGCCTCATGCAGCTCTATCAGCAAAAAAAATTAAGGAGCTATAGGTCTCAGAATACAGCAATGCACAAAGTTTTTTTCTACAAAATTGTTTCTATGGTATAAACTTTTACAAAATATAAAAAAAATAAATGCGCTATTCCAGACCCGAAAAAAAAAGTTGTTTTATCACTTTAACCACGTGGTAAATGGCATAATATACAACAATTCCTAAGTTTGCTGTTTCTTCTCTCGGCCTCACAAAAAAATCAGAGTAGAGAGTGATCAAAAAGCATTATCATATTTGGTGCAAAATGGTACCAATAAAAACTAAAACTTATCCCACAAAAAACAAGCCCTGTGTTACACTCACCGCAGAGCAGCGAGCGTGAACGTGTAGACCCACTAGACAACAGCTGAGCTGCGGTAGCTGACCTCAGGCAGGACACGGAAGAGCGTAGGTGGTGAGTAATAGAAAAAGGTTTATTGACAATTACTAAACAGGTGAGGAATACGAGTATGACCAGGAGAGGCTTCACCAGACCATGCACCAAAATCCCCCGGAGGAACAACCGTGAGAAAACCCCTATACAGGGGCTGTCCCCAGCACAACCCCAGGGGCCAAAATGCACGATCTCCAAGACGATGGTTACGACTCACCGCGTCACAGGGAAAATGCAAAGTCTATTGGTAGTGCTCTCGGACAGTGGCAAGACACAGCATACGTGCAGGTCTAGTGGAAGTGGCTTCTCTGAATGTGCTACTGCAGATACGACTTGACTCTGTTGGCATGAAACCGGATGTGAAGCTTGGCACTAAGGATTAGGCACAGCTTACGGGTCCTTTTTGGCATCAAAGAAGCAGCGACTCCGGAGGCTCAGCAAACGTGGGTAATTCTAAGGATAAGATAAGACACATTAGTAAGAGGCACAGAAAGAGGTACGCAGAGCGAACCCTTTACTGACAAATTACCAAAGGATAAGAAAAGTTGCCCAAGCACCTCCCATAAGGAGAGGGTGCTTTATATTCACAGAGCTGCTCAAAATTTATTAAAAAAAAAAAAATAACACCTGCTTTCTCCAATTTATTAACCCCCCAAAACACACAGGTCCAATGTATTCTACACCATGATGTCCCATGATGATCATATGATCACCCTGCTACATACTGAAGTTGCAGTGTGCATGCATAATAGAGAACATGACTGCCTGCTGCAGTTTGAGGCAAACAATGACTGAGCCACAGCTATGAGCTGTGAAATCATTGAGTTTACCTGCAGTCACAGCTGGAGGTTCCCATGGTACCCCACCTGTGACCACAGGTAAACTCTCCTCAGTCAAACTCATTGAGCTCAGTAACCTCTTCTCAAGTGATCTCATTGAGTTCATTGGGACCTGCATCTCCTGGTAGAAAACCGCACTGAATGGCATCAAGATTACAGTTTTTGAGCAGTTTTCTACCTGGAGATGCAGATTTGGTGCTGGAATTTATACACCAAATTCCTGCACCATATCTGCATCTCCTCGCAAAAAAACTGCTTCAATACTGCAGCTCATTTTGATGCACTTTTTTTGCCAGAAGATGCAGATTTGGTGCAGGAATTTGGTGTATAACTTTAAGCACCAAATCTGCATCTCCTGACAAAAAAAAATTCAGTTTAGGTGTTGTTTTCTGACAGGAAATGCAAATTTGGTGCATAAATGGCTGAACCAGATTTCTGCACCAAATTTGCTTCACCTGGAAGAAAACCACACTGAAACAGCATCAACACAACGGTTTTTGTGTTTTTCTCCCAGGAGATGCAGAGTTGGTGCTGGAATTTATACACCAAATTCCTGCACCAAGTCTGCATCTCCTGGCAAAAAAATACATATCAAAACCGCATCATGTTTGATGCGTTTTTTTCTTTTTTGCCAGGAGATGCAGTATTGGTGCAGGAATTGGAACACAGTTTTCTGCCAAGAGATGCAGGTCTCATTGAGTTCAATGAGTTCCCCTGAGGTGAGTTTACCTGCGGTCACAGGTGGGGTACCATGGGAACCTCCAGTTGTGACCACAGGTAAACTAAATGACATCACCGCTCACAGCTACAGCTCAGTCAGAGTCTGCTTAAAGCCCTAGCAGGTAGTGATGTTCTCTAATCTAATGGATGCAACAATTCTGGGTAGCGTTGGGCTGCTATTTTTAGGCTGAGAAGATCAATAACCATGGTTCTCCCTAGCCTGAGATTATCAGCCCCCAGCTGTTGGATTTATTTTGGTTGCGTATCAAAACTAGGGGAACGGCATGTTGTTTTTTTAAATTATTTCTTTAAATAACTTAAAAAACGTCATATGGGGTCCTTCATATTTTGATACACAGCCAAGATAACATGCATGGCTGGGAGCTGCAGCCTGTGGACGTCTGCTTTATCTGCGCTGGGTATCAATATACAGGATAGGTTAAGTAATTTCTTAATTAATTTATTTATTTTTACACCATTATAGGGACCGAGACAGGATGTGTGATTCTAGCAAATTATAGATGCTGTCACAGGTGTAAAGACTGCCACCACAGACGCTGGGACCGACAGTGGGTAGGGGAAGCACTGAATATGTATGAGAGTTGATCAGACCCGGAAGTAGTGTTACAGCCATGGGGAAGGTTAGTAAGTATAACTGTCCTGTTTTATTCCTTATTTTCTTTCTTTTGCAACCCTTACTAACACTATATTATAACACATATCTTCAGGTCTCTTAGAGTTATATGGGGTTAGGCGTCCAATGTCTACTTCGGTTGCTGAACTCAATTTTTATTTTTCATTCATGCTGGTTCGGCAAACCTGAACAACCACGGATTCACTTTTTTAGTTATTACCGCATAAAGTGACCATGGTCAGTCTTGAAAAAATTGGTCTGGTCAGGAAGGTGAAAACAAGCTTGGGAATGAAGGGGTAATATTGATTGCAACATTATTGCTCTAACATGTTTCACTGTTTAAAATTGCTTAATCAGGAAACTGGAATCTATGTAGTGCTCAATATTTGTTCACCTATTTATGCCCTTGAACCTGATAGCTGATACATGCTGTCCAATCCATGTTGTGACGTTCTCTCTAAAAGAGTTATTCGCCTTTGGGTCCAATATTTTTATTTAAATGCAGTTAGATTTCATTAAAAATTTTGTAACCATTTGACTTTTATGTTGTTTGTTTTCCTACACATTTTAATTGATTTGGTTTGTGGTCATAAATCAGATGAGAGGAGCTCCTAAAAAGATGAATAAAAGTTCTAGCTCTGGTGTCAGACCGTCATAGGGTGAGGTGGCGGAGGTTCCTCCGGCAGTGTTGGCTTCCAGCCACTAGGGGTCTCCATTGTCTCTGGAAAAAAGACTCTTTGGTTAGTCTGTTGGTGTATTTAATTCCCGTGGACAATTGAAAGCGTGAGGATATTCGAGAGTGAGCTCCGCCCAATTCTTAATAACTCCACATCCTGAAATAACAAAGACTATCCAAGCACTAGCCTTTGACCACTTTGTTTCAGTAATATCTAGTTCTCCATGAGAAAGCATTTCCGAGACTGATGATGGCTGAACTCTGAGTGAATCCCCCAGAAGCTGTCAGTGAGCCAGAGATAAAGACCTTGTTGCTCTTCACATTTTATCCACTCCACATATGACAATTGCCAGATTCCAGTTCAGAGATCCGCTGGACTCTTTTAACTGTAAGTACTGAGCACAGGGCCTGCCGCAGAAGCATTGGCGGGAGTATTCAAGTGGACTAATAGTTTGGTGCCAAAAGAAGTTAGGCTTGAATCTTGTGGAAACAGAACTTTGTGACCTCAAGCAAAGTGCTCACATTTTCTTAATCAAACCTCTGGTTGAAGTGACTCTTTGGGCTGGAGGAAAAGGGTGGGTTAGAGATAAGATAAGTTTGTGAACCATTGTGCTCCACCACTGAAGGACCAGCTTGTGCATTCATCTACTTAAACCATTCTTTATAGATTAAAGTATTGGCTGAAGCAATGGTTAGGTAAATTGCTGAGTCATCTCCTGGAACATTGCTTCCTGACTCTGAGGAGACCACCCCAACACATAAGGTACCGTCACACATAACGAGATCGCTAGCGAGATCGCAGCTGAGTCACGGTTTCCGTGACGCAGTACCGATCCCGTTAGTGATCTTGTTATGTGTGACACCTACCAGCGATCAGGCCCCTGCTGTGAGATCTCTAGTCGTTGCAGAATGGTCCAGGCCATTTTCTTCAAAGGCGATGTCCTGCTGGGCAGGACACATCGCTGTGTTTGACACTGTGTGACAGGGTCAAAGTGACTGCTGAGATCGTTATACAGGTCGCTACTGCGACCTGTATTGTTCCTGCATCGCTGGTAAGGTCTGACTGTGTGACATCTCACCTGCAACCTCCCAGCGACTTACCTGCGATCCCTATCAGGTTGCATCGTTTTCGGGATCGCTGGTAAGTCGTTGTGTGTGACTGGGCCTATAGTCTACAATAGCAGGCTGCCTGATGGATTCTCAGTTAACCCTTTCTGCAACCAGAAATAAGCAGTGCAATACAGAGACGGCAGACAGCAAAAAGTCGATATTAGAGATGAGCAAACAAATTCAAAATTAATTGAATTTTACTTGAAATGTACAAAAATCTTGTTAGCAAAGATGCATATATTTTTGTAAGTTGCTTCCAAGTGAATATAATAAAATGTCAACCGCTGGAGGCAATTTTTTTGAATCATGAAGGGCCATTAACACTAGAAGTCCCAGAGAGGAGTCATTTAACGTTTCTACCTTTGGACCCCAGACATGGGTCGAATGACCTGAAGGATTTTAGCTAACATCCTATAATCACCGTCTTTTGTTCTGTAATTAAGGCCATTACTGTCACACCACAGGAGGTTGTTGTTTTACATTGAATTTAGCCATTTAGTTTCTAGCTAGTTCTATTCAGTTCTACTCAGTTCATTTGACCCTCTTTTGGGATTTCAGGGGTGAGATCGAAATTTCTGGGACTTCTAGTGTTAAAAAGATAAAAAGGAAAATCCTTATAGTCACCTTATTGCTTACCTTTCAGGCCCCTTCACTTCTCATTTTCACCCATCAAGTGTTCAATGCATCTTCTGATCTCTGACACTCATACTGATATCCCTGACCCCTCACGTTAAGCTGAGACTTCCAGCTTTGATGAGGCCCAGTACGGTTCTGCACTTTCAAGTTAATGATACATGTCATGACATCATGACATTGAAACCTTTTGCACATTTGTGCAAAATTCTCCCAGAAGTCCCAACTCAGTGTGAGAGGCCCGGGAACTTCATCTTGGGTGGCGGAAGATGCGACAAGGATGAGACGGGTTATAGTGAGGACTAGAGGCAAAGCAGAACAAAACAGAGGTGAGTATAGGTTTTTTTTTTTTAATTTTTAAAATATAATGCTTATTATGCTCTCGGGTCTGCAGAGACCCCAGAGCATAAAAAGGGACATTACATTACACATGGAAAATAACTTTTCCACTAATTAAGTTTCACAGAAAAATATTGTAATTTATTTTTTTTACCTAATTTGCATCTTGCATTAAAATGTTATTTTTCTTTGGTTTTATTTAGAAAACATTTGGTGCAAAATTTTCAGTGAAATCCAAGAGCGCAAGTTATTTTTAGACCTAAGTATAGGCATTTGGAAAAAAAATTGTTCCAAAGCGGGATGCTCCATTCTTTCTGTGCACATTATACTTGTGCCTCCCTACTCTTAGGGGCACAAGCCGATGCTGCGATGTCAAGCGCGATAGTCCCCACCCCTGTCGCAGTAGCGATATCTTGTGATTGCTGGCGTAGCGAACATTATCACTATGGCAGCTTCACATGCACTCAACTGCCCTGCGACGTCGCTCTGGCTGGCGATCTGCCTCCTTCTTAAGGGGGCGGGTCGTGCGGCGTCACAGCGACATCACACAGCAGGCGGCCAATAGCAGCGGAGGGGCGGAGATGAGCAGGATGTAAACATCCCGCCCACCTCCTTCCTTCCGCATTGCAGTCGGGACGCAGGTAAGGAGATGTCCCTTGCTCCTGCGGCTTCACACACAGCGATGTGTGCGGCCGCAGGAACGAGAATCAACATCGTACCTGTCGCTGCACCGGCATTATGGAAATGTTGGACCCTACACCGATGATACAATAACGACGCTTTTGCGCTCCTTAATCGTATCAAAAAGGATTTGCACAGTACGATATCGACTGCGACGCCAGATGTGCATCACTTTCGATTTGACCCCACCGACATCGCACCTGCGATGTCGTAGTGTGCAAAGTACCCCTTAGGCTGTGTCCGCACTTTGCGTTTCCACCTGCGTTTCAGCTGCTTTTTAGGTCTGTTTTGACTGCAGCGTTTTCATGCCAAAAGGCATGCGTTTTGCTTTTCCATAATAGTCTATGGAAAATATAGATTTCCTGTCCGCACTTTGCGTTTTAAGATGCTGTGTTTAAATGCATAATTTGTGGCAAAAACCATGCGTTCAGAGAAGCAGCATGTCAATTGTTTTTGCCATTTCTTCAGCGTTTTGCTAACATTGAAGTCAATGAGAAGTAGCAAAAAGCAAGAAACATAAAAATTCCAGCATTTTACTGCTTTTTAGGTGCAGAAACACTGGGTTTTTTACTTCAAAAACGCATGCTTTTCTGACATTAAAATAATGTAATAATATGTCCCTTTACACACACACATAGGCCGACAATTAAATTAATGAAAATTAGGATTTTATTGCTATTTTAGCAATAAATATTATAAAACCGCTATAATTTCATGAAATATAACTATTTTCTTTATTAATTCAAAAATTATATATGTTTTGTTTTTTTTTCTCTTTTTTCATTCTGTTTGACTATTTAATCTTTATTTAGCAGTGTCTTGATGTTCAAAACGCATCTATCAAAACGCAAGGGAAAAAGCATGTAAAAAGCGCTAAATACGCATCTAAAACGCGGTAAATATGCATGCGTTTTTAGCGCTAATTTAAGGAAAAAGGCAACTTTGGCTAAATCAATTAATTCCAAAACGTGCGTTTAGAAATACAACTAGGACGACGCAAAGTGCGGACATAGCCTTACTTTGGTTCTAATTCTTGTCAATTTTTTTTATATCCCAAAGAATTCTTTACTACTCCTTCTTTAAAATGCCTATTGGCTAACTTTTCTATTATTATATTTATACTGGTTCAGGCTTCCACAGCTGTCAATCCCTTTGACTCTATGGTATTTCATGATGGATAAGTATGTGCTTATATTTCTGAGGATTGATGACACCGTTTATCCTGACCAAATCCCCAACTCCATTTTCTGAAATGCAGCCCAAAACATTCAAGGAACCTCCACCATGCTTTAATGTTGCATGCAGAAACTCATTATTGTACCACTCTCCAGCCTTTGATGAACAAATTGCCTTCTATTACAGACAAATATTTCCCAGTTGACTCATTATTTAAGAGCTGCTGCCATTTTTCTGCACCCCTGTTACAATATTTTTGTACCTAGTTGAGTCATTTGATCTTGTTTCCAAATCGAAAGTATGCCTTTTTGGACACAATTCTTCCATGATGACTACTTCCCCACTTCTCTAAATAATGGAATGTATAGATGAGTGGATCTGATGAGATACAAATTTAATAAATTTCACATTACCAGCTAATTTGATTTGCAGCACATTTAAACACAGTCAATTGAATGTTCCTTATATTCTCTGGTAGCTGCTCTGAAGAAACCCCTGAACATAATTAACATAATATACAGTACAGACCAAACGTTTCGACACATCTCATTCAAAGAGTTTTCTTTATTTTCATAACTCTGAAAAATGCACATTCACATTGAAGGCATCTATGAAACTATGAATTAACACATGTGGAATGAAATACTTAACAAAAAAGCATGAAACAACTGAAAATATGTCTTATATTCTAGGTTCTTCAAAGTAGCCACCTTTTGCTTTGATTACTGCTTTGCACACTCTTGGCATTTTCTTGATGAGCTTCAAGAGGTAGTCACCGGAAATGGTCTTCCAACAGTCTTGAAGGAGTTCCCAGAAATATTGGCCCTTTTGCCTTCACTCTGCGGTCCAGCTCACCCCAAACCATTTCAATTGGGTTCAGGTCTGGTGACTGTGGAGGCCAGGTCATCTGGCATAGCATCCCATCACTCTCCTTCTTAGTCAAATAGCCCTTACACAGCCTGGAGTTGTGTTTGGGGTCATTGTCCTGTTGAAAAATAAATGATGGTCCAACTAAACGCAAACCGGATGGAATAGCATGCCGCTGCAAGATGCTGTGGTAGCCATGCTGGTTTAGTATGCCTTCAATTTTGAAAAAATCCCCAACAGTGTCACCAGTAAAGCACCCCCATATCATCACACCTCCTCCTCCATGCTTCACGATGAGAACCAGGCATGTAGAGTCCATCCGTTCACTTTTTCTCCGTCGCACAAAAACTCGGTGGTTGGATCCAAAGATCTCAAATTTGGACTCATTAGACCAAAACACAGATTTCCACTGGTCTAATGTCCATTCCTTGTGTTCTTTAGCCCAAACAAGTCTCTTCTGCTTGTTGCCTGTCCTCAGCAGTGGTTTTCTAGCAGCTATTTTACCGTGAAGGCCTGCTGCACAAAGTCTCCTCTTAGCAATTGTTCTAGAGATGTGTCTGCTGCTAGAACTCTGTGTGGCATTGACCTGGTCTCTAATCTGAGCTGCTGTTAACCTGCGATTTCTGAGGCTTGTGACTCGGATAAACGTATCCTCCGCAGCAGAGGTGACTCTTAGTCTTCCTTTCCTGGAGCTGTCCTCATGTGAGACAGTTTCTTTGTAGAATTTGATGATTTTTGCCACTGCATTTGGGGACACTTTCAAAGTTTTCCCAATTTTTTGGACCGACTGACCATCATTTCTAAAAGTAATGATAGCCACTCGTTTTTCTTTACCTAGCTTCTTTTTTCTTGCCATAATACAAATTCTAGCAGTCTATTCAGTAGGACTATCAGTTGTTTATCCACCAGACTTCTGCACAACACAACTGATGGTCCCAACCCCATTTATAAGGCAAGAAATCCCATTTATTAAACCATGACAGCGCACACCTGTGAAGTGAAAACCATTTCCGGTGACTACCTCTTGAAGCTTATCAAGAGAATGCCAAGAGTGTGCAAAGCAGTAATCAAAGCAAAAGGTGGCTACTTTGAAAAACCTAGAATATAAGACATATTTTCAGTTGTTTCCCACTTTTTTGTTAAGTATTTCATTCCACATGTTTTAATTCATAGTTTTGATGCCTCCAATGTGAATCTACAATTTTCAGAGTCATGAAAATAAGGAAAACTCTTTGAATGAGGAGGTGTGTCCAAACATTTGGTCTGAACTGTATATAAAAAAAACCCAACCTATACTCACCCCATTGCTTAACTTCGCTTGTCATACTCACTCCGAACAGTTCTCAGTGCCTCTTTTTACTGTTGCCACAAGGTGATGTCCAGTACATCTTCACATTAGGCCAGAATGTCCACAAGTATTTTAACCCCTTCAGCCCGGGGGCACTTTCCGTTTTTGCGTTTTTGTTTTTTGCTCCCCTTCTTCCGAGAGCCGTAACTTTTTTATTTTTCCGTCAATCTTGCCATATGAGGGCTTGTTTTTTGCGGGACAAGTTGTAATTTTAAATGAAACCATAAGTTTTACCATATGGTGTACTGGAAAGCAGCAAAAAAACTCCAAGTGTGGAAAAATTGCAAAAAAAGTGTGATGGCACAATAGTTTTTGGGATGTTTTATTCACGGTGTTCACTATATGGTAAAACTGATGTGTGGGTATGATGCCTGAGGTCGGTGCGAGTTTGTAGACACCAAACATGTATAGGTTTACTTGTATCTAAGGTGTTAAAAAAATTCACAAGTTTGTCCAATAAAAGTGGCGCGTGTTTTGCGCCATTTTCCAAAACACGTAGCGTTCTTATTTTTTGGGATCTATGGCTCAGTGATGGCTTATTTTTTGCGTCTCGAGCTGATGTTTCTAATGGTAGCATTTTTGCACAGATGCTACGTTTTGATCGCCTGTTATTGCATTTTGCGTAAAACTTGCGGCGACCAAAAAACGTAATTTTGGCGTTTGGAATTTTTTTGCCACTACGTCGTTTACCAATCAGATTAATTGATTTTATATTTTGATAGATCGGGCATTTCTGAACGCGGCGATACCAAATATGTGTATATTTATTTATTTTTTAACCCTTTAATTTTCAATGGGGGAAAGGGGGGTGATTTGAACTTTTAGGTTTTTTGTTTTTTTTTTAATTTTTTAAAACTTTTTTTTACTTTTTTTATTTTATTTTACTAGTCCCCCTAGGGGGCTATAGCGATCAGCAATCCGATTGCTGATCGCTATCTGCTGATTACAGCTATACCGCTGTAAACAGCAGAAATAGTCACTTTCTTTTTTCCTCTGCTCCGTGCCGAGGAAGAATGAAAGTGAAACTTCATAGCAGCAGGCGTCATCACATGACCCTGTGCTACGATGGCATCCACCGAACGTCACGTGATCACTCACGTGACGTCCGGAGGGGGCGGCGGTAAGTAAAAAACATGGCCGCGCGCATATAGATCTCGCTGCCAGACTTTGGCAGCGAGATCTAAGAGGTTAATGTTCCGGGTGGAATGCGATTCCACTCGGAACATGTAGGCACACATGTCAGCTGTTGAAAACAGCTGATATGTGTGCCGATCCATGCCGCCTGCCCGCGGCAGGGGGCGGGGCTTACCGGGACACGATCCATGATGGAAAGATCCGTCCATGGTCGTGAAGGGAAAATGTCCCTGAGCATGACTACATCTTAAGGGTACTTTACATGCTGCGACATCGCTAGCGATCTCATTAGCGATGTGAAATTCTAGATCACAAGTGCGATCTTTCGAGATCACATATGCGTAAAATGACCTATGTGCGATCTCGAAAGATCGCACTTGCAATCTAGAATTTCACATCGCTAACAAGATCGCTAGCGATGTCGTAGCATGTAAAGTACCCTTAAGATCAGAGTTTGAGTAGAGTGGGAAAACCATAGTCTGTCTGATTTTCTTGGAAGAGAAAATCATCACTCATTTGATCCCAGCCTATCTTTGCTGCCTGATCGTTGTAAATTGATCCATTGGGGGTTTCATCTTAATCGCGTTTTTGTATATTTAGATGCAAACTCCCGATGTAAGTGCTCAGCATAAAATACAAGGTAAATGTGATCCAAAATGTTCTGTACCTCAAAATATTATTACTGCAATTAAAGCATCAACTCACCTTACAAAAATCAAGTCCCCACTCAGGTTCCTTACCTGAGAAAGGAGCTTCCATGTTACTGGTAGCACAAAGGCTCAGTAAAAGCAACATGGCTACTACCAAAAGAAATTCAGGAAAATCTGCACTTCCAAATCCCGATCCCTTCTGAGTCCCATAGTGTCCCTACATTGCAGTAAGCATCTACATTTTTGTCGTTACTGTTGGAAGGATAGCCCATTTAATTTAACCTCTTCCCTCCTCGGCGAATTTCCGTTTTTCATTTTCATTTTTTCCTCTCCTTCTTCCGAGAACCATAACTTTTTTTTTTTTGAGGGCTTATTTTTTTGCAGGACAGGTTGTGTTTTTAAATGAAACCATTAGTTTTGCAATAAAGTGCTCTGAAAAATGGGAAAAAATTCTAAATGTGGAGAAATAGTGAAAAAAGAGAAATTCCACAATGGTTTTGGATTTTTTTAATCACCATGTTCACTATATGATAAAACTGACAAGTCAGAGTGATGCCTCAAGTTGGTTCAAGTTTATAGATACTAAACATGTATACTTTCACTTTTATCTAAGCGATGAAAAAAAATTCAGAAGTTTGTCCAAAACAATAGCGCTTTTCTGGCCATTTTCGGAGATCTGTAGCATTCTCATTTTTTGGGATCTGGGGCTCAAGTATGGCTTATTTTTTGCATAGATCGGACATTTCTGAATACGGCAATACCAAACATGTGTATTTTTAATTTTTTTAACTGTTTAATTTTCAATGGGGCAAAAGGGGGGTGATTTGAACTTTTATTTTTTTTTATTTTTTCCTATTTTTAAAACTTTTTTATATTTTAGATTTATTTTACTAGTCCCTTTACTAGTCACCTTATGGGACTTAGCACTGTATAGTCAGATTTTTTCTCCTGATCAGAGCAATGCTGCAGCATTGCCCTGATCAGCAAAAATGCTCTTCTCCTTTGAATGCCGGAGCTCTGCTGACTCTCACAGGAACTGAGTTATAGCAACGTTGGCATCCCCGTCGCTGCTCATTAACTCACAATGTCAGTGTTTGACAGTGCAATCTAAGGGGTTAACAGGTGCGTGTGGATCTCCAATCCACCTGCGCCTGTTAATCACATATGTCTGCTCATTAGATCAGCAGACATGAGTAGCGAATAATGCGGGCTCACTGCTGAACCACACAATATTTGGAGGGAGGTAACCAAGGAGAATGTCCATGGTTGTTAAGGGGTACATATTTCCAGAGGTACAATCAGGAGACAATGTATAGCCACTACAACTTATTGGGCAATACAATGTACTGAGCACTACAGTCATGGCCAAAAGTTTTGAGAATGCTACAAATATTAATTTTTACAAAGTCTACTGCTTAGGTTTTTCTAATGGCAATTTGCATATACTCCAGAATGTCATAAAGAGTGATCAGCTTAACAGCAATTACTTGCAAAGTCAATATTGGCTAAGAAAGTGAACTTTAACCCCCAAAACACATTTCAACAGCATTGCATTCCTGCCTTAAAAGGAGCAGCTAACATTGTTTTAGTGATTGTTCCATTAACATAGGTGTGAGTGTTGATGAGGACAGGGCTGGCGATCAATCAGTCATGATTAAGTAAGAATGACACCACTGGACACTTTAAAAGGAGGCTGGTGCTTGGTATCATTGTTTCTCTTCAGTTAACCATGGTTATCTCTAAAGAAACACGTGCAGCCATCATTGCTCTGCACAAAAATGGCCTAACAGGGAAGAGTATCGCAGCTACAAAGATTGCACCTCAGTCAACAATCTATCACATCATCAAGAACTTCAAGGAGAGAGCTTCCATTGTTGCCAAAAAGGCTCCAGGGCGCCCAAAAAGGACCAGCAAACGCCAGGACCGTATCTTAAAACTGTTTCAGCTGCGGGATCGGACTACCAGCAGTGCCGAGCTAGCTCAGCAATGGCAGCAGGCTGGTGTGAGTGCTTCTGCACGCACTGTGAGGCGGAGACTCTTTGAGCAAGGCCTGGTTTCAAGGAGGGTAGCAAAGAAGCCACTTCTCTCCAGAAAAAACATCATAGACCGACTGATATTCTGCAAAAGGTACAGGGAGTGGACTGCTGAGGACTGGGGTAAAGTCATTTTCTCAGATGAATCCCCTTTTCGATTGTTTGGGACATCTGGAAAACAGCTTATTAGGAGAAGAAGAGGTGAGCGCTACCACCAGTCTTGTCTCATGCCAACTGTTAAGCATCCTGAAATTATTCATCTGTGGGGTTGCTTCTCAGCCAAGGGAATCGGCTCACTCACAGTCTTGCCTAAAAACACAGCCATGAATAAAGAATGGTACCAGAATGTCCTCCAAGAGCAACTTCTCTCAACTATCCAAGAGCAGTTTGGTGCCCAACAATGCCTTTTCCAGCATGATGGAGCTCCTTGCCATAAAGCAAAGGTGATCACTAAATGGAACAAAACATAGAGATTTTGGGTCCATGGCCTGGAAACGCCCCAGATCTTAATCCCATTGAGAACTTGTGGGCAATCATCAAGAGACGGGTGGACAAACAAAAACCAACAAATTCTGTCAAAATGCAAGCATTGCTTATGCAAGAATGGACAGCTATCAGTCAGGATTTGGTCCAGAAGTTGATTGAGAGCATGCCAGGGAGAATTGCAGAGGTCCTGAAGAAGAAGGGTCAACACCGCAAATATTGACTTGCTGCATTAACTCATTCTAACTGTCAATATAACCTTTTGGAACTCATAATATGATTGCAATTATATTTCTGTATGTGATGTAAACATCAGACAAACACAATTAAAAACCAGAGGGCAACAGATCATATGAAAATATAACTTTGGTGTCATTCTCAAAACTTTTGGCCATGACTGTACAATGTCAGATTTGCATTTATAGTCTGCAACATTTATTGCTGCTTATCATGGAATTAAAATCATCACTACACCTGTGGAAGAATTCTCTGAGGAGTGTAATTTCCAAATTATGGTCATTTCAGGGTGGTTTATGCTGTTCTGGCACTTCAGGGCTGTGCAAAAGGAGTCCACAAACTATTCTAAAAAAAACCTGTGCTCCAAAAGCCAAATATCTTCCTTCCCTCTGAAGTCTTGCCGTGTGGCTAAACAGTACTTTACAGATACATTTGAGGTATTGCCACATTGAGAAGACATTTCAATTATGTGACCTTTTTTTTACATATTACTGCTTGTAGAATATGCAAGATTAGAGGCCATAATAACATTTTAATGGAAAAAAATGTAGTTATTTTTTCTTCAATAGTATAAAATTATGTAAAAAAATATTTTTCAGCTCACCATTTGGTGTGTGGCCAATTCAAGAGGACTGGGCTCCACGCACGGATGATGATGATGTAGCAAGCCCTTCTCCAATAGAAAAAAATATGTAGTATCCGGCGGCAAGACATAGAGTTCATAGGAAATCCTTTAAAAACATTCATTTTATTTAAATGTTTAAAATCCTGAAATCCAGCCTGGATGATACAAGCTTCAATAAAAGCATATGTCTTCCAATCTATGTGTCTTGCTTATGCTGCCTTACTCATGGTCTCATGCCTTTGCATACTAGGTATTTTTTATATA
This sequence comes from Anomaloglossus baeobatrachus, assembly GCF_048569485.1. Taxonomy (NCBI): domain Eukaryota; kingdom Metazoa; phylum Chordata; class Amphibia; order Anura; family Aromobatidae; genus Anomaloglossus; species Anomaloglossus baeobatrachus. The sequence goes on along the minus strand of NC_134353.1, from coordinate 544,538,812 downwards.
ACATTCTGCAAGACACCTGTGCTGTCAATATGGTCACTGTACCACTGGATGATTTAATTAAGATGTGTAGTTTGCATAATGGGGTCAGTTATGGGGGGATTCTGTTGTCTGGACACCACAGGGGTTCTGCCAATGGGACATAGCTCCTACAAACCATTTCAGCTAAATCTGCACTCCGATATGTCGCTAGAAGAATTGTTTGAGAGGTTTCCCCAAAAATTAGACATGGTCTTATATTATTATTTTGCTCTGAAAGATGACATAGGGCTTATTTTCAGGGGATGTCTGATTTATTTTTTTCATGAACAACAATCCACATTTATTCTGTAAAAAAACTAAATTTATTCAAATATAATCACATTGAATTGTAGAACATCAGCATAACTCTCCAAACTCACTGTGCAACACATGTGTGTCTATCTATGTATCTATCTATACACACAGTCACACACACACACACACACATACATACTGCACATGCATATCAGCATGTCTCCTCTTGAGCTTTAGACTCCTGCAATTACGAGACCTTTTCCTTACAACCTAGTCACAGGACATGCTGTCACAAAAATCCTGAAGCCATGTTATCATCAATTATAAATGCTGGGGGCCCTGTGAAATTGCCCAGTTTGCTCTCCCTTCCCCTAATGCCAGTCCTGCATACGAGCCTGTCTCCTGTTCAGTTTTTTTTAGCCTCCTGCAATTAAGAGATCTTTGATTACATCATGTCACATCACTCTGAAGTCATCAAAGGTCCTTAAACAATCTTAACCTCGAGTCACAACTGCTGAGGTACCCTAGAAAGTGGGAGCCCTGGGAAACTGCACAGTTTGACTCCCCTTAACACAGGTTGTGACTGTAATTAGGGCTTATTTTTGGAGTAGGGCTCATATTTCAAGCATACGCCATAAATTCTGTAAAATCATGCTAGGACTTATTTTCGGAGTAGGTCTTGTTTGCAGGGAAACACGGTATTAGCATGGCTAGGCAAAATTTCTTTTGTAAAAAGAAAAAATTCATACAGTTCTAGATTCCTCTAAACCCATGTCATACTAGCCTCTTCATAGTATCAAAAAGCCACATTAACCCTTTTGAATTTTAGGCCAGTTAAGCAATGTTTAATAATAAGATCCAGCAGTTTAATATCATTTCTGGATATAACAGCTGCCTTTATCTGAAAATAACCTTTGTTCCCAATATGACACACCAGTAACATTCTGTCCAAGTTACTATTTAATCTGCTAATCATATGTTGAGAGCAAGCCAATACATAGCTACATAAAAGTGCAATGTAGTGAGGTATACAGATGTGATATCCATGGGGAAACAATTGAATCCTAATATGAACCTATTTAAAGTTAACATTTTATAAAAACGTTGATAAACCGTCATCCAAATTTGCTTGATCCAGCCAAAAGATTTGACTTATAGGATAAAATTATTTTAATACATTAGATATGAATATTTGTAGATTATACTGAGAAGTACAAAATTGAGTGTCCGGTAATAACCATGAATGATATTCAGATGTCTCTCAAATATATCAAGAGCAAAGACAGGTATTTAAAGAGAACTTTCTCTCTATACAGGCATGTTGCTGTAGGGTCTGAAAGTGTTCTAGGTCCCCATACACTAAGGATAGCTCCCGTACCACCAACTATCCAATATTTATTTAAAAAAACAAACTACAAATTATTCTTCCTTACATTTCCTCTTGACTCCGCATATTGGGAGGTCAATGGTGTGAATTGATTACCCTCAAAAAAATAAAATACAGTTTAGCTCTGTGCTTGGATTGGATCAGTCAAGGAATCTTTATGCTATATGTATCTGAATGTGACCAGTCATTAGAAGTGATGTTCACTGCAGCCTGTAACAAAGTTCGGATGGCATGTTGAACTAATTTCTTAGTATAGTTAGAAACTAGAGTTCTTGATCAAATTTACAGAAAGGTAAATGGTGGATATATCTAAAAATCAATTTGTTATAACAGTTTGTTTTACAGGATCTGGTATTACAAAAACAGTGCCAACCCAACCTGTTTTAAAAAAGAAGATTGAGAATAATATTACTCTTACTATTATTAATTGACCCCTTGCAACTAGTCTTTTTCACACTGGTGCAGGTGCCAAGTGACATGTCTATATTAATGTAATGTCATTTGGCTGCATCATAAGTAGGCTTCCGTACGACATAATGACATTATGGATAAAATATCACCACAGCCATAAATATATGATATCTCTGCAGCTTAGTTACCACTGGTTGAGAAATTTTAAAAATTGCATACACTGATAGACCCCAATTTTTGTCAGCATTTCCTGTTAAACCTATGAATACTAATACATATCACTGATTTACAAATACTGTGAGATTGAGCTTTGTTTTTTCCCTGTCTGTATTTTTATGTGGGATTAATCACTCCTGTCATGACCCTGGGGGTGAGGGGGTATTAGAGTAGGGTTGGCCAAGAGCAGGGCTAGGCTGGTAATCCAGACCTCTTCAACATCAGAAGTGCCTCTAGGATAAGGGACAGCTAGAGCCCACTAGCCTGAGGGCCAGTCTTGGAGCCCCGATGCAGGTTATCCTCTACTGTGCATGATAATATGATAACGGAGAGTTTATTGAGCTCTCCAACTGGATTATTAATTGTACATTGGTAGAATTAATGTCAAATTAACAATTGAACAACATCTGATTTTGGAAATCTAAATAGAGGAAAAAATAATTTGTTCTTTAATCTGTGAATTAGGAAGGATATCAACCTTTATTGATAGAGGATAGATACCTTATAAAAAAAAGAAAAAGAAATATACATTGTAAAATAAGGAATCTGGGCTAAGTGGAGATATGCAAAGGAGGGAAAATTATGCTAAATAACTTTTGAATTAAAGGGCCCGTTACACTCTACGATATATCTAACGATATGTCGTTGGTGTCACGTCGTTAGTGACGCACATACGGCATCGTTTGACATATCGTAGTGTGTGACAGCTACGAGCGATTGTAAATGAACAAAAATATTTACCTTATCGTTGCTCGTTGACACAGCACTCATTTTAAAACAAATCGATCATCCTTCTGCGCGCCGGTTTTTTATCGTTCCCGAGGCAGCACACATCGCTCCATGTGACACCCCGGGAACGATGAACACAGTTCACCTGTGTCCCGCCGGCAATGCGGAAGTAAGGAGGTGGGCGGGATGTTATGTCCCGTTCATCTCCACCCCTCCGCTTCTATTGGCCGGCCGGTGTGTGACGTCGCTGTGACGCCAAACGTCCCTCCCCTTTCAGGAAGAGGGTGTTCGCCGCCCACAGTAAAGTTGTTTGGGAGGTAAGTACGTGTGATGGGGGTTATCGACTTTGTGCGACACGGGCAACAAATTGCCTGTAACGCACCAACGATGAGGGCGGGTGCGATCGCACATGCGATCGCACGATAAATCACCGCGTGTAAAGCGGCCTTTAGGGCTAGATTTTCTGCAGACACAATTGAAAGCTCAAAACACTGCAGAAGAGAAAACTGTGGACAAGGTACAAAGGAAAATGCAAGATGTGGCATTGAGTAATTGGATTTAGTTGCCTCGTACTGCCTCTTACAACAGCTTATTAAAAATCTACGGTATGGTCTGAATAATGGTGATTTGCTCTGACTCAGAATCCCTTTATTATAGGCACTATTATCCAGAGTGAAGCAAAAAGATTCACAAGACTTTAGTCCAGCATGCATGTCAGTAATCTTCGTCAGTAGGACCAGGGCAATGCAAACTTACTTGACAAACACTCAAAAGTCAGCATCCTGAGCATCTTTTAAGAACACTAGACCATAAGTGGCATTAGGCCTAGTAACAAAACCTCATGTAACATCATTACATACATTGTCAAAAGATAATGACATTGCAGGGGCCTAGTATTCAAAAGACCCGACCAGGATGCCGGCATTATCCATCTCATATGGACACCAGACCATAATGAAACCCAGAGTAGAGAACAGTAGTTTTCCATATAATTATAGTAGGAAATCTCTATTATCCAAATCAGACAAAGGTCTTCTGTCACCAGTTTTCACAACACACACTGCAAACATTATTAATAGAGTTCTTTGACCCAATGAGATTGGTGTAGCTACTTTGAAAATCTATCTCAAAATAGTTACAAAATCCTGTTATAAATGGGAGCATTGTATGGGCCAAGCTAAAAAGTAAAAGATTTGGGAAAAAAAATTGTATTTTGTCTCATTAACATAAAAACATATGAAAGTCTCTAGTATTTAAAGAGGCTACCATTTTACCTTAAATTTAACAAATGTATTATACATTTGTAGTGTTTACTAATCTAATCTTCCCTTTTGAAGTTAGTACATTTCTTAAAAAACTAGATCGTATACTGCTCCTGTTCTCAAAATGGCTGAAGGTGGAAGAACGTGTGAGCAAACCTGTCCATCAGCTTCCTCCAATTGAAAAACAGCTTTTTTTCAGATAGGAAGAGTGCCACCAACAGCGCCAGTGTGATTATTTTAGCTGACAGCTGTTCCCCTCCTGCACCAGAATTACACATTTATTTTTTATTCTCCATTCAGAGGATATGAGACATGCGCCTTCTCACACACTTCCCCTGGTGTCAATTATGCCCATAGGAGATAGGAGAGGCGATTGAGGCTAGCGCTGATTGGCCTCAGGGATTATGTGAACTAAAAATGTCACGCAGTCCCGGGAAGAGACAGTTCTGACAATACTGTAACTGTCCCAGCACCCATGGTTGAGTATAACTATTATTATTTTACTGGGGGCGAACATAGGAAATTCTGAGAAGTGGGAAACCCCTATAACTTCAGCTCTAATTGCATGTCACAAGACACTTATTTTGGATGGATAGGAGGAAGAAATCTGGTTTGGATGCTGTGCTATTCACCACTACGCAAATGTCTAATTAATGATTAATGCCTTTTTTTTGCCTATTTTCATGACAGGTCTATGCATTTCAGGAGTACTCAGCTCCCTTCATCAGGACATCAGGCAAAAAGAACATCAAATTTGACGTTGTTTTTGCCTGATGTCCTGATGAAGGGAGCTGAGTACTCCTGAAACACGTAGACCTGTGATGAAAATAAATGGCATTAATTATTAATCATATATTTGCAGAGTGGTGAATAGCGCGGCATCCAAACCGGACTTCTTCCTCCTATCTATCCATATACTCTACCCGGTGCTGCAGCTTTCCACCAGGAGACTACATGGAATTAAAGGGGTTGTGACTGGCACAACTCCTATAGGTGAGTGGTTATTAGTCTCAATTTACTCACATTATCGTTGGTAAGACCCTATTGCGCTTTTTTCCACAGTTGATATCAAGACACTTATTTTTACACTCCTGTTTTAGTAGTCAAATTCGATACCCATACATGTCAAACTAATACGGTGGCCTGCTGTCACATTTGTCTTTTCCAACCATTTTTTGTTCAGTCCTTTTTAAAAAGAGAGGAATAATTGAGTTGAAAAACTGTGAGAACAGTAAATTATAGTGTACTAAAATTGTATGGTAAAAAGTTTCAATGGCAATGACAAGGTAAAAAAACCACACCATCATATGTGTCAATAAGAATGTGGGAGACCCAAGCAACAGCACCATGGTAGGTGACAAACTCCTTCTTAAACTGTCATTTTATACACAGGACAACTGTGCATTCTGTAAGGAAGGAGGAGAATCTGCAATACTATATATTAGGAGCCACAATAATTACAATACTATATATTAGTAAGTAGCATAAAATCATGTGCCCAACTCATTTGTTAAAATCAAGATAAAGTGGACAGCCCATTTTATATAATAATTTGTAAGTTCATATTTACATACAAGTTTAGTAAAATCAATCAGTTGTCAAATAAGGTCATTTAAACATGCCTGAAATGAAACCTTCTATTAATACTAAAGAAAATCCTGAGCAGTGCATAGTTCAGATACATTCGAATTCTTTAACTAATCTTTAATAGTCAATCATTCTGTAGCTTTCCATCAAGTTCATTTCCCAGCTGTGTTTATCAGTATAAAAGAGAGAATCCTATGTATGAGCCAAAACTGAATGCTTGCTATTTCCAAAATCACCTTATTAATTTTTATTAGAAAGATTTTGTTACTTATTATTACCATCTTTTCCCTAAGGTTAACTATTTTACATGCTTGAAATATATCCGATTTAGTTAATGCAATTTTAATTTTAATGGTGTGGGGAAGGGGCAGATACCATTTGGCAATTGTCCTGTTACATTATAACTGTTCTCCATTAAGTTTTTTAATCCTTTACAAAATCTACTCAAACTTTCTTATACTAGAGATGGGTGAATTGATTGGATGCGAAAAAAATTGCTTTGAGTTTGGGAAATTCACTGAACCAGTAAATGCAAATCTCTAAAAAAAATATCCACTACTATTATACACAAAGCAAAGAATGGCATCAGCCAGAAAAGGCTCACATGACTTAATATGTGGCTGTGTAGCATTCCACATAGTGCCTTGAAGCTATCACATACATAGTATACCACAACTAATCAGGAGGGACAATCATAGCCTGGATAGAAGCTGGGACAGGGATTTTTTAGGTGATTCTGGATAGTGAGACGATGTCAGAGCTCACAGCTCTGCAATGGAGATAGGTAGAGAAAGTTCGAAAGCATTGAACAAATACCCCAGTGTGTGTTGTACATTTGCAGTTAAAAAATACAGTATAGTAATCTGCAAATATTTAGGGAGAGAGTCACAAGGTGATTTTTACAGGCATCGCCAACTGTCATGGTGGCATCAGGATATGTGGTAACTACAGATTCTGGCACTCTACCTGCTAACGCATGTGTTGACCCACAGACTTAGACAGGCTAGCAAGAGTTAATCTCTGCTGGGCTGCTTGTTAGTCTCTTTTATCACATGCTGGAGGGGAGCCTATCTTGTTCGCTCCCCTCCTTTATATGCTGGTGGGCTATTCCATTAATGCCACCTGTATCTTACCTATAATAGTCTGGTGAGGTGTTGTTACGGGGGGGCTGTCTGATAATAACCGAAATGAGTATCAGACAGTCAGGGTCCACCGTGCAAAGACTTTGCTGCAGACTATGGCAGAGTGCAATACCTCTGTTAACTCACAGAAGGATATAATAAGTAAGTAAAGCAATTCCTCCCATACTTGGAGGGTGTGTGGAATGATCTCTGTTAATAATCACAGAGACAAAGGCAATGTGTGCGAAATGGCACCTACCTAGGTCCGCTCTTCTAGTGGTGCAAAAGAGACGAACAGCAGCGTAAGCCGCACAAAGCTCCTACCTGCGTTCGCTCCACTAGTGTGCGAGGACACGAACCACTAGATATGGCACCTGCCTAGGTCCGCTCTTCTAGTGGTGCAAAAGAGACGAACAGCAGCGTAAGCCGCACAAAGCTCCTACCTCTGTTCGCTCCCCTAGTGTGCGAGGATATGAACAACTGCCAGACGCAGTATAAGGAACGTTACCCTAGCGGCAACGTCCACCTACGAGTAGAATCACAAGGCCCAGCCAGACCATGTGCCTCAGGCACCTGCCTATGTCCGCTCCCCTAAGAGGTAAGGATACGGACAGCAGCCAAAGCTGTAAGGTATAAGAACGCTACCCTGCCGGTAGCGCTCACCTAGCATAGACAGAGGAATGCCTAGAGGAACGCGCACAGAGCGTCTACTCATATGCATGAACCAAGAGGACTGAGCACCATGCGGCGTGTGTCAGGGTCTTATATAGACTCTGTGCCTCATCCAAGATGGAGGACACCAGAGCCAATCCGCTGCCAGAACGACAGGAGTGACGTCATGCTGGCCTATCACCGAGCAAGACGTCACAAGCACATGACCAGCGACCAATCGGCATAGAAGGTGTCAGAGACATGTGACCTCGTGTCAGCGATGATGTCACCCGCACATGTGCAATGGCTCCAAGATTGGACTTAGTCTCCGGCGCTCGCACATGTGCAGTAGCAAGAAATCTGGACTTAGTCTCCAGCGCTCGCACATGTGCAGTAGCAAGAAATCTGGACATAGTCTCCAGTGCTCGCAGCAACCGTAACAGGTGTTGTGAGCCAGACTTACTGATGGTTGTTGTGCATTTTTGCTGTGAGCGGTTGCGGTTTTAACCCTTGTTGTCTTTTTGTTGCTGCCTTGCTGCTCTTCCTTTCTCCTTTGACTTTTACTGTTTATTCATCTGAGTTTTTTATTTCCCCTGCCTGTCTTAATTTCTATTTCCATCACTCTCCTGCCCTGACCCACAATCTGACAGTTCAACAGCATTTTCAATGGGTAAGCTTTGGATTGTCCTCCGCTATAATTAGTGATGTCACCTGTTCACAGTCAAGTTCCCACACTGCTGTCAGTGTTTGCCAGAGCCTGCAGAGAGTGGACAGGTTTTCCTTCTCTGCAGGCTCCGGATGTAGCAGAGTGGTGGATCATCGTCAGAATTTTTTGGTGTTTGTATTTTATTTCTTTTCACTTACAGGATTAGGATTGGGGGTGTCTCATAGATGCCTCCCACTACTAATCTAGGGCTTGATGGCAGCTGTAATTTAATGTCAAATCATATCTGTCATTAACCCTTTATATTACCCTTATATAGAAGAGGGGCCCCTAGCTTGAGGGAAAGCTTAGGTCCCCCAGCCGCTATCCCAGAGTCCTCATGACAGCTGGATTTGTAGGACTTCTTCTAAGCCTACTTTCACACTACATTTTTTAACATGCGTCCTGAACATTTTTTTGCAGCCAAAGTTGATCCAGTGCAAATATTTTTTAATTTAAATGCATTTGCAATGGACTCGCGTCAACATGCGTTGAGATGCGTTTGCATGCAGTATAGTGAGGATCCAGCGAGTTGCAGTATTTTAACATTTTTCAAAAACGCTACTTGTCGATCTCTCTCTATCTCTCTCTCTGTCAGTCGGTGTCTCTCTCTCTCTCTTTCTCTGTCAGTCTCTCCCTCTCCCCCCTCTCTCATACTCACCGATCACAGGCGCGGAGCTGCACGGCTGTCACACTGCTCTGGAGGCTTCTCTTTTGATAATGCTGGCTGCTCATTATTCCATCTCGTATTCACTGCTTCCCCCACCCACCGGCGCCTATGATTGGTTGCAGTCAGACACGCCCCTATGCTGAGTGACAGCTGTCTCACTGCAACCAATCACAGCCGCCGGTGGGCGGGTCTATATCGTGCAGTACAATTAATAAATAAATAATTAAAAAAACGGCGTGCGGTCCCCCCAATTTTGATACCAGCCAAAGTAAAGCCACACTGCGGTATTCTCAGAATGGGGAGCCCCACGTTATGGGGAGCCCCCCAGCCTAAAAATATCAGCCAGCAGCCGCCCGGAATTGCCACATCTATTAGATGCGACAGTCCCGGGACTCTACCCGGCTCATCCTAAATTGCCCTGGTTCGGTGGCAATCGGGATAATAAGGAGTTAATGGCAGCAAATAGCTGCCACTAAGTCCTAGGTTAATCATGGCAGGCATCTATGAGACACCCCAATGATTAACCTGTAAGTGAAAGTAAATAAACACATACACCCAAAAAAACCTTTATTTGAAATAAAAGACAAAAAAACACCCTCTTTCACCACTTTATTAAAATCCCCAAATACCCCTCCAGGTCCGGCATAATCCACACGAGGTCCCACGACGCATCCAGCTCTGCTATATGAAGCTGACAGGAGCGGCAGTATAACACAGCCACTCCTGTGAGCTCCACGGAGCAACTGAAGTGAGTGGACTGTCAGCAGTGACGTCACTCAGGTAGTGCCTGCGTGTGTGCAGTGATGATGGGTGTGGTAGTGCCGGTGTGTGCGGTGATGATGGGGGTGGTAGTGCCTGTGTGTGTGCAGTGATGATGGGGGTGGTAGTGCCTGTGTGTGTGCGGTGATGATGGGTGCGGTAGTGCATGCGTGTGTGCGGTGATGATGGGGGCGGTAGTGCCTGCGTGTGTGCGGTTTCATAGTTTTTAAGCATAACTGGTATTATTAAATTTTTTAAGAAAGGCATCCAGGCTCTGCTTAAATGTTTGTAGTGAAGCACTCATTACAACATCATGCGGCAGAGAGTTCCATAGTCTCACTGCTCGTACAGTAAAGAATCCTCGTCTGTGGTTATGATTAAACCTTCTTTCCTCGAGACGTAGCGGATGCTCCCGTGTTCCAGTCGCAGGCCTAGGTGTAAAGAGATCTTTGGAAAGGTCTCTGTACTGTCCCCTCATATGTTTATACATTGTGATTAGATCCCCTTTAAGCCTTCGTTTTTCCAAACTAAATAACCCCAAGTTTAATAACCTGTCTTGGTATTGCAGCCCACCCATTCTTCTAATAATCTTGGTCGCTCTTCTATCTACCTGTAAGATTATGCTATTTATAACCTTCTATACTTTTGCTATCAAGAAAAGCATCCATTCCTCTTAAATTCATTCAGTGTGTTGGCCATCACCACTTCCTCAGGAAGAGAGTTCCAGAGCCTCACTGCTCTTACCGTGAAGAACCCTCTTCTATGCTGATGTAGAAATTTTCTTTCCTCCAATCGAAGAGAATGCCCCCTTGTTCTTGTCATAGTCCTTAGTACAAACAGATCATGGGAGAGATCTCTATATGGCCCTCTGATATATTTTGGTGATTATGGGTGCGGTAGTGCCTGCGTATGTGCGGTGATGATGGGTGCGGTAGTCTCTCTCTCTCGCTCTGTCTGTCTGTCTCTGTCTGGTTCAGTTCCCTTCACTCCCGATCAGATGACTCCAATGCCCGCCCACAATTTCAAGTGAGAGGATCCTGTAAAATAACACATGCGTTTCTCTTTGGAAAAACAGGATCCGCTTTTGCATCAAAAAAACGTTCAGGACGCATGTTAGAAAATCGTACTGTATTATTGTTCGCTAATTTTTTTAATTTCCTGTTGCAACCACCTAGCCCATTCTGGATCAGTGTACCTCAGAAAATGACTTCAAGACTCCGGACTAAACCTGTCAGAACTGGAGCCTCTCGCTTCCACACTATGGTCTCTGCTCCAATCTCCTGAAAGCTCATATTGGGATTATACCGAAAACAGGAAATTTTGCTGCATACTCTTTGGTTTTTGTTCTTTAAAGATATTATTTAATATTTTTAAACTTCATTGCAGGTACACAAATTCAACGAAGGGGTGTGGATTATAAAGAGAGGATGATGCGACAAGTAATTATTATGCAACCAATTTTGATGTCTCGACCGTAACACAAGGTCTTATTCATAGAGTCGCTATAGAAAAAGGGATGAAAAAGGGGGAATACTATATTAGATAAAACATAAATGTGCAAAGCATTCTGTACACGTGAGTGGATACAGAATCATACATATATACATATTTACAGTCCATGAAGGTGTTAGACACGATCATCTCAATCAAATATTAGACAACATGAAATACAATTACAAAATCATTTTCTTTACAAACAAGAAGGGAAGGAAGAAGGACTGAAATTATGAAGGTAATGGACTGCCCTGCTGTGTTGCTATACCTGATTCTGCTGTGTCACAAGGAGATTCATTGGATTGTGAAATCCCTGAGGTGACAAATGCTCCAACAAGGGTTAATGCTGTAGGGAAATAACAGCAAAGTGTTAAAATAATCAATGGAGATGTTGCTCTATATCCTCTTGGGGGGGAAGAAAAGGGGGAAGGGTTGCTGTGTAACCAAATTTTGTATGGCAATGAAGCGCCCTACTTCACGGATTTATTTGTGCACCTGCATTGAAGTTTAAAAATAATAAAAAATACTGTATTGCAATTTCGGGGTTGTTGTAACTTTATGCTCTGTCAAATCTCTCTGTCTAAGGCTACTTTCACACATCAGTTTTCTGTATTCAGGTACAGTCCTTTTTTTTTCGTATCCAACGGTTCCGGTTTTTTAGTGAAAACCGGATCCACCGGATCCGTTTTTTACCGGATCCGTCATAATGGATCCGGTAAAAACGGATCCAGTGGATCCGGTTTGCATCCGTTTAGCATCCGTTTTGACCGTTTTTTGACGGATCCGGTTTTTAAAAACAAAACAAACAATTAACGTGTTCCGTATTCTGATTGGCTATTGGGAAAATACGGTATATATACAGTAGTTTGAAGCATATATGACAGAATGAAGACAGAGGCAAGCAGAAACCATGGAAGGTGTTCTTGAAAAGATCACACAGATATCGGCTGATTTTACATTTGAGGCAAATCGCTTGGGTATCATTGTCCGAGAAAAGGAGTGACAGCGTCTGAGGCGTCAGCGCCATCGTCGCTTTTGGATTCATCCAGTGACTGCCCAGAGACTGACCCGTGGGGTGTTTTCAACACTGTACATGGAGCTTCGTGTATCTTGGGCTTGGGGTAGAGATAGTACTGGAGGGGCTGTCAGATGGGAACACATGCACAATGGGAGTATGGAGGGTGGAAAGTGGTGTTGGTGGTGGTGGTGGGGAAGTAACAGAAGGTGAAGGTGTGGTAGAGAAACCAAGAGGGAAGACAGGAGATGGGATGGGATGTGTTAAGGATTGTGGGGTGGAGTGGAGGGATTGGGAGACAGAAGAGGTGGCGGGTGAATTAGAGGCTTGTGTTGGGGTCATGATGGGTGTGGAAGGCGTGAGGTGGTAGTGGGTAGGGAGTGTAGGAGCAGATGTGGTTGGGAGCTGGTACTGGGCAGCAGGCTAGTACTGGGCAGCAGGCTGGTACTGGGCAGCAGGCTGGTACTGCGCAGCAGGCTGGTACGGGGCAGGAGGGAGAGGAGGGACAATGGCTGGAGGGGGGGCAGGTGCTGGGCAAGGGGTGGGTGGAGGTGGTTGGGAGTAAACCTGCGCCAGAGCCTGCTGTGTGGCTTGCATTACATGCATCTGCTGGTCAGGAGACAGCTTTTCCATGCGCTCGAGTACGGCTTGAAAAAAACAATGATTTGGCGAATTACTTGCATCTAAATGCAGCCTGTCCAGACGCGTGCACAATTCGTGCGTATTTTTCTCCATAGAGGTCTTCATGAGGCTAAAACCAGCACTCGTTTGTTCAGCTAATAATTTAATGGTGTTCTGGAAGGCTGCATTTAGATGCAAGAACTCGGGCGCATAGCTCCTATCCTGACCCCTATGACGCTGACGCCCAGAACCCAAAGGTGTTTTACTGAGGGCAGCAGTGTCAGAGGGGTGGGGTAGGGGAAAAGCTATCTCGTCACCAGCAGCTTCAGGTAATGAAGTCTCACCGGATGCTCCAGCGCAGGTGGATGGGACCGCGGTATCAGATGAAAGGGAAGGTGCAAATGGGTGGGGTCTGTGCATGTGTTCCCCAGTGGCGGACTGTGCTGGGATTGCTCCTGATGGGTTCGATGCAGGCTCCCGAGTGCTGCAGACGGTGCTGTTACAAAGAGGAAAAAAACAAAAAAATTATTAATTTAATTGCTATACATTGTCCCTGGCTAAAAAAAGACAAAAAAGTCAGACATATAAACAATTATACTTTGTACATATTGTGGGGAATATTTACCTTCTGCACACCATAGTTGTCCGGAGGAACGACAACGTTCTAAAATATCTGTATTTAGATCTGCGTCCTCCGGATCCACTCGGGGCCTGCATCTCTAGATTCAACTCCTTCTTGAAGCGATCCCTGATAGACCGCCACCGCTTCTGAAGTTTGTCACCTGAAAGTGGAAAGCACAAAGTGGTTAGTATACAACATATTAAATCCTGCAGCATAACCGACTGAACTGTGAATACTTACGCGCTTTCTTCTGGGCCCGAGAATTGAGCTCCTCCCAACCTTCTACCGCTGCGTGGCATACCTCGTCCCAGAGTCGACGGGTTACGATGGTATCAGCGTGGCGTCGGTCACCCATGTTCCACAGCGGCTCCCTCTCTCAAACTTCATCGATGAGGAGGTCAATGTTGATACATCCGGCCTCCTCACCGTCAGATTCGGGAGCTCGCTGTGAATCCTACTCCAAGAAAGAAAAAAAACAAAACAAAAACAAAACGATTTAGACTATATTTTCTTACGCTATGACCTCCGCCACCTCGACGCCGACCCTGAGACGGTCTTGGAGGCTCTATCGTGAGCCCTAGAAGTGGAAGCCTTTAGTGAAAAAAAAAAAAGAACATTTAGGTGCTTTTATGTGTTGGGTGTGCTGTGATAAGCAATTCCTGTAACATGAAACTTACAATCTGACCGCCCGCTCCGTGGATTTCTCCACCCCTTTCGTCCCCTTCTGGAAGCACCTGTGATGTTTCTGCTACATGTGAAAATATTTTTTTTTTTTTTTTTTACATTTTTGTTTTTTTATAAAAACACAAAACAACCATAAAAAAAAATACCTCAGTTGTTTGTGAACAGGAGGGAGGGCTCCCAGAAGAAGACATAGCTTTTATTTTTTGACCGTGCAAATTTCTGAAAGAAATAAACACGATTATATACGTATCCTAATGACTGCACAACCTTAAAAGTGCACTTTATCATGTAACACCAATTTAATGTTCTACAAATACACAACCAAAAAATGTAACGGTAATAAGACAACTGCACTAACGGACACGACCGCTGGACAGGACTGAGACCGGACCGCTGTAGTAGACCAATTGACTGGACCACTGGACTTGAGAAATTGACAGGACCACTGCACTGGACCAGACCGCTGCACTGCACCTGGAAAAAAACAAGCCCTGTAAGTAGATTAACGGACCTCAGAACAGTAAACTCTGGACATTACTGTGGACATTACCTCTGCCCTGGACCGCTGGACTCGACCACACTAACGGACACGACTGCTGGACAGGACTGAGACCGGACCGCTGTAGTAGACCAATTGACTGGACCACTGGACTTGAGAAATTGACAGGACTACTGCACTGGACCAGACCGCTGCACTGCACCTGGAAAAAAACAAGCCCTGTAAGTAGATGAACGGACCTCAGAACAGTAATTACCTCTGCCCTGGACCGCTGGACTCGACCGCAGAACTGCGCTGGACTGCACCGGATCAGTGGACTGGAGGACAGCACGACTTGAAGGCAGGACAGAATGGCAGGAAGTGTGTACAATCTCCTGAAGGGCTTTATATATGTTTTGTGAAGGAAAAAAAAAAAGTGTGCATGCTCTGTTTACAAAACCGGAAGCGGCGGCCGCATCTGGTTTAAACCGCATCGTGCCGGATCCGGCGTCCATAGACAATCATTAGAGACCACGCCGCATTGTGCCAGATCCGGCACAATGCGTTTTTTTTAAGGGGCCAAAAAACGTTACATCAAATGTTCTATCCGGCCGCCGCATTTATTCATTTTGCCGCATCCGGAAAAAAACGGATGCAACGCAAAGCCATCAGGTACAATCCGGTAACAATGCAAGTCTAAGGGGATAAACTGGATGCGGTACCGGATCCGATTTACCCGTTTTTTTCAGGATTGTACCTGATGGAAAAAACCTGATGTGTGAAAGTAGCCTTAGGGGTGCTTCACACATAGCGAGATCGCTACGGAACTCGCTGCTACGGCACGGTTTTGGTGACGCAACAGTGACCTCATTAGCAATCTCGCTGTGTGTGACACTGAGCAGCGATCTGGCCCCTGCTGCGAGATCGCTGCTCGTTACACACAGCCCTGGTTCGTTTTCTTCAAAGGCACTCTGCCGCTGTGACACACAGATCGCTGTGTGTGACAGCGAGAGAGCGACGAAATGAAGCGAGCAGGGAGCAGGAGCCGGCATCTGGCAGCTGCGGTAAGATGTAACCAGGGTAAACATCGGGTAACCAAGGTGGTTACCCGATATTTACTTTAGTTACCAGCCTCCGCAGCTCTCACGCTGCCTGTGCTGCCGGCTCCGGCTCTCTGCACATGTAGCTGCAGTACACATCAGGTTAATTAACCCGATGTGTAACTGTACCTAGGAGAGCAAGGAGCCAGCGCTAAGCAGTGTGCGCGGCTCCCTGCTCTCTGCACATGTAGCTGCAGTACACATCGGATTAATTAACCCGATGTGTACTGTAGCTAGGAGAGCAAGGAGCCAGCGCTAAGCAGTGTGCGCGGCTCCCTGCTCTCTGCACATGTAGCTGCAGTACACATCGGATTAATTAACCCGATGTGTACTGTAGCTAGGAGAGCAAGGAGCCAGCACTAAGCAGTGTGCGCGGCTCCCTGCTCTCTGCACATGTAGCTGCAGTACACATCGGATTAATTAACCCGATGTGTACTGTAGCTAGGAGAGCAAGGAGCCAGCGCTAAGCAGTGTGCGCGGCTCCCTGCTCTCGCGGTTATGATCGCTGCTTCGGCTGCTGTGTTTGACAGCTAAGCAGCGATCATAACAGCGACTTACAAGGTGGCTGTTACGTCACAGAAAATGGTGACGTAACAGCGACCTCGATGTTGCTGTCGCTTAGTGTGAACCAGCCCTTAGGGTTGAGCATTTTTTGCTAAGAGTTGGAGAATTTTAATCAAAAATATACACCACCAATAAAAATAGTGAAGAAAAAAAAATTAAAAATATTTTACTTTTTAGCTAAATATTTCAATCAGGGTCATTTGGATGTTTTTGGTTGTCATTATGTTAATGAATATGTTCTGTGCAAAGAGCCATAGCAAAGTCTACAGTCTTTTTTTTACCAAAGATAATGTCAAGTTATAGGAATGGATTATTACTCAGAGAACATTTGAGTGATCTGCCTCTAACAGCAGTACAGTGTGCTTCCACATTTACATTAGGATGTCTGCAATACCTTAATGAAAACACCAGAACATTGAATCGACCACAATGGAAACAATGGCTCAACAATGCTTCACTGGCACCCACGATCGTCAGAGCTCACATTCTTCATCTTCTTACTGTGGAGCTACATCAAAGACTCAGTTTTTCTACCCCTCACCCAGTCCAGCCACAAGATCTGAACAACCTGAGACAATATATTAATGAAATAGGAGAGTCCATATCCGAGGATATGTGTGACACTAGTCACTACCAGGAGTAGAGATGAGCAAACCTATTTGGTTTGCATTTGTAAATTTCAGATTTCGTACGAGCCTTTGCCGGTTCATTTGAGCTCAGGTTACCGAACACTTTGCTGAAAGTCGGCAATGCTTGATGTTTGTTGCAGAAAACCCACTCCTGGCTCCATCACAGCCATATCATGCGGTAGTGATGCGTTTTTTGCCAGGAGGTGTAGGTTTGGTGCAGGAATATAGTTTAAAAATTTCAGCACCGAATCTGCATCTCTTGGCAAAAAATACAGTTTTCTGCCAGGAGATGCAGGTCTGTGAACTTAGTGACCTCACTTGAAGTAAAGTTAGGTTACCTGTGGGCACAGGTGGAGGATTATTGGAACTTCTAGCAGTGATCACAACTAACCTGAGTGACATCACCGCTCATCACTCATCACTGTGGCTCAGTCTCTGCCTGAAGTTACAGCATATTGTCATGTTCTATGGTTCTTTGTCAGCTCAGATGTAGCAGAGCTGGAATCATCGTGGAACCTAATGTGGATTACGTCATACCTGGGTCTTTTGGGGGTAATAAATTATTTTTTCGATGTTTCTGTTTATTTCTTTTGACTTACAGATTAATAAGGTCCTGATTACTATTCTAGGGTTTAGTGGCAGCTGTGATCTGCGATTAAACCCTTATTACCCCGACTGCCACCACACTAGGGCAATCGGGAAGAGCATAGTAAAGGTCTGGTACTGTCTCAGCTAAAGGATGCACAATCATGGGCAGCTGCAGGCTACTATTTTTAGTCTGGGGGTCCAATAACTATCGGTCTCCCCAACCTGAAAATACCAGTCCCCAGCTGTTGGGATTTATCATGGCTGGACATTAAAATTGGGGGACCACACCCCAGTTTTTTTTAATTATTTATTTAAATAATTATAAAAAAAAAGTTGCATGCAGTTCCTCTGATTTTGATACAAAGCCAAAATAGACACACGGCTGGGGGCTGTTCATAGATACCCTCTATGATTCCAACCAATCGCAGACAATGTCTGTGATTCCAACCAATCATAGATGCTCTCTGGAGACGGAGTCTGACTGCAGCCAAATAGAGATGCCGGTGGGCGGGGAAAGCAGTGAATATGAATGAGGGATAATCAGCAGCCTTGATGTACAGCCTATGGAGTAGCTACAGCCAAGGGGGAAGTTACAGCCTTGCCAGAGACTCATTAAATATGTCCTGCTTTATTTTCTTTCTTTTATAGCCCCCTAAACCATTTTACAACACATAAGTTTGGCCTCCCATTGAATTCAATGGACTCAGTATGTTTGCCAAACTGTTAGCCGAACTGCTCTGAGCAGAATCGAGGATCATCATGGGGTTTTGTATGGATTACATCAGATCTGCAAGGGTGTTTTTGGTGTTATCAAAGGGGTGAAAGAGGGTTGCGTGTTTTATTTCAAATAAAGTATTTTTTCAGTGTTTGTGTTTTATTTCTTTTCAATTACAGGATTAGTAATGGAGGTGTCTCATAGATGCTTCGCTTCCCATTACTAATCCAGGGTTGGATGTCAGCTGTGATTTTTTGATACTGCTATCATTAAACACTTATCTTACCCTGATAGCCACCACACCAAGACCACACCAAGACAATGGGGATGAGCTGGGTAAAGCTCCAGGATTAACACATCAAATGTGCCAATTCTGGGCAGCTGCAGGCTGTTATTTTTAGTATGGGGGGGCCAATGTCCATGGTTTCTCCCATCTTGATCACACCAGTGTCTAATTGTCTGCTTTACTGTGGCTGATTATTAAAAATGGTGGGGACTCTACAGCTTTTTTATTTAAATTTTTTATTTAAATATTTTACTAAAAAAACAGTGTAGAATCCCCTCTGTTTTGATATCCAGCCACTGTAAAACTCACAGGTGGGCCTGCTGCTTGTTTCTGTTTTTACCCATGCTAGCTATCAAAATAGGGTAGGAGCCCACATATTTTTATTTTTTTTACATTGATTTCCCTGGCCAATGACTGCCCTGCTAATACAGTGTGAGACGCTGCTCTGCAACCTTTCAACAAGCTTTTTTTTTAAGACAAAACTAAATAGGAACAGGACATACAGGTCAAAGTCTGTCTTTGGGTCCGGGACCTGGACACCTGGTGTTCAGTAAGAACCCCAAACTTTACAGTTCAGGTAAGCTCATCCCTAGTGTTTATCACTCTTTTTCACATGAACTCTCCAGTGTGCTGTAAATTATTGCATTTTCTGTTACTCTTTATGTAATCATCAGTCCAGTATTATTACATAATAAGTTAATAACATTAACCATCATTAAGAAGCAAAACATATATTGCAATCAGAGACTGAGCTACTCAGTAAATACTAAAATGACATTGAGTCTCTCTATACAGTTTATGGAAATGATCGGCAATTAGTTAAATAACAGTCCTGTATACAGTTACATGGTATTTATTCTTATTACAACAGTACAAATAATGTTATGTAACCCAACACGATATGGCTACCAGTAATTATGTATAAAATCAACATTTTTCCAGTGTTTCATTATTCCCGCATGATTGCTAAACTTAAGACCAAGTTTCATAGAACAGAGTTTACTCCATAATGTGAAAGTAAAATTAATAATAATGTGCTAGGGTCTAAGTACCAAGGTAAGGCTGCTACCATCAGGTTGAGAAAAGCCTTAGGGTCCACAAACCTAAACGGCAATAGTCCCAGGGCCAGAAGTCTGGAAATGTGGCCGTTAAGTGTTTCGGCCTGTAGGAGGGGGCTGGGTATTTTTGCTTGGGTTTCTGGGCCTGTGGTAGACATATCAGATTGCTGCGTTGGTACAAGGAAGTGAACATGGTTGCTGATGGTGGTTACGAATGTGCAAAGACAGGTGCAGGTTGGGAGGCATCCATGCTTGCCTGCTAGACAAGGGATTTCTCAGCAAGTAGCACAGAGGAAGAGGCAGTATTGTCACCCACAAACACTGATTATGGATTGTGGACCCAGGTGCTTGGCCCATCTAGTCGGGTGCTTGGATGACATGTGCCTGAGCATGCTTGTGGTGTTAAGGTGGGTAGTGGTCTGACCCCTACTGAGCTTATTGAGGCACAGGTTGTAAATGATCATTTTCTTGTTTTCTGCAACTTCTGTAAAAAAAAGTGACAGACTAGGGTGCACCTAAACATTGGCCTAGGATCTTGCACATGTGGGTGCTCTGGGGAACGATTGTCCACATTCTCCCTCTAGCCCCTCTCTGCCTCTTGTCTGTTGCTGTGCTGCAGACCCCTCTTCCTCTGCACTGCTGCACTTGCTCTGCATTCCACCTTCCTAGGTTAGGTCAAGGAATTCATCATCCACCACCTCGTCTTCTACTTCCAGGATCTTGTTCTCCTCCTGACTTGTAAACTTAATATGACTTGTTGGCAGTGGTGTCTCATTATCATCCACCTCTTGAGACAGTAATTGCTGTTCCCCACCACCAGCTTATTCTGACCCTGGCTGTTCCAATATTTTGGCATCACTATGTCGCAGGCGGAGGAGGGGACGCTGCGCTCACCCACTGCTCGGGTCCGGCTGCTGCTGCTGTTGTTCGGTGGTGGCTCGAGCGGTGGGCCGGATCCCGGGGACTCGAGCGGCGTTCCTCACCCGTGAGTGAAAGGGGGTGGTTTTGGTTTAGGGATATTGTCCTGACGCCACCCACGGTTGTGGTGAGATTGGTGACACCACCGCTGCTCTGGAAGGGGATCCCGAGAGCGATGACGGGGAGCAGCTTGGATGTTGGTTCTCCCCTCCGTGGGTAGGGGGTTGATTGTCCCGGGGCCTGGTAAAGGAGGTAGGGATGAGTGGCAGGCGGGTTACGGGGCCTGGTGAGGTGCAGGGTCGCGGGGGCAGCGCTGTGCCACACGGCACGGTGGTACTCACTCAGCCAATGACGAATGCAAAGTCTCTGGTAAAACAAATGGCTGGATGGATGGGTCCCACAGACGGCTGCGGTGTTTCTCCTCCCGGCAGGTTGATGGTGACTGCCTTTCCCTGCACCTGTGTTGTGTTACGGTTCCAATGGCTTCCCACCGGTAACCCGCTCCCTAGCTTGGATGGATGCTGAGGGAGCCCCTTTTGCCCGCAGGCTCTGGCCCTGGGAACTGTAGCCTTGGCGGTGACTGTGTTTCCCTCTACCGTGTTAGCGGTTGCCTTCAATCGGGTCTTGACTGCTGGGAAACCCCGGAGGTTCCCTTCGCTAACGGATTTGACAAATCTAACAGCGACTCCTAGCCTTGTCGGGGTCCGTAAGCCCTGCCAGATGGTGCTGGCTTCTCTTTGTCTCCAATCCGGTACCGCCGGGCCACCGCCCATCCACGGTCCATACGGTTTGCTCCAATTAGCCTCTCCTGCAGACGGTCACCACCGTCTGCCAACCTTGCTGTTCCGTCCAGGCCACACACCCGGACCGCCTTCAGACTGCTCCTCTACCACTTTACTTCCTCACTCCTCAACTTCCAAACTGAACTCCCTTCCTTTTCCCGCCTCCAGGACTGTGTACTCCTTGGTGGGCGGGACCAACCGCCTGGCCCACCCCCTGGTGTGGACATCAGCCCCTGGAGGAAGGCAACAAGGATTTTGTGTTTGGCTTCGGTGTGCCTAACCGGGGTGTGGGGTGTGTTGGTGTAGTTCTGTGACGACCTGGCGTGTCCAGGGCACCACATTCCCCCTTAGTAAAATGCAGACCATCCGCGGGCTGCCCGTCCATCACCGGTTTTATTTTAACTGTAAAAGATAGAAATGGTAAACATGTAAACAAGCATTTTTTTCAATCTTCCCACATCGGGAGGCACATACTTAAACGTTACCAAACATTTTTAATAACGGTTACGGCTTCCACTCTTCTCCCACCCAAGCAACCTGGACCTGATGCAGCCCCTAAGCAAATGGGCAGCACCCTTGACCCCATTCCAGCACCAAGTTGCCTGAGCGGGTTCTGTCCCTTTTCAGGGGACCCGCATCCATGGGGACCCCTGAACCCCCCAGAGGATCGCCACCGGTTACGGTAGTGGCGGGCCTGGGCCATCTCTTTCCTGCAGACCCATCCTCCAATTCAGCCTCTCCGGAGGCGGTCACGGTTTCAAGCCAACATTTCTATCTACATCCCACTAGTTTGAGGTTGCCCTGCCAGTTCTCGGGGTTGTCTGTAAGCAGTTCCTTACGCAAGGATACAGGCAGTCCCTACGGGGACAACAGTGCTTCGTAGCCAACGGGCTACCACAACCAAAACTGTAGGGTCCGACGGAGACTTGCCGTAGGGTCCCAACGGGGACTGGTAGCTGGGTCCCAGGGGCCATCCACAACACCTGGCTCCGGTACAGCTTCCTCCTGCAGCTTTCCCACAGTCCACCATCGAACAGCACGAGCCCCCAACCCCACCCTCACACAGGGGTGACACTGTCCCACAGGACTCCATTTTCAGCTGCCGATGATACGGGTACGACTGCTCCTCCAACCGGACTCCTTAGCCTTGAGGGCCGTCTGGAACGTCAGCAGAGTCCCAATGGGGACCGACAGCAAGGTAACCGGGAACCGCTACCATGCTCTAACTTTTCTTTCTTAATCAGTAATCCCGCAGCGCAGCTGCCTTTGCTGCCGCTCCTGGTGCGGAGCACTTTCTGCTTGCTCCGGTTCAGGTGGGGTGGGGCATGGGCCCAGCCGGAGTCCCCCCATGCCGGCTACGACCGGTACCTTCGGTAATGAGGGACCCCGCTGTGACATGGCCTGCTCTGCCTCCTGGCAGCTGCATCCCCGCCGTGCCTCAGCCGAGGCCAGGTGTCTGGGAGCGGTCAGCGGGACTCGCGGTGCTGGCTTCTGGGCGAGAGTCGCCTCCGTTGCGGCCGGGCGGGCTGCCAGGGCCATCGTCCTCTCCGTTGCGACTGGGATGGAAGCTGGGACGGGTGCCAGGGCGGTGGTAAAGCTAGGGCCCGGGGGCCGCAGGTCTGGGCCCTCTCCCACAGACGCTGCGGCCTCCGCTACCGGTGGCAGGGGTAACGGGTCGGTCGGGGCATCAGCCGCGGGTATGGGCAGTGAGGGAGGTAGCGTGGTGGATGGCAGCAGGCCGGGCCCCTCAGCCGTATCGACCGATCCCTCGGGGACATAGGGGCATGGGTCGCTTACCCGCTCCTCTGAGGCCACCTCCACTTCGGATGCCCAAACGGTTGCGGCCAGGCCCTTCATCTCCGACGTCCACTTCGCCAGCATGAAGTGGACTTGGGCCGGGAGCTCCTGGCACATCTTGCTTCTGGATCCAGGAACGTGTTTCAGCAGAGTCCTGGTGTCCCTGCACGCTGCAGCGCTAGTTACATGCGGCTGTGACCACCGCTCCTCCAGCGGCTCCGTCGGGCGCAGACATCTTGTTTCCATCCCCCTTAGTCTTTTTCCGGCTCCTCCTCTACAGGGGCGAGGTTTCGGCTCTTGCGCCTACACTGCTCGAGGAGACGCTCGAGCGGGGACTTTTCGCGCCCAAAATGGCGGCTTCTCAAAATTTTCGGCCGGACACCTCCGGCGGTCACAAGGCGCACCTCTACCAGACGGCAGAGCGGTAAGATCCTGTTCGTGATGCCAAGTTGTCGCGGGCGGAGGAGGGGATGCTGCGCTCACTCACTGCTCGGGTCCGGCTGCTGCTGCTGTTGCTCGGTGGTGGCTTGAGCGGTGGGCCGGATCCCGGGGACTCGAGCGGCGTTCCTCACCCGTGAGTGAAAGGGGGTGGTTTGGGTTTAGGGATATTGTCCATGACGCCACCCACAGTTGTGGTGAGATTGGTGACACCACCGCTGCTCTGGACGGGGATCCCGAGAGCGATGACGGGGAGCAACTTGGATGTTGGTTCTCCCCTCCGTGGGTAGGGGGTTGATTGTCCCGGGGTCCAGTAAGGGAGGTAGGGATGAGTGGCAGGCGGGTTACGGGGCCTGGTGAGGTTCAGGGTCGCGGGGGCAGCGCTGTGCCACACGGCACGGTGGTACTCACTCAGCCAATGACGAATGCAAAGTCTCCGGTAAAACAAACGGCTGGATGGACGGGTCCCACAGACGGCTGCGGTGTTTCTCCTCCCGGCAGGTTGATGGTGACTGCCTTTCCCTGCACCTGTGTTGTGTTACGGTTCTAATGGCTTCCCACCGGTAACCCGCTCCCCAGCTTGGATGGATGCTGAGGGAGCCCCTTTGGCCCGCAGGCTCTGGCCCTGGGAACTGTAGCCTTGGCGGTGACTGTGTTTCCCTCTACGGTGTGAGCGGCTGCCTTCAATCGGGTCTTGACTGCTGGGAAACCCCGGAGGTTCCCTTCGCTAACGGATTTGACAAATCTAACGGCAACTCCTAGCCTTGTCGGGATCCGTAAGCCCTGCCGGATGGTGCTGGCTTCTCTTTACTCTCCGATCCGGTACCGCCGGGCCACCGCCTGTCCACGGTCCATACGGTTTGCTCCAATTAGCCTCTCCTGCAGACGGTCACCACCATCTGCCAACCTTGCTGTTCCGTCCGGGCCACACACCAGGACCGCCTTCAGACTGCTCCTCTACCACTTTAGTTCCTCACTCCTCAACTTCCAAACTGAACTCCCTTCCTTTTCCCGCCTCCAGGACTATGTACTCCTCGGTGGGTGGGACCAACCGCCTGGCCCACCCCCTGGTGTGGACATCAGCCCCTGGAGGAAGGCAACAAGGATTTTGTGTTTGGCTTCGGTGTGCCTAACCGGGGTGTGGGGTGTGTTGGTGTAGTTCTGTGACGACCTGGCTTGTCCAGGGCGCCACAAACATACACGTTCTCCTCCTGTGCCTCTTTATATTTGCATGGTAAAAGACCAGAAGCAGCAATAAATGGAAAGGTAAGAAGCTTCTCAGAGTGTCCAAGTGTGGGGTCACTTGTCTCCTAGGACTCGCCATGGTGAGAGGAAGGAGGATCAGAGTAAGAATTACATACTTCAGACCCTTGGCTAGTGACAATGAACCATGTGGAAGACAGGGTGGTGCTGCGAAGCACACTGTAATCAATTTCTGTAATCCAACCCACAACCTGCTCTCACAGTTCTGGCTTGAACAGTGGGTTCCCTTGTCCTTCTGCAAAGTGCAACAGGAATTAAGGTCTGGATGATGCAGGCGTTTGGAGTGCTCCTATAGGAGACCCAGTTTGTGCTGGCTCATAGTCACGCCCACTGTGTGCACCCCCTTCAGAGGGATGACCACTTACCCATCTCTGACTGCATGCTTTGCACATTTTAAATTAAATAGACAGCTAAGAGCGGTATTATTAGAGATTAGAATATATTTAAATTAGCCTTGAAAATAACTGTTGGTTGTACGTGGTAGCACGAAGGAATGTAAAACAATGAACCCTGCCTTATTACCTTTAATACACTATCTGTACACCAGAAACTAACTGCAGCCTAAAGGTACTGTATGTGCTCACACTACAGAAATTTTCTGCATCAAAAAACCAACCTTCTGGCCGAAAAAAACACATTAAGATGTACCAAAAATGAATGCATCCTTGGGGCATTTTTTGGTGCATTTTTAGTGAATTCAGTGGCTGGAAAAGCTATAAAAAGCAGCAATATATGGAACAACAATTGATATGCTGCTTCTTTTTGCTGCACCAAAAACTGCAAGAAAAAAAGAAGCAGCGAGCGCATAGCATTTCTGACTTCTCTTAAGCCTGCTTTACATGAGACAACCGATTGTGCGATAGCACGATCGATCGTACCCGCCCCCATTGTTTTTGCGTCACGGGCAATTAGTTGCCCGTGGTGCACAAACTCGTTTAACCCCCGTCACACGTACTTACCTTCCGGACGACCTCGCTGTGGGCGACGAACGTCCACTTCCTGGAGTGGGAGGGATGTTCGGCGTCACACAGCAGCCGGTCAATAGAAGCAGAGGGGCGGAGATGAGGATAGTAATGCAGAATTTTTCAAGAAACAGCACAATGAACTGTACCAAAAATGCATCAAAAACTTAATTGTGCGTACAGGGCTTAAGAGCAGTATTAGTATAGCATAGAATCTATTTCAATTAGTCCTGAAAAGGATTGTTGGTTTAATGTTGCACCAGCAGGTACTGTGACACAATACGACACTGTTTCTTCTCCTCCAGAAACTGTTCCTTCTATAAATGCAGCTAAGTGTGGTATTATTATATAATAGAATAGATTTTTTTTTTTTTTTACATAGCAGCAGCAAGGTCGGTAAGGCTAGAATCCCTGCCTATATTCTTCCAATACATTATCCCTACTCTAGCACCTAACCCTACACTAATTGCAGCTAAGAGCGGTAATAGTATAGAATGGAATCTATTGAGTTAGCCCTACAAGAGATTGTTGGTTTAATGTTGCACTGTTATGCTATGAAACAATGTCACCTCTCCAACAGAAACTCTTTCTACACTCTTTCCAGGTACAGTGCATTGAGCATGACATCAATGGGTCTTATGTAGGCCCAATGACACTATGCAGCTGGTCAATCTCAGTAATGCCAGTAACCAACATGGCTATAGCTTTATCATGATTGGTAGGCAATCACCTCATCTGTAATGGCTGAAAGAAGCTGCGAAACATGCGGGGTGGGAACGCAAGTATGGCACCCGAGTATTAGGTTACTCGATTGAATCAGGTTACTTGATTGAATATCAAGCATCCCAAGCACCTCGGTGCTCAATCAAGACATGAGCAGTGCAGAGCACATTTGCTCATCGCTAATGGTAGCATCTTCTTTTCAATATAGAGCAGTACATCTCTGAATTCATGATTCCATCTATGGAATGTGACTTCCTGAAACCAGCAGCACTCATTTAGCCCCATATATGGATACTGCCACCACCATGTTTCACTTTAGAATTATAGAATGGTAGAGTTGGAAGGGACCTCCAGGGTCATCTGGTCCAAATCCCTGCTCATAGCAGGATTCACTATATCATCCCACACAGATGTTTGTCCAGCCTGTTTTAAGACTTCCATTGAAGGGAAATTCATGACATTTCCAGGAGGTATTTTCCGGTCGTTGATTCCTATATTATTCCCAATTACCCTTACCCGGTATCAATAATACACGGACACTGCTTGCGACTTGGTAAAAAATGGCCACAGCAGCCCTTTATTGCCTATTGTTTACACACTAACACAAGGGGGCGCCGTCCAACGGGCGTCCCCAACATTTAACAATAGGTAATACCATAATAATGATAATACAGTACGTAATACAATACGTAACCCTGGGTAGGCCCGGTCCAGAAACCACCTTCCACCACCAAAACATGATCCCTGGCCGCAACACACACCGGGCCGGAGATGAGGTATGAATCACCTACGGATCAATACCCCCCACCTTGCAGGACCCATGCCTGCAAGATCCTTGTAACCGGAGCCACTATATCCTACAAGTGACTCTCCAATCAAATAACATTATCCGTTAAACCGCCTCTGGACCAGACCTACCCCCACCATAAGTCCGGTCCAGAAGCCATACTCCACCACCAGAACACAATCCCTGGCCGCAACACACCGACCCAGAGATACGAGGCATTAATCACCTACGGATCAATACCCCAACCTTGCAGGACCCCATGCCTGCAAGATCCCTGTAACCAAAGCCACTGTATTCCGCAAGTGACCCTTCAATCACACAACCGTCAGAAACCCGATCCCTGGCTGCAACACACCGACCCAGAGATACGAGGCATTAATCACCTACGGATCAATACCCCAACCTTGCAGGACCCCATGCCTGCAAGATCCCTGTAACCAAAGCCACTATATCCTACAAGTGACCCTTCAATCACACAACCGTCAGAAACACGATCCCTGGCCGCAACACACCGACCCAGAGATGGGGGCATTAATCACCTATGGATTAAAACCCCCCCAAGAAGCATCAAGTATCAACCGTGTCTCAAAACCTTACATTCCTCTTTACCTCCAACTCAATATTATCCCCGGCTGCAACCTCCAGCCCAGAGATATGAGGCATCAATCACCTACGGATCAATTCCCCCATGTGCATAACAGTAACTGTGACCTCAAAAACCTTAAAGCCCGTTAGCGACTTTAATCCAACAACATCCCCGAGCTGCAACCAGCCCAGAGATAAGAGGTATTAATCCCCTACGGATCAAAACCCCTATGCCTTGCAGAACCACGTGCTTGCACTGCACTTGGATCCAGAACCATGACCCCAACCAGTGACTCCTCCTGCGATTACCATTTCACCAAAATGGATCACTGACCATGACAATAGTCCCATATTTAAATGAGGTAAAAGTCACCAAAGGAGTAATACCCTTACCCAAACCAAAACACCCGTACTTTCAATTACCTATCACCTGGGGCACTATAGCCACCTGTGACTCCCTGGCAACCATCAACTCCTTAATATATAATCCTTGGCAACAACCCTGACCCATATATAAGGCATTGATCACCAATGGAGGAATACCTCCTCCCTGCAGACAACCTTGTACCTGCAGGTCACCAGTAACCGGAGCCACTGTACCTTCCCCAGTGGCTCTCCATCCAAACACCAGTAACAATTAGAGCTCCTCTGGACCAGACCTACCCCCGCTGCTGTGACAAAGGACATAATCCCCATTACTTATGCTGACCATACACATATACATCATACACATCATATACATATACATATATTCCCACATTACCCGCATCTTATTCACCCACTTACAAGAATCCCAAATGACAATATACATCACAATCCACAAAGAAATCTCTTTTCTTTCGTTTTTTTTTTTGTTTTTTTTTTCCGTTTTATTTTATACACGACACTTTCTCCAATCCTTTTTCTCATTTTTTTTTTTTTTGTTGTTGTTGTAATGGCTCTTAAAATTGAATAATTATCCATGCATATAAACACACCAATAATAACAATACACAATAGAAGGGAGGGTGGGTGGGAAGCTGTCATCCAGGAAGTGCAAGAGGAGGTAATGGACTCCCACCTCCTATTATATACACCATAAAGCTCCCTCCTTTCCTTCCACCACACTCCACCCCCTAACCAATCACCTTCTTTTCCTCATTGCTAAACGAACCAACACTGTTTAACCCCATCAACTCCCTACCCTCCGGGCTGTCATGTCGCCCCTACACCCTATGGGTTCCATGGCTTTCTTGACATTTCCAGGAGGTATTTTCCGGTCGTTGATTCCTATATTATTCCCAATTACCCTTACCCGGTATCAATAATACACGGACACTGCTTGCGACTTGGTAAAAAATGGCCACAGCAGCCCTTTATTGCCTATTGTTTACACACTAACACAAGGGGGCGCCGTCCAACGGGCGTCCCCAACATTTAACAATAGGTAATACCATAATAATAATAATACAGTACGTAATACAATACGTAACCCTGGGTAAGCCCGGTCCAGAAACCACCTTCCACCACCAAAACATGATCCCTGGCCGCAACACACACCGGGCCGGAGATGAGGTATGAATCACCTACGGATCAATACCCCCCACCTTGCAGGACCCATGCCTGCAAGATCCTTGTAACCGGAGCCACTATATCCTACAAGTGACTCTCCAATCAAATAACATTATCCGTTAAACCGCCTCTGGACCAGACCTACCCCCGCCACAGAACAGGCCACGTGACACCTTGCGTGACCTGGACCCCCACACACCCAACGCTTGCTCCCCCAACTTGCAAGCCAAACCAACCATTAAAACCTTTCCATCTATCACTTAAACTCTGAGCATCCAATATATGCACCAGCCAGCGTACCCAGTCCACCTTACTGCACCGCACTCCCCTGATCCTTGGTGGCAGGAGCCACCGGGTCCCTGTGACGGCCACTCAGGCCCACCATGCCACAAGCTCCCAAACTATACCGGAATCCACACCATGCCCCGCTGGCCTTATTATAACCAATTAAATGCAGTACTGACTGTACCATCATCCTCCCCAGTACCGACCAAAGAACCACTGTACAGTCACCCTGTACAGTCAGTCCTCCTCCTGTCTCCAGCTGAATTAAACCACCACTGGGGTTGAGATACAACAACAGGATGACACTCACACTGCTTATGCTACTGGGTCACTTCGCACCCCAAACCTAGTTCTCCCAGGAAACCGCTAAAGTGAAACCCCGCTGTAAAACCACTGCAATCCATAGCCTTGAAATTTCCCCTACAGCTGACCTTGCAGCTTCCCCAGAGCCAAATATCACTACCGGCCTCCCCTGACCGATTTATTCCGCCATCACACCCTCTGACAACAACAGAGGCTCGAGCTGTCTTCCCCAGAAAATCCCAAAATCTTCCCACATACTCAACTACCACACTAATGGACCTTCTTCATCCGAAATCAGGCCCACTTAATTTCAACGAGGCCCACAAGGCCTAACGGAACCATGCTCCACCCCAAAATTAACACGGCCTCAAAAAACAAAACAACCGCAACCATCGCCCTGTACCCCTTACTGAGGCGAAGATATTGAAGCATTACCTTCGATCCCAAGGTCCCCAACAACACCTCCAACCATAATGCATAGTCCGCTTGCCTCCGCAAACTGGACCACGACAAGCTCCCTGTACTACAATACCCACCGGAAAATTGCAGCCACACCACTGGCCCGATTGACTCCATATGCAACTATGGGCATCAGGAGACACAAATTTACCAAACACCATGTCCGGGCCTTTCGATCTCAAGGAAAACCTTGTGACACGCAACCCCCTTTGAGCTCTCATATAACACCCCAAGATAAATTAAAACCTTGGCCACACCATAGTATCCGCTCAAAGCCGACCACCGAGGGGCGTACCACTATTTTCCCGTAACGCACAACTGCACCTTCAAACCAAATACCTTCGTGCCGTGAGACCGGAGCACCACGACTCCCTAAGCAAACCTTTACCCAGATGCCCATACCTACCACCGGGCCAAGCATTACTTTTTTTTTTTTTTTTAAATTGTATATGAATATTAAATAGACTCCACCAGCCCACAGATGCCAGGAGTCCACCCATGCAAAACACCCAATAATACCAGATGGCCCTAAGCTATCCGACTTACACTCTATGCACCACAAGTACCCAATCCTCTAGTCCAAACCAAAACTCGTATAGTCCCCACCCGTAATCACGGCTGTCCGAAGAACTCCATTATTCCGTCCGCAGCCCACCATTGCTGATTAACCGAGTTCAACCACAGCAGCCCAAAGCTGCCCAGCACCTACATTGACACCAATTCAGTCACGCTGGACTCAACATTCCTCCCAGCACCAACCTCCACAATGGGATAACATGCTGACTAGCCACAAATTAACCCCATGTTACCATTGATGCGGTTGCAAACCTATAAACCCATTACAGCAACCAACACTTCACCTTCTCCTACATTTCCGCTCTCCTTTATTCACTTATCCACAGCAACCCTCGCACCATACCAGGGCCCCGCACCTACACATCACTCACAAAAACCCCCTGAAAACTCCTCGCACACACCGTACCGCGGGACCCCTCGCCCCTTTACCTTACCCACCATAATTCATCCAATAAGAACCACCATGCATCAGAAGATTAATAATGAAACACCCCAGCAAACCTTCAATAACTGCGCCGTCTCACCCGCTCACATGTGCCGCAATCATCAGCCCCCTTAACCAAGTCTCACAAGACCTAAACTGCAGTAAACGCCGAACCTCGCCATCCCCAACCTGCAACTGTAACCACCGGACCTGACGCCACCTGCACCCTCACGGCCCCGCTGCCATGAGACCACCCCGTCCGTAACTCTGCCCCTGGCCTCCAGAACATGAACCCACACCCCCCGGGGACCACGGCACCAACCGACCTATGAACTAACCACATGCTCCAAACCCCCCCAGCTGCTACCCATATCTCCAGACACTACTCCACTACAGCGACTGTCCCCCCACCACTACAAAAAGGCTGAAACTTAAATTGATTACCGCGCCAGGCTGCCTCCAGAGGACGCCCTCAGATCAGCCGTCACCGTCCTTTTCGCCAGTCGTCCGTCGCTGATCCCGGGATAGTCCCTCAAGCTGCAGGCACCGAATGCCCGCCGAGTTCGCCCCCTGACGCCAGGAGCACCGTGTCCACATGCCCTGTTTGGGCCGATTGTCGCCTCCACAATGCTGGGCGCTCCCCTCCTGGGGGAAGCCGCTACTGATGAGAGCTGCACCCTTGTCCCAATGCCTGCTCCAGGATAGACAGCAGGCCTCCTGTCTCCTCCTCGTCGCCACCTGCTGCGCCCAGTCCTCCGGTCCCGATGATCCAGCCACACAGGGGAGGTGACCCTGCAGGCGCCTCCTGTCTCCTCCTCGCCGCCGCCTACTGCGCCCAGTCCTCCGGTCCCGATAATCCAGCCACACAGGTGAGGTGACCCTGCAGGTGCCTCCTGTCTCCTCCTCGCCGCCGCCTGCTACGCCCAGTCCTCCGGTCCCGATAATCCAGCCACACAGGTGAGGTGACCCTGTAGGCAGCCGTCCTCCGTTCCCCCGCGGAGGGAGGGGGGGGGTGTTGTCCATCCACCGCCGCTGGGCGCGCTCCCTGCCGGGAGCGGCCGCATCGCTCAAAAAATCCAGCCTGAGGTTTCACACCGGAAGTAGGCCCCCGGGCTGGACACGCCCCCTTTTCGGCCATCGCGGCCCTGCAGGAGATTCCTCCCAACAGCCAGAGCGGGCGCTGCAAGCTACCGCTGCCCACCCAGCTGCGGAGGGTCCCCACGGAAGTGGGGGCTCTCACGTTGTCCTCCTCACCCCCACCTTCCCCAAAAGACCCCGGCGAGTCCTGAAATTGCCAGCACTGCAGCAAAGAGGGGGGGGGAGGGGAAGGTGCCGAGGAGACACCCAGGCAGCCTGGGTGTGGGACTGCACTGCCTGGGCGCCCTGCACCGCCATGCTGACCAGATCCGAGGATTCCTCAGGACATCATGATGGAGGTTCCCCAGCCCGTCCAAGCTGCAGATCTGCGATGTCCGGATCCATCAGGCTGGATGTCATGATGGAGGTTCCCCAGCCCGTCCAAGCTGTCATCCAGGAAATGCAAGAGGAGATAATTGACTCCCACCTCCTATTATATACACCATAAAGCTCCCTTCTTTCCTTCCACCACACTCCACCCCCTAACCAATCACCTTCTTTTCCTCATTGCTAAACGAACCAACACTGTTTAACCCCATCAACTCCCTACCCTCCGGGCTGTCATGTCGCCCCTACACCCTATGGGTTCTATGGCTTTCTCTACCTGCTGTGGCAGCCTGTTCCACACGATCACTCTCACTGTCAAAAAGTTTTTTTAATATCTAATCTGTGACTGCCCCCAATCAGTTTCACATTGCTTCAAGTCTTTACTTGTGCAAATGAGAATAGCGCTGATTCCTCTACAGTGTGACAGCCCTTGAGATATTTGTAAATAACCATTAAATCTCCTCTCAGTTTTCTTTTTTGCAAGCAAAACTTTCCAAATCCTGTAACCGTTCCTCATAGGACATGGTTTGTAGATCAGTCACCATTCTGGTTGCTCTTCTCTGAACTTGCTCCAGTTTGTTTTTGTCTGTTTTAAAATGTGGTGCAGAGAACTGGATACAGTATTCTAGATGAGGTCTGATGAAAAAAAGAGTATGGGGCAATAATTACTTTCCGTGATCTAGACTGTATGCTTCTGTTAATACAGCGTGCTGTTGCTTAGCCCTAATCCTCCCATTCTGTATATGTTTTTTATTTTTTCTTGCCCAGATGTAGGACTTTCCATTTCTCCCTGTTAAAAATAATTCAGTTAGGTACTGTCCATTTTTCCAGTTTGTTATATCTTTTTGAGTCTTCTCTCTCTTTAGTTTTAGCTAACCCTCCTAGATGTTGTCACGCTTCCCGGTCCCCTGGTCCCGTTCTCCGGTCCCCGTGGCTCGCTCCCCGCTCCCTGGCGGCGTCCCCTGCTTACCACTCCGGTCCCGGCCTCCTCTTCCCCGCCTGCGGCCTCCATGCGTCCAGCTCCCCGCTTCCGGCGCTCCTCTGCGACGTGGGACTCCCAGCCAGGCGCTCCTGCTTCCTCCTCACTGCTTCCTGGACTGGCTTCTCGCACAAGGGCCTCGCGCATGCGCATTAGGGCGCGCGCGCGGTCATTGACCCTTTCTTAAAGGGCCAGCACCCAGAAACAGGATATTGCATAGACAGGTACAGGGTATATAAGGTTTCTCTTTCCTGGTGGGCGGGGCCTGTTCTACGTGTTTAGCAAGCTAGTGTTCAGGTCCCCATATTGCTTTGCTCTGTGCTTTGCCTTGTATTAACCCTATCCTGTCTCGTAGAGCCTGTCCTGCCACGCCAGTCGCTCCGAACCAAGTCCATCCCTGGACCCTGACGGTGACTTTGGCGGATGTCCCACCACTTCTGCAGCTCCGCCAGTCTCCAGTCCCTGGCTCCGTTCGGTGACCCGTTCCATCGCTCGGCAGGTTCCGGATCCCGCTTGACCCTATAACCCGGCCTCGGACCCTGAGCCTCGTCACCCGGACTACCGTCCAGAACTCCGTGGGTTCAGCATCATCCACCTTTCCTGCTTCTCTACGGACTGTCCAGCTACCTATAGTGCTCCGGCTGCCGTGCATCAGGACCCTCTGGCGGGGTGACCAGCCTGGCTGCCTCCTCAGGGGAAATCGGTGTACGGTCCAGTGCTTCCACCACCCGGACGTAACAGATGTGTGTCATCAGCATATTTAATCAGCAATGTTCGAGGCTCGATGTTCGCCAATTTCATGTTCGAGTGATTTTGGGGGGTGTTCGAGTCGTTCGACGAGCTCGAGCCTTTTGCTAAAAGCTCGACAGTTCGAGTAACGTTCGAGAACGGTTCGAGCACCAAAAGCGTGGCTTTTCACAGTAAGTATGTGCGCACCTTTCGTATCTGCATGCATCCTGCGTCCCCAGCACAATCCCTCTCTCTTTCCTACTCACCGATCACGGATGTCTCGCTGCACGGCTGTCACAAATCTCCAGCTGCATTTCCTCTTTTGAAAATGGCTGCTGCTTCATTATTCAATTAGTTATTCTGTGCTTTCCCCACCCACCGGTGCCCATGATTGGTTTCAGTCAGACACGCGCCCATGATGAGTGACAGCTGTCTGGCGGGTCTATATCGTGCAGTACAATTAATAAATAAATAATTTAAAAAAACGCATGCGGTCCCCCCAATTTTGATACCAGCCAAAGTAAAGCCACACTGCGGTATTCTCAGAATCAGGAGCCCCACGTTATGGGGAGCCCACCACCCTAACAATATCACCCAGCAGCCGCCCGGAATTGCCGCATCCATTAGATGCGACAGTCCCGAGACTCCACCCAACTCATCCTGAATTGCCCTGGTGTGGTGGCAATCGGGGTAATCAGAGGTTAATCATGGCAGGCGTCTCCCCGAGATACCTTCCATGATCAACCTGAAAGTGAAAGTAAAGAAACACAGCGAAAATCCTTTATTTGGAATAAAAGATAAAAAAACACCTCATTTACCTTTTTATTAAAATCCCCAAACAACAATCCAGGTCCGAAATAATCCACACGACACTGTCAGCTCTGCTACATGAAGATGACAGGGAGCGATCTGTGTTCTCTCCAGCAGCACCTGAAGTGAGCTGTGCTGTCACCGGGACTTCACTCAGCAATGCAGAAGTCAAGATAACCAAATCTGCCTATGTTTCTCATTAGAGGCAGTGGCTGAATGGATAGAGCTCCCATCTAGGAAGCAGTACTTCACGAGTTTGTATCCCAGTAAAGAATTTAAATTATAATTTTTATTTATAATTACACTGGGGAACAATTTGAAAAAAAAATTCTGTTGAGTTAGTTTTTTGAGCTGATTTATACTAAAATTGGCATGCTGATTCCAAAAATGTAGTCAGTTTTTTTTCTATCACGTCAAGTTTTTCCTCCTCAACTTACCTGCCATAGAAGCACAATTGCACTGATTTCTGTAATAAGACTTGTTATCTGAGTACAATTTGACTCATATAGAGCTACGTGGCAACTTGTAAGAGTAGTCACAACTGAGACAGTGTGGTGAGAGGTGTGTGCAGCTCCCAATACGTCATAATTATCAATATCTTTACACAAAAAATGTATCATAGTAGGAATAAATAGGATTTGTGATAGCTTTTCTCTTTACATTGGGTGCTTAGTTGTAATTTATATATCTTTTATGATTTTTTTCTTTGTTAGTTTTCAAAGCTTGTAACTTTCCATTTCAGTGTTTTATTTACTTATGTACGTATTTCCTTTGTTTCAGATCATGTCTGCTCCTTCTTCCTCTCGTCGTAAATGCCTAAACAACCCTGACTCCTTCTGCTATATTTGTGGTGTTTTCACCATTCCAGTTCAAAGGGCAAACATCAGTGCATTTGTCAAAAAAGCATATTTTGCATATTTTAAAGTAAAACTCGGTGATCAAGATAAGCCATGGACCCCTCACATAGTGTGCAAGCAGTGTGTCGAGAGTTTACGGATGTGGATCAAAGGAACACGTGAAAAGTTGGCATTTGGTATCCCCATGGTGTGGAGAGAGCAAAAAAGTCATTCCACAGACTGTTACTTCTGTTTAGTGAAAACATCAGGAATTAACAGGAAAAATAAAAGTAAAATAGAATATCCAAATCTACCGTCAGCTATCAGACCAATGCCTCATTCAGCTGAAATTCCAGTGCCAGTTTTCAAACAGCTACCATCTCTAGAAGTTCTGAGTGATGTTGATGAACACAATGACAGCAATGATGCAGAATTTGAAATTCACAAGGATTCAGTTCGTAAGGGATTTGATCAGCACGAGTTAAAT
This sequence comes from Anomaloglossus baeobatrachus, assembly GCF_048569485.1. Taxonomy (NCBI): domain Eukaryota; kingdom Metazoa; phylum Chordata; class Amphibia; order Anura; family Aromobatidae; genus Anomaloglossus; species Anomaloglossus baeobatrachus. Next base: position 544,502,031 of record NC_134353.1, on the reverse strand, counting down.
GATTTAGCACGTGAATTGGGCTTATCAAAAAAAGCTTCAGAATTACTAGCATCAAGGCTGAATGAGAAACAATTACTTGAACAAGGAGCGAAGGTATCATACTTTCATACTAGAGAAAGTACATTTTTGCAGTACTTTCGATGTGACAGCGGTTTTGTGTTTTGCCATAATATTCCTGGTTTACTACAAGAATTAGGGCTTTCAATGTACAATCCAAATGAATGGCGACTGTTTATTGATAGCTCAAAGCGGAGTCTTAAGTGTGTCCTTCTACACAATGGCAATTTATTTGGTGCAGTCCCTATTGGGCATTCTGTATCTCTTCGTGAAGAACATGGAGATGTTAAGAGAGTTATTGAGTTATTGAAATATGACACACACAATTGGATCATCTGTGTTGACCTTAAAATGGTTTGCTTCCTTCTTGGTCAGCAACGTGGGTACACAAAGTATCCCTGCTTTCTCTGTATGTGGGATAGCAGAGCTCGAGAAAAGCATTGGGGTGAGTCGAATTGGCCTCCAAGATCTGGTCCTAAACCTGGAGATCCTAACATTCTACATCAGCCACTTGTTGACAGGAAGAATATACTATTCCCACCTCTGCACATAAAACTAGGTCTTATGAAGCAATTTGTAAAAGCATTGCCAACTGACGGCGACTGTTTTAAGTACATCATGTTGGCACTTCCTGGACTGTCCATTGAAAAAATCAAGGCTGGTGTGTTTGATGGTCCACAAATTCGACAGCTCATCAAAGATGAACATTTCACCGGGACTATGTCAGATCTTGAGAAGAATGCTTGGTTATCATTCAAAGACATCGTCAAGAACTTTCTTGGAAATACACTTGCAAGAAATTACAAAGAAATTGTTCAGAAACTATTGGAGAGCTACAAAGCGCTTGGTTGCAACATGAGTATTAAACTACATTTTCTGCATTGCCATCTTGCCAACTTTCCGGAAAATCTTGTTGCTGTTAGCGATGAGCAAGGTGAACGATTTCACCTTTCGCTCTCTCTCTCTTTCTCTCTCTCTCTTTCTCTCTCTCTCTTTTTCTCTCTCTCTTTCTCTCTATCTCTTTCTCTCTCTCTCTCTCTTTCTCCCTCTCGCTCTTTCTCTCTCTTTCTCTCTCTCTCACTTTCTCTCTCTCGTTCTCTCTCTCTCTCTTTCTCTCTCTCGTTCTCTGTCTCTTTCTTTCTCTCTCTCTCGCTCTCTCTCTCTCGTTCTCTCTCTATCTTTCTCTCTTTCTCTCTCTTTCTCTCTCTCTCTTTCTTTCTCTCTCTTTCTCTCCCTCTCTCTTTTTCTCAGTCTCTCTTTTTCCCTCTCTCACTTCTCTCTTTCTCCTCTCTCTTTTCTATTTCTCCTCTCTCTTCTCTCTATCTCTTTCTCCCTCTTTCTCTTTCTCTCTCTCTCTTTCTCTCTCTCTCTTTCTCTCTCTCTCTTTTTCTCTCTCTCTCTTTCTCTCTCTCTCTTTCTCTCTCTGTCTTTTTCCCTCTCTCTCTTCTCTCTCTCTGTCTCCTCTCTCTTTTCTCTTTCTCCTCTCTCTCCTCTCTCTTCCCTCTCTTCTTTCTCTTCTCTCTCTCTTTTCTCTCTCTTTTGTCTATCTTCTCTCTCTCTTCTTTCTCTTTCTCTCTCTCTTTCTCTCAGACCTGGTGATGATCAGCTGATGCAGTCACCTGACGGAGTCAGCTGACACTATAAATCTAGCGGTGAGGCCAGCTTTTTAGCGCCCCGCCGGGTAAACTATCTGCTGATACTGTCGGACAGGAGTCTGCACAGATGTGTGTAATTTTTTGGGGTTTTTTTTGCACTGATGCATGAGCTGATTGTATAAAAGCCATTTATACAATCAGCTGCTGTGTCATGTGATTCAGGCCCTTGAATCTGACACATCATCTGATTGCTTTGCCATCCAGCAAACCGATCAAATGATATTGGATCCGGATTGGACGGCACAGGACCCTTGACCCAAGGATTACTGCGGAGGGGGGTTCTTTATTTCAATAATTGTTTTGTGTTTTATTTCGAATAAAAATATTTTTCTGTGTTGTGTTTTTTTTTATCTGTACTAGAAATTCATTGTGGCCAAGTCTAATATTGGCGTGATACCATGAATTTCGGGCTTAGGGCCAGTTGATAATATACAGCTAGCCCTAACCCCATTATCACCCAGCGAGCCACCCGTCACTAGGGCAGCTGGAAGAGTTGGATACAGCGCCAGAAGATGGCGCTTCTATGAAAGCGCCATTTTCTGAGGCGGTTGCGGACTGCAATTCGCAGCAGGGGTGCCCCGAAAGCTTTGGCACCCTGAGCTGGGATTCCAATCCCCAGCTGCCTAGTTGTACCTGGCTGGACACAAAAATTGGGCGAAGCCCACGTCATTTTTTTTTTAAAATTCATGAAATAATTAAAAAAAAAGAGGCTTCCCTATATTTTTGGTTCCCAGCCGGGTACAAATAGGCAGCTGGGGGTTGGGGGCAGCCCGTAGCTGCCTGCTGTACCTGGCTAGCATACAAAACATGGCGAAGCCCACGTCATTTTTTGGGGGGGGGAACTCCTGCATACAGTCCTGGATTGTGTATGCTGAGCCTTGTAGTTTTGCAGCTGCTGTCTGCTGTCTGTCTGTATGGAGGAGTGCAGACAGCAGCTGCAGAACTACAAGGCTCAGCATGCTCCATTCACTAGTGTATGCAGGAGAGCAGACAGCAGCTGCAGAACTACAAGGCTCAGCATACTTTATCCAGGACTGTATGCAGGAGTTTTTTGCCCCCCCAAAAAATTACATGGCCTTCGCCATATTTTTGTATGCTAGCCAGGTACAGCATGCAGATACGGCTGCCGCCAACCCCCAGCTGCCTATTTGTACCCGGCTTTGAACTAAAAAAATAGGAAAGCCCTGTTTTTAATTATTTCATGAATTTCATGAAAGAATTAAAAAAAGAATCGACATAGGCTTCGCCCCATTTTTGTGTCAAGCCAGGTACAACTAGGTAGCTGTGGATTGTTCATTCCCCCACTGAATTTGCTCCATAGCACTCTAACTGCTTCTGAACAGGAGGATGGCAAACTGAGGAGCTTATCTACTGCTGATATGGGGATAATGGACCCGCTTTTTACCTAGGGAGTCCTGTGAAGAGTGTCCTTATCTATCGTACACTGAGGCTTAAGATAAGTGGTTAATGCCATATGTTTTGAACAATTGTTGTTTGTTGCCCTTTGTCCCAGCATTATATGTACATTTGAACACCCTGGTTGATCCTTTAGCCTGATGGGTGTGAGTTATCTGGTTTTATATCCTTTTTGTTGGGACTGGATACATTTGGGGACAATTGGCTCTCAGTGTTACATGGGACCACCAGCATTCATTGATTGTCTATTGTGTTATTTTTGAACTAACTACATTTTCCACTCCTGAAGGACCTCAAATAGATGAGGGGAAACACGTTGGGTGGTTTTTTTGAATCACTAGTTCATCCTTGAGTGGTCTCTTTCCGGGTCACTGTACTCCACTATTGTCTCTAATTTAATTACATTGGCTATAGTGTGTATTTTTTCATATTTGAGATCTGGTTGTTGGTTCAATTGTTGGAATTTATTCCTTATAGTACTATCACCTCATCTGTTAGGGTCATTTAGGGCCCAGAGGGATAGTCTTCGTTGAGCGGGGGCACCAAGTGCGCAGGCCTCTAGGGTGCCGACCTCCGCGGCAAGGAAAGGGCGAGTTTTAGGGCGAATCAAGGGTCAGGCCCCTCCCTTGTACTTTTGGATATCTGTATTATAAATCTGATGTTGGGATTTCTCCCTTTTTAAGACTAAAATAATAAAAAATTGGAATTTTAAGAGTTTTTTGCTTAATAATTTTTTCACGTAGCTGTGGATTGGAATCCGCAGCAAAGGTTGGCCCGAGCTTTCTGGGCGCCTCTGCTGCAAATTGCAGTCCGCAGCCGCCCCAGAAAATGGCACTTTCATAGAAGTGCCATCATCTGGCGCTGTAGCTAACTCTTCCAGCAGCTCTGAAGCCGGGTGGCTTGCTGGGTAATAATGAGTTAATACTAGCTTTGTTTTACTAGCTAATATTAAGCCAGAGATTCTTAATGTCAGGCAAGTTTGACCTGGCCATTAAGAATCTCCAATAAAGGGTTAAAAAAAAGACACCACACCGAGAAAAAATACTTTAATAGAAATAAATACACAGACACATTAGAGACTGTCAGCCCTACCCGATCCTGCTCTTCTGTCTTCTTTCTCCTTCAATCCATGCAGCTCTGCTACATCAGACAGCACTGCATGGGAGGAAGAACGCTGCTGCTCCCCGTGCAGTCTAATCACTCAGTGAGTGAGCAGCAGCTGCGTGCTGTAAGTGGTGACGTCACCGCTGACAGGCGGGTTACCATAGCAACGGTGCTCCGATCACGTGATTTCCGGTGCCACTATTTACCGGCTGTGACAGCCAGTCTTTGCATGTGGGCTGGCTCTGTAAAGAGCATCCCATGCAGGAACGGGGAGTCGACCATGTGCCAGAGCATCTCACCGGTACATGGACATGCACAAAGGAACACCGCGTACCGGAGAGATGCACTGACAGGACCTAGCAATGACGTCTAGCCATATGACCAGTCTGTAGCCAATGAGATAATAGACACGTGACTGGTCACAAGCTATTTTAACGTCACGATAGGTCCTATCATCAGTTCTGGTTACCGGGAGGACGCAGCGATTATCGGAAGGAAAAGCGGCGGGAGACAGAATGCAGGACGTGTCACAGGGACCTTTAAGTCTTATGGCAATGTTTATTAACTGTATGTGTACATTTATAATGTGTTTTTATGTGTTTGTGTTTACCTGCCATTGCTTTCAATGGGGTTCGAGAGGTTCGTCGAACGGTTCTCTAACGGGGCCTCCGTTTGACAAACCGAACAGAACTCGAGCCTTTCAGAGGCTCGCTCATCTCTATTAATCAGTTTACCTAAAAATATTGAACAACACAGATCCAAGGACATAGCCCTATGGTACCCCACTTGAAATATTCTTCCAACTGTATGTGCAGCCATTGAGGGTATGTGCGCACGTTGCTTTTTACCTGCTTTTTTGCTGCTTTTTCTTCTGCGCTGTTTAATGCCAAAATGGATGTGTTCTTCTATTCAAGCAAAGTCTATGGGAATTTGGGTTTCTTGTTCACACTATGTTGTTCAAAATGCTGCCTTTTTGTGGCAGAACTTTGGTCAAAAACTCAGCTTTTCAGTGCAAAACCCAATTGGCAAAAACAATTGACATGTTGCTTCTTTGAAAAGCTGAGTTTTTGACCAAAGTTCTGCCACAAAAAGGCAGCATTTTGAACAACATAGTGTGAACAAGAAACCCAAATTCCCATAGACTTTGCTTGAATAGAAGAACACATCCATTTTGGCATTAAACAGCGCAGAAGAAAAAGCAGCAAAAAAGCAGGTAAAAAGCAGGTAAAAAGCAACATGCGCACATACCCTTATGACCACTCTTTGAGTCCGATCACTAAGCCAGTTATGAATACACCTAAGACTTGCCTTGTTGCCTTGTAAGTACAATGCAATTAGAAAAAAATATTTTAGAAAAATTTGCTGTGAAATGCAAATACTGCAAAGTATTTAAAATGAACTGAAAAACTGTGTTACACTCTGTTTTTCCAGCGCTGTACTGAATACTTTTTCTAGCTTGTTAAGGCAAACACAGCCTTAGAAATGTCAAGGTGATATCAACGCATTTCACTATTGTGACTGAGTGGTAAGGTAACCAGTAATAGCAAACAGTTTTCTTAACAACGCATTGCACAGACAGATCTTTCATGCTTTGTAACATGAAAAGAAAAATTATGCCTTTAATGTCATGATTTAACACATATTTTAAGCCAGAAATATGGAATAAAAATCTTTAAGAAGTCGTTTAAAAGAACTGAAGTCCTCAGTGGTTGATACCTCTTAGTGGCTAACTGAAAAGATGTTAGACATTAAAAGGTATTAACCACTGTGGACTTCAGCACTTTTAAACAATTTTTATCTCTACTGGCTAACACGGTACAAAGATATATTTTACCTGTTTGAGACATCGCTAATCTTTTGGACTTTACATGGTCTATTGGCTATGGAGAAAACTATTGCTTTCACTCAGCAGTCTAAAGCTGGTGTCACACTAAGCGACAGCGACAACGACGTCGCTGTTACGTCACCATTTTCGGTGACGTAACAGCGACCTTGTAAGTCGCTGTTATGATCGCTGCTTAGCTGTCAAACACAGCAGAAGCAGCGATCATAACGTCGCTACATGTGCAGAGAGCAGGGAGCCGCGCTTAGCGCTGGCTCCTTGCTCTCCTAGGTACAGTACACATCGGGTTAATTAACCCGATGTGTGCTGCAGCTACATGTCACAGTGCAGAGAGCAAGGAGCCGCGCGCACTGCTTAGCGCTGGCTCCTTGCTCTCCTTGCTACAGTATACATCGGGTTAATTACCTGATGTGTACTGCAGCCACATGTCACAGTGCAGGAGCCGGCACTGGCAGCAAGAGCGGAGGCTGGTAACCAGCGTAAACATCGGGTAACCAGGGAAAGGTCTTCCCTTGGTTACCCGATGTTTACGCTGGTTACAGCTCACCGCAGCTGCCAGTGCCGGCTCCTGATCGCTTCATTTCGTTGCTCTCTCGCTGTCACACACAGCGATGTGTGTGTCACAGCGGGAGAGTGACGACCAAAAAATGAAGCTGGACATTCAGCAACGACCGGCGACCTCACAGCAGGGGCCAGGTCGTTGCTGGATGTCACACACAGCGACAGCGACGGGACGTCGCTGCAACGTCACAGAAAATGGTGACGTAGCAGCGACGTCGTTGTCGTCGTCGTTATGTGTGACACCAGCTTAACTGATTCCTGACTATATCAATTGGATTGAAGTCAGGTTGAAGGCCGTGTCATCTGAAGCACTGTTTTGGATCACTGTCCTGTTGCAACACAAATGATTGTCTTACTTGATGCAAACCAGCTGGGATGGCATGTTAGTTGCAGAATGCGATGGTAGCCATGCTGGGTAAGTGTGCCTTTAATTTAAGATAAATCACCAACAATGTCACTAGCATAGTTTACTAGTACTGAGTCATTGATATTGCTCCACTACAGCCCAACAATGCGCAGCAGAGGTGAAGAGGTGTTCACAATTCTCTCAGTGTTGGATCACGGAGTGTCCAGGACACAGTCAGTCCTAACCATGGGCACATACCCTTCCAGTGAAGGTTTTATCACTAGGGCATTATCATTTTGGTGACTAATTGCCTTGTGTCAAGTTATCTGGCCAAGCCCCTTCTCATAAGCACTTCACCATCAATAGACAACATACCTAGAAAGCTGTGGTGTGAGTGGGGTGAGCTTTCTGAGCTCTGCTACATGCTACATTTAAGAACTCTGATTGTGTCACAACTGCCGCACACCGTAAACTAAGTGATACATCATTGGAATTAAATCTTGTTTCTTACATTATGGTGCTGTCAGATAAGGTAGCAAAAACCTGCTGACAGATTCTCTTTAAAACAGGTGTGCCAATAAATTTTCCATTTTTGTAGCACGCATACTTTCTGAGGTGTAGAGATGCATTTAATTGTCTGTTCCTGAAACTTCGCTATCCATAACTCTCCTTATAACGCAAATCCATTGTATATATATGATTATTCACGGAGTACCACTCTCATTTTGTATGTTCTTCAAATTTTAGTAGTGCACTGCACTGTTTAGACTTTCCTCTTCCTATATCTAATGATAAAGTGTGGGCTCTGATCTCCTCTGCCTAAAAAGTAAAACTCTAAAATTGCTGCTGCATTCCCTGCCTAATCTTTAATAGTGGATGTGATAGTCCCTCATGATTGGCTGCGCAAGACCTTGTAATATGATTGCTGCAGTATTATGAGGAAGTCCACGCTACCATGTCTGACATCATGTGAGTCAAATCTTTGGGTAATGCAATATTCTGCAGTGTATATAATGTAAGCTGGCATGGTTTAAATGGGGGCCAAAAAATTTTGTCAGTATGGGCCCTGATATTCCTGGTGGCAGCCTTGATCTCTAGTATGAATATTTTTCAAATAGTAGTAGAAAGTACTGTAAATTATCGTAGGAATTTCCATTGACAATTACTGTCTTTGATGTGACTTGATGCTGACAAATGATTTCATTCGTATGAGTACATTACTGCCATTCAACTCTGTGAAATAATGAATAATGGAAAAATATGTGTATTCACTTAACCATATTTCTGGTCCCTGGGAACTTCATATCTTTTTAAAATTAGAAATTAAAGGGTTATTCCCATTTCTTTTATTTACAGCATTTTCACAAAATAAAGTGTATGATAACTGTGAGTAGTGTATCACTGTTGAGTATTACATTTATTTCACAAGTTTAGCCCTATTGTATTCTATTGACAGAGGAGTGCATAGCTCTCAAAAGCCAAGTCTGGAGGTCCAGTAGGATAAAAAACAAGTGATAAAACCATAAGGATTAAAATAAATAGGTCAATATAATTTGTCCATTAGTTGTAATCTTATATACCCTTTAGGTGATACATTTTAAAAAGCTTAAGCTGGGTTCAAACATAGCGACAACGACAACGACGTCGCTGTTACGTCACCATTTTCTGTGACGTAGCAGCGACGTCCCGTCGCTATGTGTGACATCCAGCAACAACCCGGCCCCTGCTGTGAGGTCAACACTCATTGCTGAATGTCCTGCTTCATTTTTAGCTCGTTGCTCTCCAGCTGTGAAGCACACATCACTGTGTGAGACAGCGAGAGAGCGACGAACTGAAGCGAGCAGGATGCAGGGAGCCAGCTTCTGTCAGCCTGCGGTAAGCTGTAACCAAGGTAAACATTGGGTAACCAAGGGAAGCCCTTTCCTTGGTTACCCGATATTTACTTTAGTTACAGCGTCCGCCGCTCTCAAGCTGCCAGCGTTGGCTCCCTGCTTCCTGCATGCCAGAGTACACATCGGGAAATAAGCAAAGCTTTGCTTATTAACCTGATGTGTACTGTGGCTAGGAATGCAGGGATCTAGCGCTAACTGGTGTGCACTTATAACCAAGGTAAATATCGGGTAACCAGAGAAGCACTTTGGTTGGTTACCCGATATTTACCTTAGTTACCAAGCGCAGCATCGCTTCCACAGCGACGCGTGTCGTTATGATCGCTGCTGTGTCTGCTGTGCTTGACAGCTAAGCAGCGATCATAGCAGCGACTTACAAGGTCGCTGTTACATCACAAAAAATGGTGATGTAACAGCGACGTCGTTGTCGCTGTCGCTATGTGTGAACCCAGCTTTAGTTGCTTGTTTTATTACAAAAAAGAGAATATGTGCCAGGACAAAGATAAGTAATCATTACATTGAATATAAAAAGATTCGAGCTTTATGAGATACAAATAATTAAAAATAACATATACATACAATTCCGCCACACTAGGCAATGACTAAGAGAATGGTGCATGAATGACCGAGGGAAGCCCAATAATGTAAAGTTCATGTATCACGTATAAGTATGGTTGGTATGGATAAGTATTCACATATATATAAGAGCTATAATAGGAAAATAAACAAAGCACATTCTATGCAAAAAGGTAGTAGAAATAAACACGGATCTATATTTACTAAAGTGGCCCATGGATAGTAGAGCTATAACAACCGTAAGGCATAATACTCAGCTCACCCATCAAACCCATCAAATACCCAACTCAAGTTGCCCAAATGCTTTTTCAGGGGTGGTTGGTGAAGAAGTTAGTGCAGTGTTTAACTCCTTCACGACTTTTTCCGTCCTGTATAGAGCATGTGGGAAGCGGGTGTATGGAGAAGTCTCACCGGGGAAGCTCGCTCCATACCCTGCAGGTTATCGCTGTGTATTACAGTCAGGACCTGCCTCTAACAATCGTCGGCGGAGGGGAGTTGTGTCTGCGATTGTTAACCTTTTAAATCCTACTGTCGAATTCTGACAGTGGGATTTAACATGAGCAGGCATAGGGAAGCGCCATTTTCAACTCCCATCAGCATACCCGTGATGTGATCGCAGGTCACCGATGAGTTGCCATGACAGCAGGGGGTCCGCTGAAGGCCTCCGTGCTTGGCATAGCAGAGCTCCTTTGAAACCCTGCATGTGGCTGAGCTTCAAAGGAGACTTTGATTTCTGATACATACAGTAATGTTATGGCATTGCTGTATGTACAACAAGCAATCAGTGAAAAGTAAAAAAAAATGTTTTCAAAAAGATGAAAAAAATAAAACAAATAAAAGTAAAACTCACCCCCTTTTGCCACATTAAAAATAAAGATAAGAAAATATAGAATACACATACATGGTATCGGCGTATTCAGAGAAGCCCAATCTATCAAAATATAAAAATAATTAACACGATCGGTAAACACTATAAACAAAAAAAATCAGGAACTGCAAAATCATGTTGATTTGATTGCTGCAATATCATAAAAAGATAATAAGCAATCAAAATGTCATCTCTGTCCCAAAATGGTATCAATAAAAATATTGTCTTACCTCACAAAAAATAAACCATCACAGCTCCATCGACAGAAAAATTAAAACGTTACGGGTCTAGGAAAACGGCGACAACTCCCCATAATTTTTCTGCAAACTTCAAATATTTTTTTCAACACTAAATTAATAAAAAAACGGAACGTTTGATACTGATGCGGAAAATCATATTGCCAGGTAATTAGGTCATATTTAACATAAAATGTACACCGTAAAAACAATTCCTAAAAAACATGTCAGAATTAATCTTACTTCACAATTTCTCCGCATCTGGATTTTTTCCCCGTTTTACAGTATGCTATGTAGTAAAACGAATTATGTCATTCAAAAGTACAACTAACCCTTCAAAAACAAACCCTGATATGTCAAGTGGACAGAAAAATAAAAAGGTTTTGGCTCTGGGAGAAGGGGAGGGAAAAACAAAAACAAAAAAATTAAAACTGGCCATGTCACAAATGGGTTAGAGTTCAAATACTAAATGACATAAGATCAAACATATTATCAACAGATGTAATCATACAATGTAAACTCACTGAGAGATTATGGAGAAATACACGCAGCAGCCACTGCATGCTGGGGCATTTGCAGAGAAAGTATTTCAAAACATAATAAAGGGCATCCGATGACTTCATGCAATAACATTATTTGGCACTTTGACAAGCCGGCCAATAAGAATACCTGATGTAATACTTGCATTATATATTGTGGCAGTCAATGGGACCCCATGATGACGCAGAGGTCAGGTGATGGCATAAGATCACTTATTGGTCATATGGAGTGATGGTCAGCTGACACAGAACCAATTGACCTTGATATCTAAAGACTGCGACATACAGTGGGTACGGAAAGTATTCAGACACCTTTAGATTTTGTTTCATTGCAGCCATTTGATAAATTCAAAAAAGTTCTTTTTTTCTCATTAATGCACACTCTGCACCACATCTTGACAAGAAAAAAACAGAAATGTAGAAATTTTTGCAAATTTTTTAAACAAGAAAAATTGAAATATCACATGGTCATAAATATTCAGACCCTATGCTCAGTATTGAGTAGAAGCCCTTTTGAGCTAGTCTTCTTGGGAATGATGCAACAAGTTTTTCACACCTGCATTTGGGATCCTCAGCCATTCTTCCTTGTAGATCCTCTCCAGTTCCAGTTAAATTTGCCAAATCCCAGAATGAGAGAGAGAGAGAGAGAGAGAATGCTTTTTGCCCATGTTGATACAGTACTCATTCCACTGTGGATAATGACACAATCTTACCAGCTTCCACCAGCATCCTCACAAGGTCTTTTGTTTCTGTTCTTTGGGTGATATGCACATGTCTCACCAAAGCACATTCATCTCTGGTACACAGAATCTTCTTGAGTGGTATGATGGCTGCATGTAAAATTTTGACTTTGCAGAAAGTAATAAAAATGCCACAATCATTCTCTTTGATTTTTCTAGTATCAAATATAAATTAATTTGATAATTGTAATTGACCTAAAACAGCAAAGATTTATTCATATCAGATAGTGAGAAAAACATGCATGTGACTTTTTAGATAGTGTATGTAAACTTCTGGCTTAAACTGTATATATCAATAAATTAGTGTGAACAGACCCACAAGAGAACATACACACATCTATATGTATGTGCACAAAGCAAAGAAAAAATGACATAGGTGCATAAAAAATTGTGTATCATTATCAATGGAAATAAAAATATATAGAGAAACCTCAGTTAATGCGATTAAAGTGGGGAAAACACTAAATTATATTGTGAGCATACATGCAAATTGATATATATATATATATATATATATATATATATATATATATATATATATATATACTAGCTGAAGTACACGGGCGTTGCCCGGGATAGTAGCTGTCTCTCTGTCTCTCTCCCAGTCTCTCTGTGTGTTGCTGTCTGTCTGTATCGCTGTCTGTCTCTTTCCTTGTCTGTCTATTTCTATCTCTCTGTCTGTATTTGCATCAGTCTATCTGTCTCAATCTCTGTATCTGTCTGTCTCTCTCTCTGTCTTTTTGCCCGACTGTCTTTTTGCCCGGCTGTCTCTTTGCCCGGCTGAATGTTTCTAGGTCTGTCTCTTTCCTGGTCTGTCTCTTTCCTGGTCTGTCTCTTTCCAGGTCTGTCTCTTTCCAGGGCTGTCTCTTTCCAGGGCTTTCTCTTTCCAGGGCTGTCTCTTTCCCGGCCTGTCTCTTTGCCGGGCTGTCTCTTTGCTGGGCTGTCTCTTTGCAGGGCTGTCACTTTGCAGGGCTGTCTTTTCCAAGGCTGTCTCTTTCCAGGGCTGTCTCTTTGCCCGTCTGTCTCTTTCCAGGTCTGTCTCTTTGCCCATCTGTCTCTTTGGGCATTTCTCTCTTTGCCCATCTGTCTCTTTGCCCGACTGTCTCTTTGCCCATCTGTCTCTTTGCCTGGTCTGTTTCTTTGCTCGGTCTGTCTCTTTGCCCGGTCTGTCTCTTTGCCCATCTGTCTCTTTGCCAATCTGTCTCTTTTGCCCGATCTGTCTCTTTCCCGGTCTGTCTCTTTCTAGGGCTGTCTCTTATCAGGTCTGTCTCTTTCTAGTTCTGTCTCTTTGGGCATTTGTCTCTTTGGGCATTTGTGTCTTTGCCCGGCTGTGTCTTTGCCTGGCTGTCTTTTTGCCCGGCTGTCTCTTTGCCTCTTTGCCCAGCTGTCTCTTAGCCCGGCTGTCTCTTTCCAGGGCTGTTTCTTTGCCCATCTGTCTCTTTGCCAGTCTGTCTCTTTCCAGGGGTGTCTCTTTGCCCGGCTGTCTCTTTCCAGGGTTGTCTCTTTCCAGGTCTGTCTCTTTGCCTGTCTGTCTCTTTCCAGGGCTGTCTCTTTCCAGGTCGGTCTCTTTGCCAGTCTGTTTCTTTCCAGGGCTGTCTCTTTCCAGAGCTGTCTCTTTGCCCGGCTGTCTCTGTCTGTGTCTCTGTCTCTCTTTATCCGTCTCACCACCGACATCTTTTTACCTCACACATAAGCTTGTTATACTAACATAATATACTGTTATACTGTGTTCCTATAGCAACCACTAACAGTTGCTATTTATAGCCTGCAGCTGCCAGCTCCATTCAGTTTAATGGCTGCAGGATTTTTGTAGAGTAACTGGAAAGCATGGGGTTATATTTTCCCGCCCAAACATAGTCTACGACGTTCCCTGGGTCATATGGGGCGTCTGTGCAAAATTTCGTGATTGTAAAGACTACGGTGCGGATTCCTTTAGCGGACATACATACATACATACATACATACACACATACACTGAGCTTTATATAATATATATATATATAAGGATAGATATATAGATGACTGATTAGGCATTCGTCTCGATTGATGGATACCAGGAGAGTGTCAGAAAGCCTCGGTGAAAGTATTTAGATACTGTGCAAGGGTGGCAAAGTAGACCTTATGTTTGGTAAAAAAGATAAAGCCAAGATTCAGCTCCAAGGCACCAGATATTATAGAGATAATTTGGTTCAAGACTAAGGGCGGCTTTGCACGTTGCAACATCGCACGTGCGATGTCGGTGGGATCACATCGAAAGTGACGCACATCCGGCGTCACTTTCGACATCGTTGTGTGTAAATTCTAGATGATATGATTAACGAGCACAAAAGCGTCGTTATCGTATCATCGGTGCAGGCTCCGACTTTTCCATAATTATGCTGCCGCGACAGGTACGATGCTGTTCCTCGTTCCTGTGGCAGCACACATCGCTGTGTGTTACGCCGCAGGAGCGAGGAACATCACCTTACCTGCCGCCGGCGGCTCTACGGAAGGAAGGAGGTGGGCGGGATGTTTACATCCTGCTCATTTCCGCCCCTCCGCCACTATTGGCCGCCTGCCGTGTGACGTCGCTATGACGCCGCACGACCCGCCCCCTTAGGAAGGAGGTGGGTCGCCGGCCAGAGCGACGGTCGCAGGGCAGGTGAGTGCATGTGAAGCTGGCATAGCGATAATTTTCGCTACGCCAGCTATCACAAGATATCGTACCTGAGACAGGGTCGGGGACTATCGCGTGCAACATCGCAGCATCGGCGTGCAATGTCGCAACGTGCAAAGCCCGCCTAAGGCTTTAGAATAAGGGAAACATTCCAGACTCAGAAGTAATACACTGGTATTTGCTCAAATTTATTCTTCAAAACTCGGTCATCCAACGATTTCCACCTGTATTTCCAATACATTTATTCAATCTGATATTTAATTTAGTCACTATCTAAAGCAGAGCATGGCGACTGGCGAGAAAAGTTGTCTCTATAGTATATTTTCCATTACAGATAGAACAATATCAATATAGACCTCCAGATTAAAAAATTATTGCCACATTTAAGGATCTCCAATACTGTATATAAAGTTGATTTTGAACCTTATTTTATAAATGTATAGACTGTAGTCATTTCCTTTGACGCCTATTTCTATATAACATGATTCAACTCTGTCAATCTGTCAGTAAGATATTACATTTTTGTTATTTTTCTGGTGATGTCACAAACTCTTAACTTCACCTTGTTCCTATTGTCCACTAGAAATCCTATTTCCTGCTCGGGCTCACTATGATGACATCACGCACCCTTCCCTATTGACACAGATGTGATACTTCAATAGATTTATATGACCTGTAGGGATCAAGGACCTTACTTACCGTATGGTACTTATTAGCATCATGGACATGTGCCTTCCATCCACATCTAAAAGTAGCATTCACACATGGATAAAATTAATGTAATGTTCATCTAAAATTATCACAACCTTTTCTTCCTTTACAAACATATACTTGATCCTATATTGAGTTATCAGTGTTATTACTAGGCTATGGAACCTAAATGTTTTTTATGACCTATATTCATTCATATTTGTACATAACGAATGTATTGGATATTTTTGTGACCTATCTAAAGGCCCCGTCACACTAAGCAACATCGCTAGCAACATCGCTGCTAACGAACAACTTTTGTGACGTTGCTAGCGATGTTGCTGTGTGTGACATCCAGCAACAACCTGGCCCCTGCTGTGAGGTCGTTGGTTGTTGCTGAATGTCCTGGGCCATTTTTTAGTTGTTGCTGTCCCGCTGTGAAGCACAGATCGCTGTGTGTGACAGCGAGACAGCAACAACTAAATGTGCAGGCAGCAGGAGCCGGCTTCTGCGGAGGCTGGTAACCAATGTAAACATCGGGTAACCAAGAAGCCCTGTCCTTGGTTACCCGATATTTACCTTTGTTACGAACCTCCGCTGCTCTCACTGTCAGTGCCGGCTCCTGCTCTGTGCACATGTAGCTGCAGGACACATCGGGTTAATTAACCCGATGTGTGCTGTAGCTAGGAGAGCAGGAGCCAGCGCTAAGCAGTGTGCGCTGCTCCCTGCTCTGTGCACATTTAGCTGCAGCACACATCAGGTAATTAACCCGATGTGTGCTGTAACTAGGAGAGCAGGGAGCCAGCGCTCAGTGTGCGCTGCGCCCTGCTCTCTGCACGTGTGGCTGGACACTGGTTGCTGGTGGGCTCACCAGCAACTCATGTAGCGACGCTCCAGCGATCCCTGCCAGGTCAGGTTGCTGGTGGGATCGCTGGAGCGTCGCAGTGTGACATCTCACCAGCAACCTCCTAGCAACTTACCAGCGATCCCTATCGTTGTTGGGATCGCTGGTAAGTTGCTTAGTGTGACTGGACCTTAAAGGTCCAGTCACACTAAGCAACATCGCTAGCAACATCGCTAGCAACATCGCTGCTAACGAACAACTTTTGTGACGTTGCTAGCGATGTTGCTGTGTGTGACATCCAGCAACAACCTGGCCCCTGCTGTGAGGTCGTTGGTTGTTGCTGAATGTCCTGGGCCATTTTTTAGTTGTTGCTGTCCCGCTGTGAAGCACAGATCGCTGTGTGTGACAGCGAAACAGCAACAACTAAATGTGCAGGCAGCAGGAGCCGGCTTTTGCGGAGGCTGGTAACCACTGTAAACATCGGGTAACCAAGAAGCCCTGTCCTTGGTTACCCGATATTTACCTTTGTTACCAGCCTCCGCCGCTCTCACTGTCAGTGCCGGCTCCTGCTCTGTGCACATGTAGCTGCAGGACACATCAGGTTAATTAACCCGATGTGTGCTGTAACTAGGAGAGCAGGGAGCCAGCGCTAAGCGGTGTGCGCTGCTCCCTGCTCTGTGCACATGTAGCTGCGTGCACTGGTAACCAAGGTAAATATCGGGTTGGTTACCCGATATTTACCTTAGTTACCAAGCGCAGCATCTTCGACGCGGCGCTGGGGGCTGGTCACTGGTTGATGAGCTCATCAGCAACTCGTGTAGCGACGCTCCAGCGATCCCTGCCAGGTCAGGTTGCTGGTGGGATCGCTGGAGCGTCGCAGTGTGACATCTCACCAGCAACCTCCTAGCAACTTACCAGCGATCCCTATCGTAGTTGGGATCGCTGGTAAGTTGCTTAGTGTGACTGGACCTTTACTGAACCTGTTATCTTTTGCTTTGACATTATCTGGCATCCACCTCTTAGAATAACACTATCTGTAGAGATACTATCGTTGTGAGAAAATGTCACCTGACTGATGAATATACTCTAGAAGTATTCCAAGAGGTGGTATTGTTGAAGGAGGAAAAATGCTATTGTATTCCCAGGAAAGTTGAGTTTAGACAGCTGCCTGGAAAGCAGATTCTATAAACCATCTCATGGCCTTTACCCTATCACCATCTTTTTATTTTTCAAGTTATTATTCTCTAAGCTTAGGAAAATAATACAAATGGAAGGCCAGTTGCCAAACTATACAACGCCTGAAGTTCTACTGACAAGAACGAACAGCTGTTTCTAAAAACATATTTATTGATTTGCTCAATTATATTTTTTGTCCTTTCACAGAGTAAATGCAGTTTAAATGAAGCACGGCATTGAGCGTTTCTATCCTTACACAAACATAGTTCTCAGTCACTAGGTAGGAATGTAGCAGTGACATTCAGCAGTGGAAATATCAATCGTTACAGCTTTAGAAGAATGGAAATAACCTTTTCAGAAATTATTCAAAATATTTTTACTAATTTGTGATTTTGGAATGTGGCCGTGGGAAGCAAGGATGACTATATGATGAAAGAGTTCCCAAACTTATCTAAACCATGATTTTAATTCAAATTTAAGGAACTATTTCAATAAGAATTCTTTTCAAAATACTATGAAATAAAATCCAATAGTATGCAGGGAGTTCACTTTTTTTTCCCAAACATATCAGCCTTACTTAGCATATAACAAGAAATTCTACAGAAAATATTTTTGACTAGTAATTTTGAAGAACAGGCTCAAATGTGCGTATTCCCAATTTCTTCATAAAAGTGATATTCACAAATGTCTAAAAACCAGGTTCCACCTACTGGAGCACTACAAGTTTTCATGTGTTCCAGAAAAAAGGACTAAACTTTTGTATAGAACCATTGGAAAAATTTTTCACTGTTATGTGTATCACAGCCACACCTGCAGTATTGATATGAGGCAGGTAGGAAGTGGCTGGGGAATTTCTTGGATTTCTACATTCAAATATATTACTTTCCGTAACTGAGTCTTTTTTAATATATGAAAAAGAAGCAGACCGATTTTCTACAGTGGCCTACATCAGATTTTCATTAGTGTTTAAAGGGAATCTTTCATGTAAAAACAACATTATAAACCTAAAGCTATGGGGATAATTTCCAGGTTAATAATGTTTTGAAGCTGCCCGGCGCCTGCACTGAGAGCCTCACTGCCAGGTGCAAATTATTGGAAACACTGTGGAAGGAGAAGCGCAATAGGGTCTTACCAAAATAAAGGGACGAGAAATAAAAGTGATCGACTCACATATAGAGGTTGTGCCAGTCACAACCCCTAAAACAGCACAGACAGGTCCAGGTTAACAGCTGCAGCCTCGGGTGTGATATGTAGATCGTAGTAAAGGAAACGGGTAATTCAGTTGCGCTATCACCACATCAGGAACGTATTGATAATTTATGTCTTTATTCTTTCATGCACAGGTCAACACGTTTCAGGAGTCTTTGTTACCTTCATCAGGACTACATGCGAAAAAAACATAAAATATCTCTGTTTGTTTTTTTGCTTGTGTGCTGATGAAGGGGCAGAGACTTCTGAAATGTGTTGACCTGTGCATGAAGGAATAAAGACATAAATTATCAATACGTTCCTGATGTGGTGATAGCGCAGCTGAATTTCCCGTTTCCTCTACTACGTTCTAAAGGTGAAAATTATCTTTACTTCTCCCAGCAGCCTCGGACATTCAGTCATAGGGCAGTGCATAGTGAGTGGTGGCTGTAAATGTGACCCTGTTACTGACTGACTGCTGAGTTGGCTATCAAACAGTGTTGAGAGCATTCTTACAGCCACTACTCAATATGTGCTGAACGGTGACTGAAGCCACACTGGCCCAGTTCTATGACTGAAAGCCCGAGGCTGCCAGAAGAAATAAAGTTAATTTCCTCCTAGTATGAATGCAATGGCCAGGCAGCATCAGAACGATATTAACCTGCTGATTAATCCCATATCTGCAAGTTTATAAAGGTTTTTAACATGACAGGCTGCCTTTAATCAGTGCATCAGTTTTTACCAATCAAGTTTCGTTAGTTATCCTTTCATTCAAGCTTCTCTTGCCCATGCTTCTGTCTGATGACACATGAATGGCAGCTGTGCACAGTCTGTTTCTTTTCACAGATCCATTCATTTGAATGGGGAAGTTCGATCCATAATTCTAATAAAAACTAACACATCACTGTTGTTTTTTATTCCTGCAGACCGGTACTACAACTAATCACAAAAATATGTTTGGTCTTTAAACAAGAAATTAAGGCAAGCCAGTTCACCTCCTTCTGCTTCTGCGTAGGACAGAAATGTTCTCTCCGCTCACCTCCTGGAGTGGAAGGACCAGCTGCACTAGCATGAGAAAGTGTACAGTGATGAAACCCCAACAGTGAAGAAGCGTAAGTAAACCAGACCACATGGCTCCTACGTCTAAGGCCCTGTTCAAGCTGCTGCTTCTTTCCTATTCATTGGGTTTCTGTTGTTTCTTGAAACTTGGAATAATGTAGCCTGCTGCTCTATTGATACCATAAAAAAATTGAAAACCCAACAAATATCTAAAAGACCCATTATATAGTCAGTGTTGTCATGGCACTAGAGTGAACTGAGTCTAAAGATTTTCACTATATTTGTGTGGAAAAACAAAACAGAACTCAATTTTAGATATTAACTATGAGATTTTTTTTCTTTTCCATTTGCAAGTTATTCTAACTAGAATTTTTGAAATTGTTCAGTGACTCCGGGGTCCAAAGGGAGATCTCAAAACTTATGGAAAAATTGATCTCATCTCTGCTAAATAGAAACCACCCCTGTCAACTGATATTTCTAGTGTACAATAAATACAACCAAACAGAGAAAGCACCTCGTGATCACAAATAGTAAAAAAATCCCATCTTAGGGCATCATACAGTGGAATATTAGTAATATACAGAATAACATTTGAGAACATTTGCTGGGTATAATGATTTTTCATTTTACACTATGCTGTTTGTATTTTTATGTTCCCTAAATATTCAAAATAAAATTATTTAGAATATACAATGTAACTATTATTAAAAGTATATCAACACCAATTCTACAATGTACAGTACATGTTATGCACATAAGTATTCCAACACAAAGGGGAAATAATGTCTATCTCTATGCAGTTGCACCTGTACCCTACCGATTCCTGTACAGACTAGAACCCTAGCTGCAAAGCCCCTAAGTAGCTCCTACACAGGCTGGAATATCACTAGCCACATCACTTCAAACCCACAATTCTGACCTGTGTACCTTAAAGGCTGTCGAGTTGCTCTTTGTACCTCCTGAGGAATCAAAGGGAAGGTTGCAAAGCACTATGAATGATGATAGGAAAGTGGTGCAGGGATAGGTAGGCAGTCAAGACCCAAGGTGTGGAAACATAACAAACGTGCAGAGGTGGAAAAGGTGAAAGAGCAAATGCAAGTTAGGGTAGCCTCCTACAAACCTAACAGCAAACAGGAGAAAAGTGTAAGACAAATGAGAAAGCACAGAGCAAATACAAAGTGGGTACAGCCAAATTAGATCTCATGCTTTACACTAATGATGTGCATTAACCCGAAATATATAGTCTGCAAATTGAGTTTCTGATAAGTCTTTTCTCCTGAATCCTTTGGTAAGGCTCGCTGAAGATTCAATATTGACTTTTAGGATTGCTATTTCCAATAGGTGGCACTAGAGCTCAAGTCTTCTTCCAATCTGCATAGGTAATTTGCATATTTAATTTTCCAGATGAGCATTTCATGGTGTTTAAGTCTCCTCATATTGGCATGCCAGGGCTCACATGTCATTCCCCACAAAGGAAAACCTTACAACCTAGATTACTAGTTTATAAATGACAATTTATTTAACGTTTCACTTTAAAAATGTAACTTTATCACAGGTTTTCAAAGAAAAAAAACATTCACTTAGATGAAACTGTCAAATATCATTATGTCATGGCATATACCCTTTCACATATTTCCGTAGAAGCCTATTCTGCTAGTAATAAACAGTAATGCAGAATTATTTTTTCCTAGTATTTTTGAACAATAAAATAACTTTTCCTAGAAAAATATCCCTTGTGTTGTCACATTATAAGATTAATTAGTTTTTTTATTTTTCCAACAAGAGGAGTTTTATTTTTGCTAACACTTTTATGGCATTTCAACTTATTATATAACGCTTAACCTTCAGTGCCAAAATATTTACACTATTAGTCGTGTCGGGTCACTGCTGCATGTTTGGTTGCTGAGGAGGGAGGGATGCGAAAGTTAGAAAGCTGCCGAAACGGACGGGTACCTACCTTTCATACTTGCAGAAATATGACAAATACAATACAGGCCAAACGTTTGGACACACCTTCTCATCTCTAGAGGAGACTTTGTGCAGCAGGCCTTCATGGTAAAATAGCAGCTAGGAAACCACTGCTAAGGACAGGCAACAAGCAGAAGAGACTTAATTTGGGCTAAAGGACACAAGGAATGGATATTAGACCAGTGGAAAATGTGCTTTGGTCTGATGAGTCCAAATTTGAGATCTTTGGATCCAACCACCGTGTCTTTGTAGAAAAGGTGAACGGATGGACTCTACATGCCTGGTTCCCACCGTGAAGTATGGAGGAGGAGGAGTGATGGTGTGGTGGTGCTTTGCTGGTGACATTGTTGGGGATTTATTCAAAATTGAAGGCATACAGAACCAGCATGCCTACCACAGCATCTTGCAGCGGCATGCTATTCCATCCGGTTTGCGTTTAGTTGGACCATCATTTATTTTTCAACAGGACAATGACCCCAAACACACCTCCAGGCTGTGTAAGGGCTATTTGACTAAGAAGGAGAGTGATGGGGTGCTACGCCAGATGACCTGGTCTCCACAGTCACCAGACCTGAAAACAATTGAGATGGTTTGGGGTGAGCTGGACCGCAGAGTGAAGACAAAAGGGCCAACAAGTGCTAAGCATCTCTGGGAACTCCTTCAAGACAGTTGGAAAACCATTTCCGGTGACTTCCTCTTGAAGCTCATCAAGAGAATGCCAAGAGTGTGCAAAGTAGTAATGAAAGCAAAAGGTAGCTACTTTGAAGAAGCTAGAATATAAGACATATTTTCAGCTGTTTCACACATTTTTAAGGATTCCACATGTTTTAATTCATAGTTTTGATGCCTTCAATGTGAATCTACAATTTTCAGAGTCCTGAAAATAAAGGAAACTCTTTGAATGAGAAGATGTGTCCAAACGTTTGGTCTGTACTATATATATATATATATATATATATATACATATATATATATATATATATATATATATATATATATATATATATATATATACATGACTTTTGTTACTATAATTGGGTTTGTTGTAATTCAAATAACTTTTTTCTTGGCGTGACTGCAAATGAAATTATTATTTTAAAGGTTATGCATCCAAAGCTCCATCCAGATTGACTAACTTTCCCACCAAAAGTGAGTGGTGCCGCTAACATTATGAGCTCAAACAACCATCAAGACGCATACATTATCATCAAGTAGCAAATACTTGTACTGTTCTTTGGAAAGGGACAAGTGCACAGCAGAGATGGGCACTAAAATGCTCAGGTGCTTAGAATTCGAGTTGAGCAATTTATAAAGCTTGGGTGCTCATCTCAAGTAACGAGCATACTGTAAATCAATGGGAAACACGAGCACTTTTCTGGCAGACCTCCTCGCAAGGTCTGTGGGGACCTGAAAATCACTAAAAAGGATGGAAACATTGCTGATATGGAATGTGAACAGCATGAGGGAAAGGTCTGAATGCATCTCTGACTCCCAGGTTGCTGCTTAAAACCATGTTTTTAGTGTATTACTCCACTTTTATGGACTGATAATAAAACATACAAAACCGAAGTTAAAATGGATTTCACTGGAAAAAAGTGTAGTAACATTCTTTCCTGTATAATGATTTAAATATAAGGCAAAATAAAGACGAGGGAAAAAAGCCTCCTCCACCCTTATGCTATGTTGACACATAGCGTTTTGATGCGTTTGTGTATTTTCTCGTTGCTGTCAATGTTGAAAAAATGCTGTAAAAATCCTGAAAGCATTATCATGCTCCTTCTTTCAAAAATGCAGCATTTCTCCAGTCAGGAAATAAAAAAATATTGCTTACATGAGATATCTTAATTTATTTTTTTTTCATTTGTAACAAATGGGAATCCTAAACTGGTAAAGCCTAAGCAATAAATTCAAGGCCTATCTAAAACCATAATGAGTGATTGCAATACATCCTGGAATACATGTAGAGGATGGCCTCAGAAAACATTTTTCCCCATTTGGAAGGAGTGGGACTCCTAGACTAGTAAAATGTATGCACTATGTGTGAGAGCTGCCAAATATTAAAAGGATGAACTCCAATACACCTTGGAACACACATAGAGTAGGGCCTCAGAAACATTTACATTTAGAAGGAGTGGAACTTTTGTGGCCAACATGAAGGTGTCCCGGAGGCCAATACTCAAAGTACAAGTGGCACAACAAGGACCTTAAGACATCCGACTTGATTTTGCTCTAGTTAAAGGGAAGGTGTTGCGTATTTTATTTTTGTATTAATAATAGTGATTATGAAATCAAGTATTTTTAATACAAAATTAAACTCACTGTTTATTTAGTTTTTATTTAATTCTAGTGTTACTGAAGCACTGGAGGTTGCCATCTTGGACTTGCTGTGTGTAACGATAGTTACTCATCTCCTTTATGGCAGCCCTCTGTGCATTCACTCTGATGGTCGTGTTACGACCCTATACTTAATACAGGAGAGCTCCCTTCTGTAACCTGGATGCACCCCCTGGGCTGTCCAGATCACAGCAGAGGGAGGAGATTGGTGCCATCTTTGTGCAGCTCACAGCATAGGCTGTGTGTTGCACTTTCCCCCTGTCCCCCGACGCCCCTCCCCCCACCGCCGCTGCTACTGATTCCAATGACACCCCCTTCCTCTATCTCTAGCACCGTTGCTACCCTCCACCTACGCTCTCCTTACCGCAACCGCTGCGGGTGTGCATGCAGAGCATTGCATCTGGGTGTGCATGCATGCAGAGCATTGCGTTCAGGCATGCAGAACATTGCATGTGGGCATGCAGAGCATTGCGTGCGTTCATGCAGAGCATTGCATGCAGGCGTGCGTGCATGCAAAACATTGTGTGCGGGTGTGCGTGTGGCAGAGCATTGTTTGTGTGCATGTGTGCATGCAGAGCATTGTGTGTATGCATGCAAAGCATTGCGTGCGGGCATGCAGAACATTGCGTGCGGGCGTGCATGCATGCAGAGCATTGTGGGCGGACATTTGTGTGTGCGTGTTGCAGAGCATTGCAGGCGCGTGTGCGTGTGGCAGAGCATTGCAGGAGTGCGTGTGGCAGAGCATTGTGTGCATGTATGTGGCAGATCATTGTGTGCGGGCATGCAGAGCATTGCGTATGGGCGTGCGTGTGACAGAGCATTGAGTGTGTGCGCGTGCATGTGGCAGAGCATTGTGGGTGTGCATGTGGCAGAGCATTGTGTGTGTGCATGCGTATGGCAGAGCATTGTGGGTGGGTGTGCATGCGGCAGAGCATTGCTGGACAGGGGAGTGCAGAGTACTATGTGGGGAGCACTATGCAGCTGTCTTTGGTGACACTTTTTTAGACATTTGTGGTCATTATCAAAATGGCTTTGCACTGTGATCCTAAACTTCATCTTCCCTTATCCTTTTGAAAACTCCCTGATTGGAAGAGGGAGCTGTAACATCACACACAGGAGAGCAGATTCCACCCACTTTTACTGCAGCTGTAATGTGAGCTAGTTCTACAGTAGTTCTACAGTAGGATTTCAGCAGCTGCTCCCCCTAGTGTTTAAGAGTGGAAACTATCAAACTTTTCAAGGTTTTTTTTTATATTTTGCTCACTTAAAAACAAATAATAATATTTAAACAAAACATTAAAACATTAATACTTTACATTTTATCAGTTATTGAAATTATTTTTTTTGGATGACCCCTTCCCTTTAGGCCTCTGCCACACTCACGTGAAATTCACGCACGTGCCGAGAGACACATATTTCCCCTGCGTGTTGCGTGCAGGTAAGTACGTGTCTCTGGTACGTGCGGGACACGTGTGTTCTACGTGTGCTATCCGCGATAGCACACGTAGAATCGGTAATTAACATACTCACCTGGTCCTTCCTGCTGTCCGCGCTGCTGTCCGTGGTGCTGATGCTCAGTCTCCAGCCCTCCCGTCTCCCCGCTGCTGCTGCTGCTGCCAGGCAGTGAAGTGAATATTAAATGAGAATAATGAGCGGCGGTCGGCAGCAAGAGGCAGCAGCGGCAGAGACTGGAGGGCAGGAGAAGGTGAGTTAATGTTTTGTTTTTTTTTCACTGACACGTGTGTTTTCTCCGGCGCGTGTCACACGGGACCGCATCCACACTACACCCGTGTGGTACGGGTGCGGGACGTGTGACACCCGTGCTGCGGGAGAAAACACTGACATGTCAGCGCTTTGAAAAACGCACACACGTACAAACGCACACGGACACACGTTCCGTGTGGTTTTACGTGTGTGTGCCTGCTACAATAGGGTAGCATTGCTTAACGTGTCTTCTTGGCGCCAGTACGTGTAAAAAATGACAAACACGTGCCGGCGGCACGGATGTGTGTCACAGGCCTTAAGGTGGTTGGAAGTTTCTCCAGTGCTGGTTTAGTGAATCAGGCAGCATGGAGGCTTCAAAAAGATTGAAGCAAGGGTTTCCAAACTTTTTTGTAATCTCTTTGGAAACCTTTTCCAATGAAAATTCATGAACTATGTGGGGGAACTTCTCCAACCCATTCTGCAGGAAAGAACACCACAAGTGCTTTGTAAATTTATTCACACAAGAGGGGCATTTGGGTCTTTCTCCCATTGTATGAATGCATCTTTAATTTTTTCTAAAATGGAGTTGAGGAAAATCTTAGGCTTGCAGGCCTCAGTCACTGCTTCTTCCATGCTTAAGTTGATTCCGTGGATTGTTAGTGTCACCAGAGGCATAATAACGAATAGGTGCATGTTCCTGTCAAATAAAAATGCTTTTTCTAGTGTAATCTCATATACCCCCCTCTCACCCCAAAAAGGGATGACTAGTGAAATACCCGGACTCGCTATACTCGTAACGAGTAGGTCCTAATACTCGGGTACTCGTTACGAGTAGTGAGTCCAATGCAAGCCAATGGGAAATGCGAGTATTTTTCTGCTGGACCCTACAAAGCGGTCTCGGGGCTGAGTAAAAGGCTGAAATGGATGCATGATTGTTTAAAATCTGGGCAGTAAAAAGCCGCCAGCTTTTTTAAGCAATCAGCTGATGCACGCTCCCCGCCCGGGTCCTTCACTCCCCGCTCCCTGGTGCTACCCTCCCTACCCAGTTCCTGGTGCTTCGCTCCCTCGCCATGCCCCGCCCAATCCTAAGATAGGGCCAGACGGGAAGTGCAGCACCAGGGAGCAGGGAGCGAAGGACCGGACAGCGGGGAGCGCAGCACCAGGGAGCGTGCATCAGCTGATTGCTTAGAAAAGCTGGCTGCTTTTTACCTCCCGGCCTTTAAACAATCATTCATCCATTTCAACCTTTTACTCAGCCCCCAGACCTCTTTGTAGGGTCCAGCAGACAATTACTCACATTTCCCACTGACTTACATTGGACTCGTTACTCCTAATGAGTAATTACAAGGATACTCGCTCATCCCTATATATGATTCGTGATTTTTTATTATTTTTTCTTTTCCTCCTTTATATCCACAGAGATCATCATGAGGCACTTGCTGATACATTTTAGAGGGCCAGCTTGCAGGACAATCATTTTGCACTGGGCCAGCAGCCAGCCCTCACTAATGTTTTTTAAAGGGCAAGCCTCTGGTCCTCACTGATAATTTTTACAGGGCCAGCAGCCAGCCCTCGGTACTTCTTCCCCAGTCACCAGTATTTTTCCTGTTGTGTCATCCCTGTCTCACACCGGCACAAGTCCCATAACATCACCTGTACCCTCACCAATGCCATTACTAGAAAGGTCCACTTAGCCACTGACACGTGGACAAGTCCATTTGGCACGTAGGTGAACCTTGTGGAGGCTGAATTAAACTCTTTACCTTTAAACTTTGTTTTCAACTTCATGAGCGGGACATCATTTTCAATTCTGATCAGTGTCAATCTGACAGGTTATAACTCTGGAACGCTTCAAAGGATCCCAGTCATTCTGCGACTGTGTTTTTGTGACGTATTATACTTCATCATGATAGTGGAAAATGTAAGATTATATTTTTAGAGTTTATTTGTGAGAATATCAGAAATTTTGCAAAATTGTTTAAATTTTGCTATTTTCAAACTTTGAATTTTTATGCCCTTAAAACAGAGATTAATGTCACACAAAATAGTTAATAAATAACATTGCACACATGTCTACTTTACATCAGCATAAATTTTTATACATTTCTTTTTTGTTAGGAAGTTAGAAGGGTTCAAAGTTTATTAGCAATTTCTCATTTATCAAACAAAATTTACAAAATCATTTTTTTCAGGACCACATCACATTTGAAGTGACTTTGAGAAGCTTAGGTGACAGAAAATAACCAAAAGTGACACCATTCTAAAAACTGATCAAAGCCATATCTAAGAAGTTTATTAGCCCTTTAGGTACTTCACAGGAACTAAAACAATGTGGAAGGAAAAAATTACAATCTTACTTTTTCACACAAATATGTTACTTTAGCCCTAAACTTTGAATTTTCACAAGGGTAACAAGAAAAAAATGCACCATACAATTTGTTGGGCAATTTCTTCTGAGTACCCAATATGGGGTGAAAATCAACTGTTTTAGTGCACAGCAAGGGAAGGGAAGGAGTGCCATTTGAATTTTAGAGCGAAAAATTGTCTGGAGCCAATAACAGACATCATATCGCATTTGGTGACCCCTGATGTGCCTAAGCAGTGGAAACTCCCCACAAGTAAGCCCATTTTAGAAACTGGACCCCTCCAGGAATTTTTCCAGATGTATGGTGAGCACCTTGAATATCCAGGTGATTCACAGAATTTTATAACTTTGAGCAGTAAAAAGGAAAAAATAGATTTTTATCAAAAAAATGTTATTTTAACCCTAATTTTTTTTATTTTCACAAGGGTAACAGGAGAAAATGCACTGTTCAATTTGTTGTACAATTTCCCCTGAGTACATTGATACCCCATATGTTGTGGAAATCTATTGTTTGTGCACAAGGCAGGACTTGGAAGCGAAAGACACCTATTTGACTTTTTGAATGCAAAGTTAGCTGGAATCGTTAGCGGCCATTTGAATTTTGGAGCAAAAAATTGGCTGGAACTGATAGCGAACATCATGTCATGTTTGGAAAGCCCCTGACGTGCCTAAATAGTTGAGCTCACCCACAACTGAGACCATTTGGAAAACTTGACTCCTCATGGAATTTATCTAGATGTTTGGTAAACACCTTGAACCCCCAGGTGCTTCACAGAATTTTATAGCTTTGAGCTGTGAAAATGAAAAAATAAGTTTTTAACACAAAATGTGGCTTTAACCTCAAATCTTTCATTTTTGCAACAGTAAAAGGAGTAAGTGCACAAATTCAATTTATTGTGCAAATTCTCCTGAATATACTATTAGCCCATATGTGGTGACATCTACTGTATGCGCAAAAGATAGGGTTCATAAGGAAAGGACCATTAAATTTTTTTAGTGCAAAATTGGCTGGAATCATTAGCCGTTGCCAGGTAGCGTTTGGAGATCCCCTGATGTGTAGAGCTCCCCCACAAGTGACCCCATTTTGAAAACTAGACCCCTCAAGGAATTTTGTAGATGTTTGGCGAGCATCTCAAACCCCCAGGTATGTCATAGAAATTATAACGTTAAGCCGTGAAAATGAAAAAAAAAATTCTCTTGAGTACGACAATACCCCGTATGTGGTGGAAATCTACGGTTTGAGCACATGACAGGGCTTAGAAGGGAAGAATTTTTGAATGCAAAATTAGCTGGAATCATTAGCGAATGCCATGTCGCATTTGGAAAGCCCCTGATGTGCCTAAATAGTGGAGCTCTGCCACAACTGACATCACTTGGGAAACTAGATAACTCAAGGAATTTATCTAGATGTATGGTGAACACCTTGAACCCCCCCGCACTTTACAAAATTTAACCGAGCCGTGAAAGTGAAAAAATAAATACATTTTTACCACAAAAATGTTGCTTTAACCACAAATCTTTTATTTTAAATACAGTAAAAGCAGTAAATGCACAATAAAATTTATTGTGCATTTTCACCTGAGTACGCTATTAGCCCATATGTGGTGAACATCTACTGTTTGGGCACATGGCAGGGCTTGTAAGGGAAGGAGAACCATTTAAATTTTTGAATGCAAAATTGGCTAGAATCATTAGCAGACTCCATGTGGCAGTTGAAAAGCCCCTGATGTGCTTAAACAGTGGAGATCTCCCACTAGTGACCCCATTTTGAAAACTACTTCCCTCAAGGAATTTTCAAGATGTTTAGTGAGCACTTCAAACCCCCAGGTGTGTCACAGAATTTTATGTTGAGCCGTGAAAATGAAAAAATACATTCTTACCACAAAAATGTTGCCTTATCCTCAAATCTTTCATTTTCACAAGGGTAACAGGAGAAAATGCACTATACAATTTGTTGTGCAATCTCTCTTGAGTACGACAATACCCCATATGTGGTATAAATCTACTGTTTGGGTGCACGACAGGGCTCAGAAAGAGAGAGTGCCATTTGAATCTTTGAATGCAAAATTATCTTGAATTGTTAATGGAGGCCATATTGCGTTTAGAGAACCCCTGATGTGCTTAAACAGTAGTGTTTAACCACAAGTAAATCCATTTTGGAATCTAGACCCCACAAGGAATTTATCTAGATGTTTGGTGAGCACCGTGAAACTCCAGGTGCATCACAGAATTTTATAATGTTGAGCCGTGTTGTTTAACCACAATTTTTTCATTTTTACGAGGGTCACAAGAGAAAATGGACCATACAATTAGTTGTACATTTTCTCCTGAGTATGCCAGTACCACATATGTGATAAAAAAAATTACTTTTGAGGCACAGATCAAAATGAACAAAAAGGAGGGAGCTCCAAAATCCATGCAGTTTTTTTAATTATTTATTGTATATAAATAATTAAAAAAAAAATGAGAGGTCCCCCCAAATCCCCCCAAAACAGCTGTGGGCTGGTATTCTGAAGCTGTGAAGGGCCATGCCTAAAAATAGTAGGCCACAGCCACCCCAGAAGTGGCGCTCTCACTAGATTTACCAATCCTAGCTCTTCACCCCAGCTTTTCCTGCTGCTCGTTGGTTGTAAATGGGGTAATGGTATTTCGGGTTGATGCCAGCTGTTTAATGTCAGCTGGAATAAAGCCCAGGGGTTAGTAATGTCCAGGCATCTATCACACACCCGACATTACTAACCTAGTCAGTAACAAATAAAAATGACAAAAAAAAATATTTTGTTAGACAAAAAACTCCCAATACTTAAAAAACATATATAAAAAAAAAACAAACACCCCACCAAAAAAGAAATTTAAGATCCGCCATAATGAATATTGGAAGTCCCACAACATCTCAGTCTTCCAGCATATGGGAGCACGTTCAGAGAACACATGCCCCATATGCTAGAAGTTCAGGCACTCTGTGTGGAGTCTGCCTGCAGTCAGTAAGGTTACTGCATGATCCACTTGAAAGATCACAGAGAGGACAAGAGTGAACTGTGGCAACCTCACTGAAGTCACCTCTGTGACGTCACTGTAGTTTCACTCCTAGCAAAGAGAAAGTTAAAATATGGCTCTGCCCATTTTTAATGAAAAAGAGGAGAATGAGAGGCCATGGGGGACTTTGTCTGTATGAAGATACTGGGGGTTATTGAGGAACAGTGGGGTGACCTGAGGTACCATTTCTCCCCCATCTGATATGTCAGATAGGAGAAAAATCAGAGGAGGAGGAGTGTTTTGGTGGGTGCACAACTCATGCGATCGCCATTTCAGAAGCCCATGAGAAGGAGGGGGACCAGGGGGACTTTGACCACACTGGGGGACTGGAAGGGACTGGGGGAGGACATTTCTTTCCCATCTGACATGTTAGGTGGAAGAGAAATCATTTTTTACTGGTGCCTTATTTTACTTTTACTGTGGCTCGGATCATGATCTCCAGGGCCTCGTCTCCTCGGTAGCTGAAACCTCGAAGATTTTCTGAACCTAGGGGGCATTATACCTGTTTTAAAACAATAGAAGTATATAAGTACCCTTACCTGGCACCATTCTAAAATGTAATGCGGTCGTTAGGGTGTCAAAGGGAATCTGTCACCAGGTTCTTGCCACCTAATCTCAACATAACATAGGGTGAGAGAACCTGTTTACAGTGGTGTGTCACTTACTGGGCTCCTTAGTGAAGTTTTGATAAAATCACTGATTAATCAACAGTAGATTATCATTACAGGACTACTTGGCCTGCTGCCAAGTAGTCCGGCTCATTCAT
Organism: Anomaloglossus baeobatrachus; assembly: GCF_048569485.1. Classification (NCBI taxonomy): domain Eukaryota; kingdom Metazoa; phylum Chordata; class Amphibia; order Anura; family Aromobatidae; genus Anomaloglossus; species Anomaloglossus baeobatrachus. Next base: position 544,470,415 of record NC_134353.1, on the reverse strand, counting down.
AAGCTTTGTATAACTGCTAGATCTGCAGCAAAGAAAACATTAATTTTCTCAAAATGGCAGCAAACAGCTCGGTAAGTGATACATTGCTGAAATCAGGGCCTATGTCCCTATATTATACTGCTTTTAGATGGGGTAGCGAAAACCTGGTGACAGATTCCCTTTAAGAAACACCAAGAAATGGTCATTAGTAAGGAACCTAGATGAAATCAGCCAAGGGAACGTACTGAGAAGATGAAAGACACATAATTCTTACTTCATTTCAAAATTGGAAAATGTCCAGTAGTGCTATTTGCTCAGAATAGGGCAGCAAATTAAGATTGGTGAGCACTAAAATGCTCGGGCGCTCTGTACTTGAGTCGAGAAGGTCAGACGCTCTGAAAGTGCAAAACTCGAGTAATATGTATACTGGATGTCAATGATTGGGCAGTTTGGTTTTCCGCCCACATACAGCCAGCGGTAAACAGTTTTTCCAGGGGAAAGGAGGGTGGAATTTTTTTTCCTTTGATACATTACATCCAAAAACCCCAGTGAGAGCCATTCAGAGACTGCAAATGGCTCTCACTGGGGTGCCTGCTCAGATCATCCAGTGAACCAAGCCTGTGCTTTGTGGTCATTGACACACATCCGAGCACCCACAATTCTCGACTGAGCACCGCAAGTACCCAAGCACCCCAATGCTTGATTTAGTACCGAACCGTGGTGAGCAAGCCAGTGCAACACAGCAGCAACCAATTGTAACTATCTATACCAATCTACTGTTCAGAGAGGTGTGGCCAGAAGTGTTTTTCATGGAAAAACTGCATTCCACACTGTAACAAGGCCAAGGGACTACATTATGGATGAAAACTGGGGTGCAGGAAAATTGCAGCATATGCACTGAACTGATGAATCAGACAGTTAAATACTTGACTGTAGCAGAAGGCAGTTTTTCAACAAAGGGCTGGAGAGTGAAAGAATGATGTCTGCAGGCAACAGTGAAGCATGGTGGAGTATCCTTGAAAGTTTATGGCTGCATTTCAGTAATATAAAATGGAGTTTTGGTCAGGATTAATGGTTTTGTCAATGCTGGGTAATACAAACAGACATTTATCCATTACATATTAACATCAGAAAGAATTTTAAGCTCCTACTGAATGAATGAATGAATCATTGAGGTAGGTGCTAATCAGGGTGCCACTATAATGTGGCACATTCCCACCACACAATAGGTGGCATATGATGTCCTGCTATTGGTTAATATGTCACCAGTATATGTCCCAAAACATATGTAGAATTAACTACTTGCAAATTTTATACCAAACGCAGGGAGCATATTCTGGATATTATTGCAAAGAAAGATGTAATTAACTCTATTAATTTACATCCATTACTCAACGTCTTAAATTGTATCATCAATGTCCCCCGGCTATATTTTGAGTTAAAGGCATCGATTAGATGGTTCTTGGTATCTGTGAAGGCATCAGTCACTGCCTCCATGAGAGCAAATGAATTTGGACATTAAAAACCGTACAACTACAGGACCCGAATAAAGTTCTTAGTAGAGATGAGCGAACCAGCTGTGGTTCAGCTCGAGTTCTGTTCGTCGAGCGGAGGTCTCGTTCGAGTTCAGTTCGGCGAATGTTCGACGAACCGAACTCGAAACAATAGGATATAATGGGAGGCAATCACAAACACATAAAAACGCATTATAAATGTACACATACAGTTAATAAACATTGCCATAACACTTACCGGTCCCCGCGACCCCTCCTGCACTCTGTCTCCTGCCGCTATTCCATCCGATGATCGCTGAATCCTCCCGGTAACCAGCACTGCCAGCAGTGATGCAGGACCTATCGTGACGTCAAAATATCCATGTGACCAGTCACGTGGCTATTATCTCATTGGCTACAGACTGGTCACATGACTATGATGCGTCATGTAGGACCTGTCATTGCACTCTCCGGTACACGGTGCACATTTGTGTATCACCGTGTACCGGCGATGTGCTCTAGCACACGGTCGACTCCCCGTTCCGTTAGGGACCGGCTGACACAGCCGGTCATTAACGGAGATCACCGTTGCCATAGCAACGCAGTTAGCGGTGACGTCAACGCTAACCGCGGCTCCGGGAGCACCGTTGCTATGGTAACGCATCTGTCAGCGTTACCACTGTTACCGCTAGCAGCACTGATCTCTCACGAAGTGAAGGCTGCACGCTGCTTCCCGTGCAGCCTTCACGGAGTGAAGGCTGCATGGGAAGCAGCGTCTTCCCCCATGCAGCAGTGATGTAGCAGAGCTGCATTTGTTGAACGAGAAAGACAGAAGACCATGGCTCGTGGAGGGCTGACAGGGGGTAATAAAGATGGAGTCTCTAATGTGTCTGTGTATTTATTTCTATTAAAGTATTTTTTCTCTGTGTGGTGTCTTTTTTTAACCCTTTATTGGAGATTCTTAATGGCAGGGTCAAACGTGCCTGACATTAAGAATCTCTGGCTTAATACTGGCTAGTAAAACAAAGCCAGTATTAACTCATGATTACCCAACAAGCCACCCGGCTCCAGGGCTGTTGGAAGAGTTGGATACAGCGCCAGATGATGGCGCTTCTATGAGAGCGCCATTTTCTGGGGCGGCTGCGGACTGAAATTCGCAGCAGAGGCGCCCAGAAACCTCGGGCTAACCTGTGCTGCGGATTCCAATCCCCAACTGCCTAGTTGTACCTGGCTTGACACAACAATGGGGCGAAGCACACGTCATTTGTTTTTTAATTATTTCATGAAATAAGTGAAATAATTTAAAAAAACGGGCTTCCCTATATTTTTGGTTCCCAGCCGGGTACAAATAGGCAACTGGGGGTTGGAGGCAGCCCGTGGCTACCTGCTGTACCTGGCTAGCATACAAAAATATGGCGAAGCCCACGTCATTTTTTTGGTGGGCAAAAAACTTCTGCATACAGTCCTGGATGGAGTATGCTGAGCCTTGTAGTTCTGCAGCTGCTGTCTGCTCTTCTCCATACAGACAGACAGCAGCTGCAGAACTACAAGGCTCAGCATACTCCATCCAGGACTGTATGCAGAAGTTTTTTGCCCCCTGAAAAAATTATGTGGGCTTCGCCATATTTTTCTATGCTAGCCAGGTACAGCAGGCAGGTACGGCTGCCCCCAACCCCCAGTTGCCTATTTGTACCCGGCTGAGAACCAAAAATAAAGGGAAGCCCTTTTTTTATTATTTCATGAATTTCATGAAATAATTAGAAAACAAATGACGTAGGCTTCGCCCCATTTTTGTGTCCATCCAGGTACAACTAGGCAGCTGGGGATTTGAATCCGCAGCACAGGTTGGCTTGAGCTTTCTGGGCCCCACTGCTGCGAATTGCAGTCTGCAGCCGCCTCAGAAAATGGCACTTTCATAGAAGAGCCATCTTCTGGCACTGTATCCAACTCTTCCAGCACCTGCCTGCTATACCTGGCTAGCATACAAAAATATGGCGAAGCTCACGTCCTTTTTTTGTAGTTTTTTGGCAAAAAAAATAAAAAATGCTTCCCTGGATTTTCCATTGCCAGTGAAGGTAACACCAAGCAGTGGGGGTTAGCAGCCAGTAGCTGCTTGGATTACCCTTAGCTAGTGTGACGCCCCTGGACTAGTCCAGGGTGTCACAGGGAACTGCACTATTCTCTATCCTTGGTGCAGGGCCCACCCTCCTTGGTTCCGGGGTCCGCAACAGTGATTCTGTACCAACAGCACAAATCCTAGTCACCCAAACACTACACTTGTCAGGCACACCAGGGGCGTGGTTCCAGCTGGGAAAGGAACCGCCCACCTATGAGTCAGACAGGCTGGTGGGAGGAGTCAGTTAGACAGTTGGTAGTAACTGAAAAGGAGAGAGGACCTGGGGATTAAGAGCTCCCTGAGGAGAGTCTGGCTGGGTCGCAGACAGTGGCCTGTGCCTGAGGAGACGGAAACCCAGTCGCGGGAAACTGGAGGACAGGGCTGGATGGGGCAAGAGGACCGTCAGCCATCGGATCCACAGTAACCGGTCTGGGGGCCGAGCACACAGCGGGGGGGGACAGGCCCCTAAGTCGGGAGGTAGCTTCACACAACCCGGCAATTAACCTGCAGCGGGAAGTAGCTTCACGTGCTATCTGCAACGGCTCAGAGATTAGCGGTGTCAGCACAACGGAGGGATAGGACTTCCCACACAGAGCAGTCACAAAATCCCACGTGCCAGCTGCTAAGAGCAGGTCCCCAGTAAAAAGAGGGACGGGACCCGAAGGTTTCAAGCCAACAGGGCCAGGGACACACACAGTACACAGTGTATGGAGGAAGGCTCCAGTCCACCACAGAATCACTGAAAGGGACCACCGGACGTGCTGTCACCGAATGCAGCAGTACCAAGAGACTTTGTTTACCTCAGAGTCTGTGTCCACTGAATGCGTCATCACACCTGAGTGAGTACCCTGGCTCCCCAGCGCCCTGCCGGCCCTATATCAATATAGACTGTTCTTACCTATTCCCTAACCTGAGTCCCGGGGCCCCTACCTGCGGAGGGAATCACCACCAGGCTGCCCCAATACCATCAGCCCCGACACTCCCATAAGGCAGCGGCGGTATTCCTTATTACCGCACACCGCAGGTGGCGTCACAAATATTCTCCCCTGTAAATAACCCTTTTTTTTCATCAAAGTGTCTGCCGAGCAGTCCGACTGCTGCTAGTGCGTCACACATTGATTTTTGGCGTCACGAACAGGATCGGACTGGACCCACTAACCTGGGTGACGTGCGCCTTCTCCAAAACTGTTGAGCCCGAAGTGATTAAAATAATTCAGTTGCCACCATCTTGCCACTGAAAACCAAGGGGGCATAGAAAGATGTCGGCGCCGGGTGAAGCGAGAGCAGCAGCGGTTCCCCCTCAAGATCAAGGTGACATGGACGCACGAGCGACCGCGCCGATAATGCCAATGACTTTACCGTATGTGCCAGGCGCTATCTGGCTACCACAATATGATGGTTCCCCTGACACACTGCAAGGATTCAAAAGAAAAATCCGCACACTCCGGGATATGTATGGGATGAATGACCGGCAGCAAGCATCTGTACTACTCGGTCAGTTATCAGGCGCTGCAGAGCTGGAGGCGGAAACCTGGACAGATCAGGACCGGGCCTCAGTAACTGCCATTTGTGAAAGTCTGCGACTTTCCTTTGAAAACCGCACTGAGACAGAACTCCGGATAAAGTTTTACAACTGCAAGCAGCGCCCATAAGAAAGCATTAGAGACTATGCCCTGAGGCTGCAATCAGCGCTACGGACTCTCAAACTAACCATCCCCATCAGTGAAGCTGAAGGAAACAAGATGCTTGTTGAACAGTTTCTGCAAGGCCTGGGGTCAGTGGAGGACCGCAAGCAGCTACGGCTGTGGAATCTGGAATATCCTGCAATGGACTTTGTTGTTTTAAAAGACCGAGCCATCAAAGCTTTGCAAACCCCAGAGCCAGGTGATTCTTCTGCTACGTCCTGGCAAGCCGGCACTTCTCCTCTACATGTGCCGCCTCCTGTTAGAGCACTGCCAGAGCCAAAGACCCCAGCAGCGCCTGCAGGCGGTACCAGTGATTTGTATTTACAGGTGCAGCAGCTGAGCAGTGATGTTGCAAGGATCCTAGAGGCAATGCAGCTCCAGCCCAAGACACAGCCGTCGGAGAAGCTTGCTAACCGCCCAGATGACGTCCCTTGTATGAGAGGGAGGACCTCGACATACAGAGGAAGGAACCGTGACCGGTATGAAAACCTTGTTTGTTATAGGTGCAACAAGACTGGTCACTACGCCCATTTTTGTCCTTTAAACGGGCCACCCCTGGGGCCAAGGGCCACTCCCCAGGACTAAATCAACAAGGCCCAGCAGACTGGCGGGAGCGGTATGTTGGAGGAAGGACCATCGTTTCCATCACCTTGGATGGGATTCCGATTTCAGCACTTCTTGATACCGGCTCCCAGGTAACAACTATATCCCAAGTACTGTATACCAAATTCTGGTCAACTGAGGAACTCGCCACACCGGACAATGATCTCACTATTTACGCTGTTAATGGTTTACCAGTAACACAACTCGGGTTCAAGGAGGTGACCATCAAGGTGGGCAGGCTGGAGTTAGCACGCCAAGGACTCATAGTAGTGCAGAATGACCCTAGTGACCGGAACCCTAAGATGATTTTGGGGACTAATGTTATTGAGAATTGTATGGGGGAAGTATTGTTTCTGCTCCAACAGCTCTCTGAAACTGCAGGAGCGGGACGCCAGAGGGTCCTGCAAAGAGAGATTCGAGCCCTCCAGCAGATGCAACAGGTAATTTTGTCTGGTGTGGAAATTGGCAGTGTACGGGTAATGGATGCAGCTCCTGTGGTAGTGCCCCCACGGAGTGAGATGATGATATGGTGCAGGGCAGCTGTAGGCTCCCGTGGACAGAATTACCAGGCAGTGGTAGAGGCCCTACCTTCAGAGCACTGGTCTACAGTACTGACAGCCAGAGGGGTAGTCGATGTCCGTAAGGGGAAAGTGCCCGTGCGAGTGTTGAATTGCGGGGTGGAAGAGGTTAGACTGCCCAGGTATGCTACCATAGCCAAATTGTACACTGTGAGTGAGAATTCCATCCAGACAGTAAAGTCCTCAGCCACACCAGATCAGTCAGCCACAGACAGTTCCCAGATTCAGCAAGAACAGTGGTCTCAAGAGTTACATGTAGGTACTGACTCCACTCCACTACATCAAAAACAAGGGGTCTACAGGGTGGTTCAGGAGTATGAGCAAGTGTTTAGTAAACACCCATTAGACTTTGGGAGGGTGAAAGGGGTTCAGCATCATATTCCCACAGGCATTCATCCACCTATAAAGGAAAGGTATAGGCCCATACCACCTGCTCACTACCAGTGTGCCAAAGACATGCTGAGAAGTATGAAGGAGGCTGGGGTCATCCGTGATAGTTGCAGCCCCTGGGCAGCCCCGCTAGTCCTAGTGAAGAAGAAAGACGGCAATATGAGGATGTGCGTGGACTATAGGCAAATTAACAACATCACACATAAGGATGCCTATCCACTGCCCAGAATTGAAGAGTCCCTGACTGCATTAAGATCTGCAAATTACTTCTCTACCATTGACCTCACTAGTGGTTACTGGCAAGTGTCCGTTGCTGAGGAGGATCGCGAGAAGACCGCTTTTGCCACCCCGATGGGATTATGTGAATTTAACAGCATGCCATTCGGGCTGTGCAATGCACCTGGTATGTTTCAACGACTCATGGAGAGCTGTTTGGGCCATTGCAACTTCGAGACTGTCCTGCTGTACATGGACGATGTAATTGTATATTCCAAGACCTATGAGAAGCATCTGGGACATCTGGCAGAAGTATTTGAAGCCCTTTCCAGGTACGGGATGAAACTAAAACCCTCCAAATGTCACCTGCTGAAGCCCAAAGTCCAATACCTGGGGCATGTAGTGAGTGCCGAAGGTGTGGCTCCGGACCCTGAGAAAATCACGGCTATCCAGAACTGGCCCAGGCCTCAGAACATCAAAGAGGTGCGCCAGTTCCTGGGATTAATGGGGTACTGCCGGAGGTTCATGAAAGGCTATACCAAGATGGTATCCCCCTTGCAAGATCTCCTAGTCGGACAAGCAAAGCATGGCAAGACTTCTGGCTCTCCATTCACATGGGGTGAGGAGCAGGAAAAGTCCTTCAAGTGGATGAAGTCAGCTTTGACAGGAGATGAGATTCTGGCATATCCTGACTATAACCTCCCATTTGTGCTGTACACTGATGCCAGCAACGTGGGACTGGGAGCTGTTCTATCCCAGGTACAGGATGGCAAGGAAAAGGTGATTGCATATGCCAGTAGGAAACTCCGTCCAACAGAAAGAAATCCTGAGAACTATAGTTCTTTCAAGCTGGAGTTCTTAGCACTTGTTTGGGCCGTGACAGAGAAGTTTAAGCATTACCTGGCTTCTGCAAAATTCACCGTGTATACAGACAACAACCCGTTGACACACCTGGACACGGCGAAGCTTGGAGCTTTGGAGCAGCGGTGGGTAGCACGACTGGCAAATTACGATTTCACTATAAAGTACAGGGCTGGTCGCAAGAACGCTAACGCTGATGCGTTGTCCAGGATGCCCCAGTTGTGTGATGATAGGAGGGATGAAGATGACCTGGAGGAGATTGAGCTACCTGCTTTCCATCGCCCTATTGATAGAGTGAAACCCCGATATTATAGTGATCAGCAAGAGGCGACCTTCAACCCATTGCCCCACCATGGTTGGCAAGAAGCCCAAGATAATGACCCTGCAATCAGATTGATAAAGGCATTGATATCCCAGGCTGATTCACACCTTGAACCAGATGCTCCAGAAGAAGCTAAGAAATTGTGGAAAGAAAGAAGTCGACTGTGTTTCCATGGAGGCAAGTTGTGCAGAAGTCTCATTAATCCAAAAACGCATGAGAGAATATGCCAGATAGTGATACCCACAGCATATGCACCAATGGTGATGGAGGCCTATCATGATAGAGCTGGGCACTTTGGTTGGAAGAAGTTGGAAGAAGTTGGAAATGTTGCTGAGAAGTCGCTTTTATTGGACTGGGATGAGAGACACCATAGAAGCTTGGTGCAGGAACTGTGGTCCATGTACATTAAGGAGAAAAGATAGCACCAGTCAGCGAGCGCCTTTGCAACCAATAGTAACTACCCAGCCTCTAGAACTCGTTGCCTTAGACCACGTCAAGCTCACACCAAGCAGGAATGGGTACACCTATGCACTCACCATAGTAGATCACTATTCAAGATTCCTGGTGGTGGTACCTGTCAAAGATCTAACTACCAGGACTGTGGCGAAGGCTTTCCAGGCACACTTCTGCAGACCCCATGGTTACCCAGATCATGTTCTAACAGATCGAGGTCCCGCTTTTGAAGCAGAAATCTTCCAAGAATTTTGTAAATTGTATGGGTGTAAGAAGATACGCACTGCCCCCTACCACGCACAAACAAATGGGATGTGTGAGAAGATGAACTATGTAGTCATCAACCTGCTGAAAACTCTACCCCTTGAAGAGCGGAACCAGTGGCCTGAAAAATTGCCAGATCTTGTGGACATGTACAATAGTATTCCTGTGAGTTCCACTAAATGCACACCCGCTTATCTCATGAGGGCTAGACCTGGGAGACTGCCAGTGGATCTGGAGATGGAGGTTGAGATGCCTGAAGTTTATTCCCCAAATGCAGATTGGGATACCAAGCGTAGAGCCCAATACAGGCAAATTCAGGACTATATTGAGAAGAATCTGGACCAAAGTAGGGAAAAGCAAGAAAGAAGCTTTAACAAGCAAGCCCAAGCCCCTCCATTTTCACCAGGAGAATTGGTCTTAAAAAGAAAAAGAAAGATGCATAAACTGGACGACCAGTGGAAAAGAGAGCCATATGTGGTCCAGCCTTCCAATTTCAACAACCAGAAGACCTGTCTTGTCAGCAAGGACCAAGGAAGAACCACAGCTGTCATTTCCCGTGATCACTTGAAAAAGTGCCCTGAACCCCTGAACATTCAGAAGGGAGAACAGCCCCAACCTCAAGTAACTGAGAACAAGAAGAGAGTGATCCACACCATCCTAGGTGACTTCCCGGAAGATTGGCCTATGTACAATGGAGCAGTGATTGTGCCTGTACTCACATTCCCGCAACCCGCGGAAGAACCAGAACCAAGGAGGCCTGAAATCATTGCACCTAGAGAAGTACCCATACCAGCACCACGAACACGTAGATTACCACCTACAACACCTAGCACCAGTAGTGGGGAACAGGTAGTAGCAAACACCACAGTACAAGGATTAGAGGGAAGCCAGGAGCTGAGAAGGTCCACCCGTGTGAACTTTGGTCAGCCCCCACATAGGTTCAGAGATGAGGAATGGTAGCGGAACCCGGCTACTCTACCCTAATGTAAATAGTCTAAATATAGAGTAAATTTAAAAATGTTTAGTATTTTCCATGCTTTTAATTCTACTATTTTCCATGCTAATGATAGTCATGTAAGACATGTTGATATAGAGTGTTGATAAGAAGAATGTTGATTTTATTTTAATTACCTGGATTCATGACCTGATTGACGACCAATGATAAGTTTTATTGAAAATGGACCTTTGGCTACAGGACTGGTGGTAGCCAGCACGAACTGGTGCTATTGTAAATGGTTATTTCCCATTCATAGCCACGGACTGCATCCCCACCTACAGGAGAAGACACAGGTGGAGGAGAGACCTGGAGACATATGGCCCAGGTCTGGCCACCAACAGGAGCGGTGGCTTGCCTCCTTTTGGAACTTTGGGGGTGGGATGAAGGACTGGGAAAGCAAAACGTTGAGTTCAAGCACAGTGCCTCCCCTGCGTGGGATAAATAGATGTTTTTCTTATTAAAAAATTCACTTTTTGCAGATAAAAATAAACACTCTGGGTGCACTGTAGCTCGGGGACGAGCTACTTTTAACCAAGGAGGAATATGACGCCCCTGGACTAGTCCAGGGTGTCACAGGGAACTGCACTATTCTCTATCCTTGGTGCAGGGCCCACCCTCCTTGGTTGGTGGGAGGAGTCAGTTAGACAGTTGGTAGTAACTGAAAAGGAGAGAGGACCTGGGGATTAAGAGCTCCCTGAGGAGAGTCTGGCTGGGTCGCAGACAGTGGCCTGTGCCTGAGGAGATGGAAACCCAGTCGCGGGAAACTGGAGGACAGGGCTGGATGGGGCAAGAGGACCGTCAGCCATCGGATCCACAGTAACCGGTCTGGGGGCCGAGCACACAGCGGGGGGGACAGGCCCCTAAGTCGGGAGGTAGCTTCACACAACCCGGCAATTAACCTGCAGCGGGAAGTAGCTTCACGTGCTATCTTCAACGGCTCAGAGATTAGCGGTGTCAGCACAACGGAGGGGTAGGACTTCCCACACAGAGCAGTCACAAAATCCCATGTGCCAGCTGCTAAGAGCAGGTCCCCAGTAAAAAGAGGGACAGGACCCGAAGGTTTCAAGCCAACAGGGGCCAGGGACACACACACAGTACACAGTGTATGGAGGAAGGCTCCAGTCCCAGCATACCAATAACAAGAAGGCTCCAGTCCACCACAGAATCACTGAAAGGGACCACCGGACGTGCTGTCACCGAATGCAGCAGTACCAAGAGACTTTGTTTACCTCAGAGTCTGTGTCCACTGAATGCGTCATCACACCTGAGTGAGTACCCTGGCTCCCCAGCGCCCTGCCGGCCCTATATCAATATAGACTGTTCTTACCTATTCCCTAACCTGAGTCCCGGGGCCCCTACCTGCGGAGGGAATCACCACCAGGCTGCCCCAATACCATCAGCCCTGGCACTCCCATAAGGCAGCGGCGGTATTCTTTATTACCGCACACCGCAGGTGGCGTCACAAATATTCTCCCCTGTAAATAACCCTTTTTTTTTCATCAAAGTGTCTGCCGAGCAGTCCGACTGCTGCTAGTGCGTCACACTAGCAATACAAAAAATGCAGCGGGAGCCCATATATATTTTTTTTAATTATTTATTTAAATAACTAAAAACAAAATGGGCTTCCCTGTATTTCGATTGCTGGACATCACAGTGCTGTAAAAATAAATCTTTAAAAAAAATGACGTAGCGCTCCGCGGTATTTTTGATTCTCAGCGCAGATAAAGCAGACAGCTATGGGTTGCCACCCCCATCTGCCTGCCGTTACCTTGGTTGGCAATCAAAATACAGGGAAGCCCATTAATTTTTTCTATTTAAAAAATAGTTAAAAAAAATGACGTTGGGTCCCCCCATTTTTGATAGCCAGCTAGGGTAAAGCAGACGGCTGTAGCCTGAAAACCACAGCTGGCAGCTTTACCGTGGTTGGGGATCCAATGTGGAGGTCCCCCCAGGCTCTTTTTTTATAATTATTTTATAAATATTAATAATTACACAAAAAAAGTAGGGTCCCCCCCAAATTGGATCACCAGCCAAGGTAAAGCGGACAGCTGTGGTCTGGTATTCTCAGGGTGGGAAGGTCCATAGTTATTGGGCTTTCACAGCCTAAAAATAGCAGGCCGCAGGCACCCTAGACGTGGCGCATCCACTAGATGCGCCAATCCTGGCGCTTCACCCCAGCTCATCCCATGCCCTGGTGCAGTGGCAAACGGGGTAATAAATCGGGTTGATACTAGCTGTAAAGTCACCTGAGATCAAGCCCAGCAGTTTGTGATGTCATGGCGTCTATTAGATACCCAAGATCATAAACTGTCAGTACTAACAAAAAAAAATCGACAAAAGAAATTTATTTGAAAAAACAGTCCCCAAAACATTTCCTCTTTCACCAATTTATTGTAAGAAAAAAAATAAAGGGGTCCCACAACGACTCTGGACCGTCTAGAATATGGGGGGGAGACACTCAGGGAACGTATCCCCCATTTTCTAGGAGTGCGGACCCTTCATGTGAGGAGTGTGGGTGCAATGAATCTGCACTCACTCTCCCCGGGTCCACAGCAGCAGAGTCCATGTCGTAATGCCCTGCTCATGAGGTAAGGTCATGCCTAATCAGGAGAACTATTCTACATTTCCAAATATTGGTATTTGCTGATTTTATTGCTATTCCACCTACTATATATTGGGGATAGGATCTTGGAGATGGAATACCCCTTTAAGTCCAGTTATCCAGCTGAATGAATACTTAACAACAGAGCTCGCTATTTAGATGTGTTTTCTTGTGGCGTATAACGGACTCTCATGTTTGGTAGTCGTTCACCATGGGCACCATCTGCAAGGAGTATTGCAGATGGTGCCCATGGTGAGAATTGAACCCAGGACCTAACCACTGAGCCACCGTGCCGCCCATTTAGCTTACAGATGCATAACCACCACTCACTGTGTCTGAACACAGGAAGCTGAGCTGACAGCCGCTCTGTGCATGCGGCAGCGTCTATTGTGAAGGAGAGGGCCGTGGGGGGATCAACGCTGCACAGGTACCGTGGGACACCGGGGAACACCGGTGGGGTTATAGGGGGTGACCTGGCAGGGCCTGGGGAGGAGTTTGGTACATGGCACATGCGACAGAAATCAGAGGAGTAGGGTGAATGCGGCCGGCGCGCTGCTGTGCGCGCGGCCATCTTGGATTTCTGGGAGGGCATCAGGGGGGGCACTTTGGCGACACCGGGGGACCGGAGGGGACCGGGTAGGAGATTTATCATGTTTGTTCATGCCAGATGGGAGATAAATAATTTTTTACCGGCGCTGTCATTTACTGTAACGTGATCATCGGTGTACGGTGTATACCTGTGATCACGTGAGCGGGGACCAGAAAAACCATCCTGACTCATGATCTCCAGGGTCTCAGCTACCCCCTGAAACCCCGGAGATTTTCTGAAGCTGAGGGGCGTTATTCACTTATTTCTGCCTGCTGTTTATAAACGGCAGATCAGAATAAGGCTACATTAACACGACCGATCCATTTTTGCGGTCTGCAAAAAACAGTCCGTTTTTTTTCACGGGTGCATCCATGTGGCATCTGTTTCCGTTCCGTAGACGGTCCGTATGTCATCTGTTTGTCATCCGTGTGCCTTCCGTTTTTTTGTGTACTGCAAAAAAAACTGAAGGAGGGTAAATGCATAAATTTACCCAGGATCCATAGCTTCATCCTACATGAGGCGGTCACATGTTCACTCCAGTGCCATTTTCTACTGCTTTTCACAGTGTAGAGCGCGCTGGTGATTTTCCTGTGCTTGTACACTTCATATCAGTCTTTTCTGTCATTATAATGGCAGAAAGACACATAATGTCCCACTCTTCTGCATTTTGTAATTTTGCACCCTTTGGTGCCTTTCATGTGGCACTAAGGGGTGCTTAGCTTTGTATTTAGCCAAAAAATAAAAAAAAAAATGACGTAGGGATCCCCCTATTTTTGTAGCCAGCTATGGTAAAGCAGACGGCTGCAGCCTGCAGACCACAGCTGGCAACCTCACCTTGGCTGGTAATCCAAAACTGAGGGCACCCCACGCTGTTATTTTAAATTAAATAAATAATTAAAAAAAAAAAACACATAGGGGTCCCCCCAAAATTGGATCACCAGCCAAGGTAAAGCAGACAGCTGGGGTCTGATATTCTCAGACTAGGGAGGTCCATGGTTATTGGACTCTCCCCAGCCTAAAAATAGCAGGCCGCAGCCACCCCAGAAGTGGCGCATCCATTAGATGTGCCAATCCTGGTGCTTCGCCCCAGCTCATCCCGTGCCCTGGTGCGGTGGCAAATGGGGTATTATATGGGGTTAATACCAGATGTGTAATGTCACCTGGCATCAAGCCCTGGGGTTGGTGAGGTCAGGCGTCTATCCGATACCCGACATCACCAACCCAGTCATTAATAAAAAAAAATAGACGACAAACACATTTTTATTTGAAAAAACACTCCCCAATACATTCCCTCGTTAACCAATTTATTAGAAAGAAAAACAAATCCAGGTCTGGTGTAATCCAAGGGGTTGCCATGACGATCCACACTGTCCCAGTCAAAGAAGAGCAGGATGTTCCCCATTGGCTGGGAGAGCAATGCAGTGACCTGAGCTAACATCAATGGGTCAGCCCAGGTCACTGCAGGGCATGACAAGTGCTGCTGTCAGCGAGGTACATTACCTGCGCTGATCTCCTGCACTGCTGACAGCACCTGTCACTGAGTTCAATGACCGCCGCCTTCACAGTCAAATATCGCGAGCGGCCCGTGATGTCACCGCTAGTCAGTCTCGGGTTGGAAGCGAGAGAAGGTGATGTGACAAGCGGCGGCCATGGAGGACAGTGACAGCGCTGAGGTCGGGACGTCATCACCGCAGGTAAGCCGAGCGGGACCATGTGTGCAGAATGCCAGGTGGGCGGAGCCTAGTGGGGCAATGTGTACAGAGTGCCAGGTGGGCGGAGTATACCGGGACCATGTGTGCAGAGTGACATGTGGGCGGAGCCTAGTGGGGTAATGTGTGCAGAGTGTCAGGTGGGTGGAGCCTAGCGGGACCATGTGTGCAGAGTGCCAGGTAGGCGGAGCCTAGCGGGGTAATGTGTGCATAGTGACATGTGGGCGGAGCCTAGCGGGACAGTGTGTGCAGAGTGCCAGGTGGGCGGAGCATACCGGGACCATGTGTGCAGAGTGACAGGTGGGCGGAACCTAGTGGGGTAATGTGTGCAGAGTGTCAGGTGGGTGGAGCCTAGCGGGACAATGTGTGTAGAGTGCCAGGTGGGCGGAGCCTAGTGGGGTAATGTGTGCAGAGTGACAGGTGGGCGGAGCCTAGCGGGACAATGTGTGCAGTGTGCCCGGTGGGCGGAGCATATGGGACCATGTGTGCAGAGTGTCAGGTGGGTGGAGCCTAGCAGGACCATGTGTGCAGAGTGACAGGTGGGCGCAGCCTAGAGGGACCATGTGTGCAGAGTGCCAGGTGGGCGGAGCCTAGTGGGGTAATGTGTGCAGAGTGACAGGTGGGCAGAGCCTAGCGGACCATGTGTGCAGAGTGCCATGTGGGCGGAGCCTTGCGGGACCATATGTGCAGAGTGCCAGGTGGGCGGAGCCTAGCGGGGTAATGTGTGCAGAGTGACAGGTGGGCGGAGCCTAGCGGGACCATGTGTGCAGAGTGCCAGGTGGGCGGAGCCTAGCGGGACCATGTGTGCAGAGTGTCAGGTGGGTGGAGCCTAGTGGGACCATGTGTGCAGAGTGCCAGGTGGGCGGAGCCTAGAGGGACCATGTGTGCAGAGTGCCAGGTGGGCGGAGCCTAGTGGGGTAATGTGTGCAGAGTGACAGGTGGGCGGAGCCTAGCGGGACCATGTGTGCAGAGTGCCATGTGGGCAGAGCCTAGCGGGACCATATGTGCAGAGTGCCAGGTGGGTGGAGCCTAGAGAGGTAATGTGTGAAGAGTGCCAGGTGGGCGGAGCCTAGCGGGACCATGTGTGCAGAGTGCCAGGTGGGTGGAGCCTAGCAGGACCATGTGTGCAGAGTGCCAGGTGGGCGGAGCCTAGCAGGGTAATGTGTGCAGAGTGACAGGTGGGCGGAGCCTAGCGGGACCATGTGTGCAGAGTGCCAGGTGGGCGGAGCCTAGCAGGACCATGTGTGCAGAGTGCCAGGTGGGCGGAGCCTAGCAGGGTAATGTGTGCAGAGTGACAGGTGGGCGGAGCCTAGCGGGACCATGTGTGCAGAGTGCCAGGTGGGCGGAGCCTAGCGGGACCATGTGTGCAGAGTGACAGGTGGTCGGAGCCTAGCGGGACCATGTGTGCAGAGTGCCAGGTGGGCGGAGCCATGTGTGCTGGCGGCGGAGTGCGAAGTGGGTGGAGCCTAGCGGGGTCATGTGGCGCTGAGGACGTCAGTGTCATGGACTGCTTGGCTGGGGACAGGTGTGTGTGTGTGTGTGTGTGTGTACATGCCGCATGCAGGAGGAGGCGGAGTGAGCTGAGCGGGGAAGTGTGGGCTTCCTGCACGTAACTAAGATAAACATCGGGTTACTAACCAAAGCGCTTTGGTTGGATACCCGATGTTTATCTTGGTTACCAGCTTCTGGCAGGCTGCCAGCGATGGCTCCTGCACACTGTAGCTGTAAAAAGCCCTGCTTTTTGCTGCTAGAACCGTTCTCAAACGTAACTAGAACTATCGAGCTTTAGCAAAAAGCTCGAGTTCTAGTTCGATCTAGAACACCCCCCAAAATCACTCGAGCCTAGAACTGGAGAACCGCGAACCGCGCTCAACTCTAGTTCTTAGCTTCACTCCGTCCCTCTAATCACTTGCCACCTATCACGTCATGCTGCTATTATTATCCTGCTCTTTCTTTGTGAAATACAGTGTTAGGATGTTGGGGAAAATGATTTTTCAAAGGCGGATAATTCTCTAATTTAATTTATTTTTATTAATTTCACTTGTTGTTTTTTCACCTTTTTGTTTTATCACATCGATATATTTACATTACAGTTTGCAATATGTATTGTTCCAGTCACTGCATACTCTGTGTCCAGATAATTATGTATTTATCCAGTCTCTCAATATTTTGTATTCACATAATCATGTACCATCCTATTATATTTTGTATATTTTATTAATTATTCCTTGGTATGTCAAAGTTAACATTGTTTACAATAATCATGTTTTCACTTCCATTTGTTTATGTTTTAATTGCCCTTGTTCCACCAGCGGCTGTTAACCTGTTAAATGTCGCTGTCAATCCCACAGTAACTGTGCACCTGTTCTAACAGCCCATTAGCACCCCTTTAATTCAAGCTTCTGTCTGCTGTTCATAGGAGACCATTATTTTGGCTATATAAAGCAGTACTGTGGTACTGCTATGTTTAACACTGGAACTACTGAGGTAGTCATTTTGACTACTTCGCACTATGTAGTTCTAGTAGGTGTCACGAGCCCAGTAGTTCTAGTGTTAATACAGGAGATCAAACGAATGCAGGTTTAAAGGGGTGGTTCACCCATTTTTTTTATTTTCTGTAGAAGTTCTACTTACAATTCTAGGTATTTTCTCCATTGGCTTGTATTTCCATTTCTGGCACTGAGCGGCGCTATGCTGCACGCTCAGTGCCTGTCACATGACCCCCTGGAGCTGTGGCCGCCAGCATCCTCTGACGTCCCGGCATTTCCGGGCTCTCAAACAAGACGGATACGTCAGAGGAGGCTGGCACCACTCACACTGAGTGACAGGGCTGTGGGCGGTGACTACCGCACATCACAGCCCAGTATCGAGGGGAGGATCCGGCGGACGTCACTGTGGAGCCGGCTAAGCGTCCTGCAGATGGTGAGGCACGGGGCGCCAGTGTGCAGTACAGGGGGGGGGTGCTTCAGCTGAATCCCCCCTGCATGTAAGTATGTGATCACACTGTCCACCCGCCCGCTCTGCTGCGATGTCAGGAGAGCGGCCGGTGTCGGGCAGTGTGATCATCTGCTCCTCCCAGCAGCAAGACGCTGACAGGCATGTCACCGCTGTGCTCTGCCATCTGTCCTGCTGCATGGGACCAACTGTCTGCACTCTGTCACCTGCACCACAAGTCACAGAGTGGAGACAGTTGGTGACAGAGCACCTCTGCCCCCCCCTCTTCTCTCCCCCCCACTCTTCTCCCCCCCTCTCTCTCTTCCCCCCTCTCTCTCTTCTCCCCCCCTCTCTCCTTCCCCCCCTCTCTCTTCTCCCCCTCTCTCTTCTCCCCCTCTCTCTCCCCCCCCTCGCTCTCTTCTCCCCCCCTTTCTCCCCCCTCTCTCTCCCCCCTCCCCCCTCTCTCCCCCCCCCCCCCCCCCTCTCACCCCCCCTCTCTTCTCCCCCCCTCTCTCTATTCTCCCCCCCTCTCTCTCTCTTCTCCCCCCCTCTCTCTCTTCTCCCCCCCTCTCTCTCTTCTCCCCCCTTCTCTCTCTCCTCTCCCCCCACTCTCTTTCTTCTCCCCCCCCCTCTCTCTGCTCCCCCCCCTCTCTTTGCTCTGCCACCTGTCCTGCTGCATGGGACCAACTGTCTGAACTCTGTCACCTGCACCACAAGTCACAGAGTGGAGACAGTTGGTGACAGAGCACCTCTGCCCCCCCTCTTCTCCCCCCCTCTCTCTCTCCCCCCCTCTCTCTTTCCCCCCCCCTCTCTCTCTTCCCCCCTCTCTCTCTTCTCCCCCCCCTCTCTCTTCTCCCCCCCTCTCTCCCCCCCCTCTCTCCCCCCCTCTCTCCCCCCTCTCTCCCCCCTCTCTTCTCCCCCCCCTCTTCTCCCCCCTCTCTCTCTTCTCCCCCCCCTCTCTCTCTTCTCCCCCCCTCTCTCTCCTTCTCCCCCCCTCTCTCTCTTCTCCCCCCTCTCTCTCTTCCCCCCCTCTCTCTCTTCCCCCCTCTCTCTCTTCTCCCCCCCTCTCTCTCTTCTCCCCCCTCTCTCTCTTCTCCCCCCCCCTCTCTCTCTGCTCCCCCGCCCTCTCTCTGCTCTGCCACCTGTCCCTGCTGCATGGGACCAATTGTCTGCACTCTGTCACCTGCACCACAAGGTCACAGAGTAGAGACAGTTGGTGACAGAGCACCTCTGCCCCCCCTCTTCCTTCTCCCCCCCTCTCTCTCTTCCCCCCCTCTCTCTCTTCTCCCCCCCTCTCTCTCCCCCCCCTCTCTCTCTTCTCCCCCCCTCTCTCTCTTCTCCCCCCCTCTCTCTCTTCTCCCCCCCTCTCTCTGCTCTGCCACCTGTCGTGCTACATGGGACCAACTGTCTGCACTCTGTCACCTGCACCACAAGTCACAGAGTGGAGACAGTTGGTGACAGAGCAGCTCTGCCCCCCCTCTTCTTTCCCCACTCTCTTCTCTCCCCCCACTCTCCCCCCCTCTCTCTTCTCCCCCCTCTCTCTTCTCCCCCCTCTCTCTCTTCTCCCCTCTCTATCTTCCCCCCCCCTCTCTCTTCTCCCCCCTCTCTCTTCACCCCCCTCTCTCTCTCTCCCCCCCTCTCTCTTCTCCCCCCTCTCTCTTCTCCCCCTCTCTCTCCCCCCTCTCTCTCCCCCCTCGCTCTCTTCTCCCCCCTCTCTATTCTCCCCCCCCTCGCTCTCTTCTCCCCCCCTCGCTCTCTCCCCCCTCTCTTCTCCCACCCTCTCTTCCTTCTCCCCCCTCTCTTCCTTCTCCCCCCTCTCTCTATTCTCCCCCCTCTTCTCCCCCCCTCTCTTCTCCCCCCTCTCTCTCTTCTCCCCCCCTCTCTCTCTTCCCCCCCTCTCTCTCTCCCCCCCTCTCTCTTCTCCCCCCTCTCTCTCTTCTCCCCCCCTCTCTCCTCCCCCTCTCTCTCTTCTCCCCCCCTCTCTCACCCCCTCTCTCCCCCCCCTCTCTCACCCCCCTCTCTCTCCCCCCCTCTCTCCCCCCCTCTCTCCCCCCTCTCTCTCCCCCCCTCTCTCCCCCCCTCTCTCCCCCCCTCTCTTCTCCCCCTTCTCTTCCTTCTCCCCCCTCTTTTCCTTCTCCCCCCTCTCTCTCTTCTCCCCCCTCTCTCTCTTCCCCCCTCTCTCTCGTCTCCCCCCCTCGCTCTCTTCTCCCCCCCTCGCTCTCTTCTCCCCCCCCGCTCGCTCTCTTCTCCCCCTCCCTCGCTCTCTTCTCCCCCCCGCTCGCTCACTTCCCCCCCCCCTCGCTCGCTCTCTTTTATTCCCCCCGCTCACTCTCTTTTCCTCCCCCCGCTCGCTCTTTTTCCTCGCTCTCTCCTGGCATGGTCAGTACAGAAATCTCTCCATCGTGGAGGGGTGAGAGGGAGTAATAAACATGGAGTCCCTACTGTGTCTGTGTATTTATTTCTAATAAAGTATTTTTCTCTGTGTGATGTCTTTTTTTTTTTTTTAAACCCTTTGTTGGAGATTCTTAATGGCCAGGTTAAACTTGCCCTGACATTAAGAATCTCGGGCTTTATACCAGCTGGTAAAACATAGCTGGTATTAATTCCTTATTACCCAGCGTGCCACCTGCCACCAGGGCCACTGGAAGAGTTGGATACAGCACCTGAAGATGGCACTTCTATGAAAGCGCCATTTTCTGGGGCAGCTGTGGACTGCAATTCGCAGTGGGGGGCCCAGAAAGTTTGGGCACCCTGCACTGTGGATTCCAATCCCCAGCTGCCTAGTTGTACCTGGCTGTACTCAAAAATTTGGCGAAGCCCACATCATTTTTTTTTTTTTAATTATTTCATGAAATTCATGAAAAAAAGGGCTTCTCTATATTTTTGGTTCCCAGCCGGGTACAACTAGGCAGCTGGGGGTTGGGGGCAGCCCATAGCTGCCTGCTGTACCTGGCTAGCATACAAAAATATGGCGAAGCCCACGTCATTTTCTTAAAAACGTTTTCAGGGAAAAACCTTTATAAAAAAAAAATGCTTCCCTGCATTTCTATTGCCAGTGAAAGTAACACCAAGCAGCGGGGGCTAGCAGCCAGTAGCTGCTTTGGTTACCCTTAGCAATCGAAAATGCAGCGGGAGCCCACAAACAATGTGATTTTTTTGTTTTTTTATTTTTAATGAATTTTTTTAAAAAAAATCGGCATGGGCTTCGCCCATCGAGCACCAGAGCATTTTACTTCTCATTCATCCCAAGTAATCAGATGACTCCAGTGTCGGCCGATTACTTGTTCTGTGTCCCCCTGCATCCATCGCAGCGTGTACGGGCTGTGAGGTCAGCGGAGTGGAGACAGTGACATGCTCTGCTCTGACACATAGTGTGCTGCATGTCACTATCTTTCTCCACTCTGGTACTTGTTGTGCAGGTGACCGGATGCTACATGTCACTAACTGTCTCCACTATGGGACTTGTTGTGCAGGTGAGAGTGTATACAGTTGGTACTATGCAGCAGAAATCACAGAGTGGGGCAGTTAGTGACATGTATCATCCGGTCACCTGCACAACAAGTCCCAGAGTGGAGACAGTGACATGCTCTGCTCTGACACATAGTGTGCTGCATGTCACTATCTTTCACCACTCTGGGACTTGTTGTGCAGGTGACCGGATGATACATGTCACTAACTGCCCCACTCTGAGACTTGTTCAGGTGAGAGTGTATACAGTTGGAACAATGCAGCAGAAGTCACAGAGTGGAGCAAGTTAGTGACATGTATCATCCGGTCACCTGCACAACAAGTCCCAGAGTGGATACAGTGACATGCAGCACATTATGTGTCAGAGCAGAGCATGTCACCAACTTGCTCTGCTCTGTCACTTGCGGTGCTGCATGTCACGTTTTTGCCACGATTCGGTGCGTTTTTTGCTGCGTTTTTGCTCACTGCGTTTTTAATCAGTGCACAATGCCATTAAAGATTGTTGATGAAAAAAAAAAAGGTCTGATGTCATTTCCTTATTCAAAATGTTCATTGTATGCAGGAGAGCAGACAGCAGCTGCAGAACTACAAGGCTCAGCATCCTCCATTCACTAGTGTATGCAGGAGAGCAGACAGCGGCTGCAGAACTACAAGGCTCAGCATCCTCCATTCACTAGTGTATGCAGGAGAGCAGACAGCAGCTGCAGAACTACAAGGCTCAGCATCCTCCATTCACTAGTGTATGCAGGAGAGCAGACAGCAGCTGCAGAACTACAAGGCTCAGGATCCTCCATCCAGGACTGTATGCAGTTTTTTACCCAAAAAGAAAAAAAAATGACATGGGCTTCGCCATATTTTTGTATGCTAGCCGGGTACAGCAGGCAGGTACGGGCTGCCCCCAACCCCCAGCTGCCTATTTGTACCCGGCTGGGAACCAAAAATATAGAGAAGCCCTTTTTTTTTTTAATTATTTCATGAATTTCATTAAATAATTTTAAAAAAAAATGACGTAAGCTTCGCCTAATTTTGGTGTCCAGCCGGGTACAACTAGGCAGCTGGGGATTGGAATCCACAGTGAAGGGTGCCCAAGCTTTCTGGGCACCCCCACTGTGAATTGCAGTCCGCAGCCACCCCAGAAAATAGCGCTTTCATAGAAGCGCCATCTTCTGGCGCTGTATCCAACTCTTCCAGCTGCCCTGATGCCGGGTGGCTAGCTGGGTAATAATGGAGTTAGGGCTAGCTGTATATTATCAGCTAGCCCTAAGCCCGAAATTCATGGTGTCACGCCAATATTAGACATGGCTACCATGAATTTCTAGTAATGATAAAAAAAAAACACAACACCCAGAAAAATATTTTTATTAGAAATAACACACAACACAATTAGTGACTCCATCTTTATTGAAATTAACCCCCCTCCGCAGTAATCCTGGGTTAGGGTCCCGCGCCGTCCAATCCGGATCCAATATCATCTGATCGGTTTGCTGGAAGGCAAAGCGATCAGATGATGTGTCAGGTTAAACTACGTGAATCACATGACACATCAGCTGATTGTATAAAAGCCGATTATACAATCAGCTGATGCATCAGTAGAAAAAAAAATAAATAAATAAATACTCATGTCTGTGCTGATTACCGGCAGCTCCTGCAGGGGAGTCTGATCCTGGCCCATCACTGCAGGAGCTGCCGGTAATCAGCTGATGAAGTCCCCTGACGGCAGGATCAGCTGATAGCCGGCCGGGTGCGAAAAAGCCGGCGACACCACGAGAATCGATCAGCTGATGCGTCAGGTGACTGCATCAGGTGATCCACCGCCAGGTCCTGCAAGCTTCGTACGTGCCCCGGGGAGACTGCACACAGCCAGAGCGGCGGTACAGAGACAGGGGCTGGAAGCAGGCATGGCACCGGGATCCTGCAGACAGGTGAGTATGACATACACACACACATACACACTCACACTGTATATACACACTCACACTGTATATACACACACACACTGTATATACACACACACTGTATATACGCGCACACAGTGTATATACGCGCACACATACACATACACTGTATATACGCGCACACATACACATACACTGTATATACACATACACACTCACACACACTGTATATACACACACACTCACACACACACTGTATATACACACACACTGTATATACACACGCACACTGTATATACACACGCACTGTATATACGCGCACACATATACACACACTGTATATACGCTCACACATACACATACACTGTATATACGCGCACACACACTTTCTTCCCCTGGCTGTGTAGAGCTGCTGCTGTCTCTGTGTGATTGATGATCTCAGTGCATCCACTGGGAAGAGGCAGGGAGGAGGGTTTGGTCGGAGAGCAGAGTGGGTGTATTAGACACAATGGGTGTGTTAGATAAGCTAGACACCGCCCTAGAGCCACAAAGAATTCTGGGACTTGTAGGAACTGAACACAGGAAGTCAGAGGAGAGATTAACCCCATCAGAGCTGGAGCCAGCAATGACCGTGTGCTGCTAGTGCACAATAAAAGGTAATTTTGCTGAAAAAACATAATAGATGTGTTGAGGGGCACATATTAGCAAGATTTATCAGAAAAAAAAAAATCAGTTTTGGTAACTGGACAACTTCTTTAAGTCCCCTATAGGGATTAACAAGAACAGTGAACAATGGAAAAAATGTTTAAAACAAAAAAAAATATACAAAAGTTCAAATAATCCCCTTTTTCGAATAAAAATAAAAAAAAGAATTAGAAAATACATTTAGGCAGTGTCTTTTATGTTTGTCTGACCTATCAAAACATGAAATTATTTAAACCAATCTGCAAACTCTGTAATGACCAAAAAAATGAAAACACCACAAATTTTTGACTGCCACAATAACAAAAAATGAAATAAGAGGCAATTTAATAAAATGGTGACAGAAGCAATATTATTTTTATTTTTACCAAAAACGTTTCATCACTTAACACTAGAAGTCCCAGAGAGAGGTCATTTAACATTTCTACCTTTGGAACCCAGAGACCGGTCGAATGACCTGAAGGATTTTAGCTAACATCCTATAATCACTGTCTTTTGTTCTGTAATTAAGGCCATTACTGTCGCACCACAGGAGGTTGTTGTTTTCCATTGAGTTTAGCCATTTAGTTTCTAGTTAGTTCTATTCAGTTTATCATCAGTCATTTGACCCTCTTTCGGGGCTTCATGGGGGAGCTCGAAATTTCTGGAACTTCTAGTGTTAAACCTATGCATATTTGGTATATCCATAATCATAATAATCTGGAGAATTATTTTACCAGATCATTTTTACCATATAATAAACAGATTAAATAAAATAAATGCTTTTTTTGCAATTTCACTTGGAATTTATATAAACTGTAAAGTGGTCAATGGTCAAATACAAGAGGGGAGATATCTATCACTGAGATTATTAGCCTCAGTAATATGAAACTGGAGATATTCTCCAGTATACTAGGTGCTGAGAGGTTTAAATGGCATTTAATAGGGCTGCATTTTTGGGAACAGGTAAATAGATGGTTGGTACAGCTGTTCACCATATCTCCCCCCTAGGCCTCTTTCACACAGCCATGCAAAACACACAAGTTTTTCACAGACGTCTTGAAGGTGCGTATGGCCCTCCATGTGCTGAGATTTTGGCATATGTGGGTTCTCCGTGTGCTATCCATGGAACTTTGTACTCACTTGTCTCCAGCGCTGCAGTCGTGCTATTGCTGTCTGCAGTGCTGCTGCTTCGGGTCCACAGTGCAGTAAACATGAATAAGCATAATGAGCGAATGAGCGGGCCCTGAAGCAATAATCAGCAGCACCAAAGACATCAGCGCTGTAGACAGGTGAGTGAAAATAATTTCTTAACTTAATAGTTTTCTCCAGTACGTGTCACACAGATCACACCACGGTGTGGTCTATGTGACATCAGTGCTGCTAGAGAAAAACGGACTTGTCTCTGTGCGGAATACATGGACATGTGTGTGCTCCGTAGGGTCAAACGATTCTTGTGCGAACACTGATGTGTGCGCAGACCCAATGATTTTAATGGGTCTGCGTATGTCCATGTCTCCGGCACGTATGAAAATGAACTCCATATGTACCAGTATCACTGACATGTGAAAGGAACCTTAGAATGTGGTTCAGCAAGTAAAGGAAAGGCCTCTGGAATCATTTGTTATTCTGTCTATGGAGGTAGTAGACCTCTAGAGCTGTACTCTCATGTAAGGAGTAAAACCCTGTATCTGAATGGTCGTACCCCCCCCCCCCCCCCCCCAGCTACATGGACTAACTGTGTGTTGTTTTATTTTCTTTGTGACTGAGAGACTGCTTTTGTCTTGTTTTGTTCTGGCTGGTTTATATAGTTAAATAAACCAGCTAAAATTTTAACATAAAGCATTCCTGTGCCTACATAAAACTGCAGCTGGGTGAGACGATCTACCACAAAACATACATAAAAAGAGAGTGAAGTGAGTGTTCCTAGCAGCAGCATCCAAACAACAAACTAATGTTTGGGAGTCTTGGTCCAACCTTTGACTTGGAATCCCTGGGACTCTAATTTTGACCATGGGTTGAAAATTAGCTGGCCATATGGTGCTCTGTAACACTTAAAACACAAACGTCTATAGAGATTTACTGTGTCCACTGTGATTTGACCTGACTGAGAGAATTTCAGAGAACTGGTGCAGCACTAGAGAAGCCTTGGAATGTGAGTGGGAGATTCGAATTATGGAACATCCTAACATTTACATAAAAAAGATGGTGGATTACCCAATTCAACTGAGCCCATTGAATGTGGCTAACCCTTGAGTGGACCTGCAACTCCCCAAAAGTGTGTATACAAAAGTCAAATGATTATTAGATTTCTTCCACCAATCCGTTAGTACATAAATATGTGCGTTATTTTCCTTAGGAGAACATACTTAAATAATTTGTATAGAAAAAGGAAGGCTTTTCAGCGCTGGGGGTTTATATTAAAAGTCCATTTTTATTGATAAATATTATTAAAATCCAGCAAGTATGGCATATAATGTCGGATAACCAACAGAACAACGCGTTTCAACGCTCCAACGTGTTGTTCTGTTGGTTACCCGACATTATATGCCATACTTGCTGGATTTTAATAATATTTTTCAATAAAAATGGACTTTTAATATAAACCCCCAGCGCTGGAAATCCTTCCTTTTTCTACACTTTGATTGGTGGCCAGACCATTTCCGTGCCCAGGACTCTGGATATACCAGCAAGGCAGATCGGTGAGCTGGATTTTTCTTCACTCTGGATTAAATAATTTGTAGTAACAACCAACAGAATTGTTCACACAGTTCTGGCCTTTCATGCCTGACATAATAGATGAGCAGTGCTCTGTAAGGCTAGTGTGCTTCTGCATTCAATTTCTGTAATGGTATATGAATGCATTATCCCATACAGTGAGCAGCTTGAAAAAACCATATACCATGCAGCACACATTTCTTTCCCAATGATTCCCTATGATGCCCATGCATCCATTCTGACTGGCTGCTGTCAGACATGTCTTTTGATCCAATAGGAGCCATAAAAAAGTTAATAAAGTTCCAATACAAATTTAATGGAATAAATTACCCAGATGCATTTACTAGTCAGAACACATACGGGGAGACTTGCTAAAAAAAGTTAGTAAAGTGCAGGAGTGGATTTATGTGTTTTATTCATCGTTTGAGTAATTGGAAAATGAGCAAAACATGACAAAAAATAAAAAAACACGTAAAGCTTTATTTACCATTCTATTCATTTTAACAATTTTGTGCAATAGTTTTTTCCATTTTTGTTGTATGATAAAACGTATTGTAAGGTTTTTGTTTGTTTTTTAAGTACAACATGTTCTGGTATATTCCATGTACACGCAAGAGGTGTAGCACAGTAAGCGAGTGCCTTTCATACAATAGTCATTAATATAGTGCTATGATATTACATATGAGAAAAATGTGATTTTAACAAGGCTTAAATAATGTAAAACAGAGAAGACCATCTGATGAAAGACTTAGCTGTCCATTGGTAAATTTCCAGGGCATAAGTTGGCAGACCTCAAACGGATGATGCTGCATGATGAATGTTTCTCATCAAGCATATTAAGACAATGCTGATCAGTAAATACCACTAAATGTAGCCAAAACTGTATCATTAACTTGATTTATTATAGCTGGAACCTGGCTGTGGATATTCTGGAATTGGAAAGGACAAAAACAATAACAGATTTAAGCATAAAGATATTTAGCACAAATGCATCTAAGGCTATTTTCCCATGTCCTGTAATGCAATCCGTTTTGGGATCTAATTGGAAAATGCAAAAAACGATCCATTAACGGATTCATATACTCCGTAATTGTGACAGATATCTTAACGGATGGTCCAAAATGTGTCATGCGTTAGGGCCAATTCGTTATTGTTCCATTGTTAAAAACGGACCAAACGTTCTGCATGCAGGACTTTTTTCCAATTGAACCAAATAGGGATGTTTAATGGATCTATTAGTGTATGATGGGACTCAATGGGCAACAGATCTGTTGCTTATTGACGCTCATTATGCACTAACAGATCTGTTGCCTATAAATAATATATAGATACAGTAGAATACAATAGAAGAAAATCTGTTTGGATAGGATAAATGATAAATGATAAATAGATAGATAGATAGATAAATAGGCAGTATAACTAAGAATAAAAGATAGATATAATAGATGGACCCGATATAATAGATAAATAAATAGATAGTAGATAGATAGATAGAATGATAGATACACCAGATCTATTAGATAGATATAATAGATAGATGATATACATAGAATAGATAGATAGATAGATAGAGATAGTTTTGACAGCATGTTAGGGTTAGGGTTTGCCCTAAAAATAATAGCCTGCAGCCTCCCAGGATTGTCGCATTCATTAGATGCGACAATCCCAGCACTTTACGCGCCTCTTCTCAATTGTCCTGGTGCGATGGCAATTGAGGTAATAAGGGATTAATCACAGCTCAAAGCTGCCAGTAAGCAATAGATTAGCAATTAGAGGTGTCTATGAGTCCCCCCATTAGTAATCTGTAAGTGAAGAGAAATAAACACAAACACCGAATAAAATCTTTATTTAAAATAAAATCCAAAAAAAACCTCCACCTTTCACCCCTTTATTAACACCCATAACACCCAGGTCTGATGTAATCCACAAGAGGTTCCACGATGATTCCATCTCTGCTACATCTGAACTAACAAAGTGAAGCAACAAAACATTACCGTACACTTTAACTTCAGGTAGAGACTGAGCTACAGCGATGAGCGGTGACGGCAGCTCAGTTATTTGCGGTCACAGATGGAGGTTCCCACAGTCCTCTACCTGTGATAACAGGTAACCTTACCCCAGGGGACCTCAATGAACTCTCACGGAGTTGACAGACTTGCATCTCCTGGCAGAAAAGTGCGGGGGGGGTTGCTAAGAGATGCATATTTGGGGCTAAAACATTTTCACCATATTCCTGCACCAAATGTACATCTCCTGGAATAAAAAACTCATCACTATCGCATGCGGTATGATGCAGTAGGGATGCAATTTTCTGCCAGAAGGTGTAGATTGGGTGCAGAAATATGGTGTAAAAATGTCACCATCAAATTTGCATCTCTTGGCAAAAAAATGCACAAAAAGAGTTTTGACACTGTTTCAGTGCAATTTTTTTCCAGGTGGTGCAAATTTGGTGCTGAAATCTAGTGCAGACATTTCCGCACCAAATTTGCACCTCCTACAAGAAAACTTCACCTAAACGGTGCACCGAAAGGCTTCCTTTTGGGACAACAGCCATGCAGACCAATTTAATGCAGTGTGCAGCATATCATCTGAGCACTGACAGGTTTACTCGTCACCCTGTGGCAACCCATACATCTGTTTGAAAAGTCAACCTCTGGATATGACACCGAGCATGTGCACTCAACTTCTTTGGTTGATGATGGCGAGGCCTGTTTTGAGTGGAACCTGTCTTGTTAAACCATTGTATGATCTTGGCCACCATGCTGCAGCTCAGTTTTAGGGTTTTAGCAATCTTCTTGTAGCCTAGGATATCTATATGTAGAGAAATTTCTTCTTTTTTACAGATCCTCAGAGAATTCTTTGCCATGAGGTGCCATGTTGAACTTCCAGTAACCAGTCTGAGAGAGTGTGTGAGCGATAACACCGAATATAATACACTTGCTACCTATTCACACCTGAGACCTTCAAACACTAATGAGTCACATGGCACAGGTAAAAGACAATGGCTATTTGGGCACAATTTTGCCACTTTCACTTAGAGCCGTACTAGGTTTAGCTGTTGGCTGTTTATTAATAACTGTGTGTGGAGTTATTTAGAGGACACACTAAACGTACACTGTTATTCAAGCTGTACACTTACTATTTTACATTGTATAAAACTGTCTTATCTTCAGTGTTGCCTGATGAAAAACATAAAATATTTACTAAAATGTGAGGGAACACCAGGAAATGATTGCTGGGAAACCTTGCTACTTACAAGGAGAGTGGCTACAAAGGAGAGTGGCTACAAAGCAGCTGCAGCTGACTTGCATTGCTGGGAAGCTGCGAGAAGAAAAATTGACATTAACCATTCGAGCACCAAAAGAAACAATTTGACATTTAAATGTAGAGTCCAATATGGAAATGAGGAGTCCCAACCCTGAACCCGTCACTAGTCTCCAAAAATAGAGAGCCGACCATGATAGACCCCTCCTTTAACGAGAGGCCTCAGGACCATTAAGACTGGTAATATCGTTCATCTCAAATGTTACTAGTAGGAGGCACAACACATTTATGAAACAAGGATCTGTGGTTACTACTAGCGGACAGGGTGGTGGATTTTTAATAAGTATCGTGGAAATGGTAGCACACAGGCACTTGGTCTCACAGAAATTGCCCCAACTGTTTACTTCTCCAGACTGCTACTCAATCAAAGCGTTATACCTTTCCATCCAGGGAAGCCCCAACTCAATGGAAGTAGGCAGACCCTCCAAGACATAGTTAACACAAGCTCACTATGCACTGAACTCACTTACAGGTTGATATTAGACACAGAATAGGTGAACTCTCTCTGGCTGAGAGTCGATAGGCTGGATGGGAATGGATCTTGTCAGCACACTACGAGTCAGACCCCAAGTTCAGACAGACTCTGCTAAGGTCTTAAAGGACAGGCCCCATTGTAATGACTCTTATCTCCACAGTGGAAACAAGACCCAGACCCACGATGAACTGCAACTGATTTAGTCTGAGGGGAGGCTCCCCCAACTTCATGGGCTTGTCAGATTAAAACAGTGGGAACTCCTCCCTAGGGAGAATCACAGGGGCCAGGGTCTTAGAGGGTCTTTTTCTGAAACATTGATCCACTCTGATAGGGAGAGCCAAGGTGCTCTCCAGCAACTCCGCGGCAGCATATTGCACCAGAAAGTTCCTATGCCTACCTGACAAACCCTGACAGAAATGACTCCTAAGTGCAGGGTCATTCCATTAGGTGTCAGTGGCCCACCTTTGGAACCAAGCAATATTCAACCACAGGCCACGCCCCCTGCTGGAAGTTTTGGAGTTTATACTCCACGAGCATGACACCGTCAGGGTCTCCAAGCAAAAATATTATTCGACCCAAAATAGTACCAATAAAAACTCCAACTCCTCTCGCAAAAAAAAACCTATCAAATGACTCTGTTGCGACAAGAATAAAAAGATTATAGTCTTCAAATTACGATTATTCCAAAAAAACCTTTATTTAACAAAAAAAGCATTTTTTAGTGTGATTGTAGCCAAACCGGAAAAAAAAAATATAGTGTAAATCTGGCAATTGTACTGACCTGAAGAATAAAGGCATGTTATCACTTATACTGCAAGATGAAAGGCAGTTCTTCAACTGCTTTTGATTTGTTTATTCTGCCTCCCAAAGATTGCAGTATGACGCGACCTACAATTGTCCTGCGCTTTACGTTGAGCCCTTACATCAGGGATTAAGTGTAGATCTCTGTAAAACATGATTCAGACAAAATTCCCAAAGTAAAATTCACTGTAATATGACAAATGTAGTCACTTTGAACTTCCATCTGGCTTGTGGTCCAGGGTTGTTCATCCTTTTACTCATCTTTTTAAGCGAGCACAAAAATGTGATCAACAACAGTTTTGTGCACCTTTAATAAGACTGACCTCGCTGAACAGAAGCTAACTGGAGTCCAGAGTAACTGCTGCCTCACTATAGTTAGTGGATCCATTGGGTGTTTCACCTGAATCATGTATTTCAAAGATATAGATTGAAACTCTAATCCAAGTGCTCAGCAGAGAGCACAGGATAAATGTGAACTGATCCAAAATGTCCTGTACCAAAATTACCTTGAAATAGCATTCAACTCAAATCACAAAAATTAAGTCCCCACTCAGATTTATCATCTGTTTAAGGAAATATAGGGGACTTCCACATTACTGGTAGCACAAAGGCTCTGGAAAAACGCTATGGTTACCCCGCCCAAAAAAAATCCAGCAAAATCTGCACTCCTAAATCCAAATTCTTCCCTCCCTTCTGAACACAATAGGTCTTAGGCCCCCTTCACACGCACGTGCCTCCGGTATGTGCTAGGTCCCTGCCCGCATGTACCGGAGACACGGGCACACGTAAACCCATTAACATCAATGGGTTTATGTGCACGCACGTGTTCAGCCATTGGCCCGTGCCTTTGTGTGGAGCAGACGTGAGCCTGTGGGCTCCTTATGAAGGCATGTCCGTTTTTCTCCCGCAGCACAGGCGTCACGCGGACCGCACACATACCCCACGGATGTAGTGTGGATGCAAGCCCACGTGACACACGCCGGAGAAACACACGTGTCATTTTAAAAATAAAAAAAACACATACTCACCTCCACCAGCTTTGCAGTCTCTGCCGCGGCTGTAACCTGCATACAACCCCCAGAGAATTTGAACAACGCATCTTCTTCACTGGGGGCCGGAAGCAGCGTCAGTGGGGCGTGGCCTGTGCCGGACACTGTCATTCAGCACCACAGACAGCTCCGGAAGTATCAGGTAAGGCGGGACTATCCATTCTCCGTGTGTTATTAAGTATAACACACGGAGAACAAGCATGTGCTACAAACACGGCACACGGGGAGGAAACCACCCATTTAATACGTCCGTGAAAAAACGGTACATTTTTTTCACGTGCGTGTGAAGGGGGCCTAAATCACAGTTACCATCCACAAGTTTGGCATAATTGGCATAATTGTAGTGAGGAGAGACCGCTTAATTTATGGGATGTGTGTCTCCAAAAACACAACCTGGGCACAATTTATGGGCACAACAATGTGCTGGCCATTAGAAGGGCTTATGTACAATTTTAATTCTGCAACATTCACTACTTTTTTACTTTATTGGTGCTTTCCAGAGACTAAATTGATAGATGTACAATACAAAGTAATATTGTGGTACTCTGTTAGCTAGAAAAATCAAGTGAAATACTTGGGGCATAGTATTTCAATACATTGATAACTGAACTCCAATAAAATGCAAGAGAAAACGTGTTCCAGCTCACCGCTCTGAAGTATAAGTCTGAGGAGTAGACCAGCTGATCCTGCACGGAAATCCCAGGCACAAGGGGATAATAGCAGATACAAAGTAACGAAAATCCTGCGGATCACAGGCAGATGAATTAAAAACTTTCCTTTATTTTCATCGCTTTAAAAATGGATAGACAGCATCCACAAGGCACAGTTCATCCAACGCGTTTCGACATAACGCCGTGTCGTTAGTTCTTATTCATGGATTATTCACAGTTTTTAATTCATCTGCCTGTGATCCGCTGGATTTCGTAACTTTGTATGAACTCCAAGAAGGGTGTAATTTCCAAAATTGGTCATGTGAGGTTTCTTTTTGGTGTTCTAGCACTTGGGGACTTTGCAAATGGAGTTTAAAAATTATTCAGGAAACTATGGTTCTCCTTTCCTCCAAAGATTTGTGTTGTGGCCAAACAATACTGTACAGTCACATGCGGGGTATTGCCACCTTTAGGAGAAATTGTGTCACACAATATAAGTAGTGATGGGCGAATAGTAACTATTTGTCTTCGGATTATTCATAACGAATCCCAAAGCACTATTCATGAATAATGAATCTAGTGCAAGTAAATGGAGAACCAGAGCATTTTTCTTGTCATGAATATGGTGGGATTCATTACAAATACTCTGAACACGAATAGTTACTCTTAGTTTTGGAAGCAGCAATACAACGTTACTAATTTTTTACCTACTCTTCTTGTGGAAAATTGGAAACCTGTGGTTAAAAAAATATTTTAGTGGTAAAAATGTAATTATTTATTCTTCACCCTCAAATAGTATAAAATTTTGTGACAACACTGTGGTATCAATATGATGAATTCATTGTCGGGTGCAGGTTATAAAATAGGGTCAGTTGTGGGGAATTTCTGCTATACTGGCAACTCAAGGGCTCTGCCAATGTGGCATGGCACCCGCACACCATTCCAGTAAATTCTGCATGCCAATATAGCTCTCCTTCCCTTCTGAGCTTTGTACTGTGCCTCAAAAATAGTTTTCAACCACATTTTGGGTATTA
This sequence comes from Anomaloglossus baeobatrachus, assembly GCF_048569485.1. Taxonomy (NCBI): domain Eukaryota; kingdom Metazoa; phylum Chordata; class Amphibia; order Anura; family Aromobatidae; genus Anomaloglossus; species Anomaloglossus baeobatrachus. The sequence continues at coordinate 544,436,529 of NC_134353.1, read as the reverse complement.
GCAAACTAAAGAGAAATTTCACAACAAATTGTATGGTCCATTTTCTCCTGTTATCCTTGTGGAAATGAATAAATTAAGGTTAAAGTCCCATTTTTGTGGTAAAAAATTCTGTGAAGCATCTGGGGGTTCAAGGTGCTCACCAAACATTTAGATAAACTCCGTGAGGGGTCTACTTTCCAAAATTGAGTTGCTTGTGGTGGGTTTCCACTGTTTAGGCACATCAGGGCCTCTCCAAACAAGACATGGTGTCTGCTAACAATTCTAGCCGATTCTGCATTCGGAAAGTCAAATGGTGCTCCTTTCATGTCAAGCCTTGCCATGCACCCAAACAGTGTTTTTCAAACACATATGGGGTATCAGTGTACTCAAAAGGAATTGCACAACAGATTGTATAGTGAATTTTCTCCAGTTACTGCCCGGACCCGTCACACTACTTACCTGCTCTGCAACGTCGCTGTGACCGGCAAACCGCCTCCTTTCTAAGGGGGCGGTCCGTGCGGCGTCACAGCGACGTCACTAAGTGGCCGCCCAATCAAAGCGGAGGGGCGGAGATGAGTGGGACGTAACATCCCGCCCACCTCCTTCCTTCCGCATTGCGGGCGGCGGCATGTAAGGTGAGGTTCCTCGTTCCTGCGGCGTCACATGGAGCGATGTGTGCTGCCGCAGAAGCGACGAACTACATCGTACACGCTGCAGCAGCGATATTTGAGAAATGACCCCATGTCACCGTTGAGCGATTTTGAACGTTTCTGCGACGATTCAGAATCGCTCATAGGTGTCACACGCACCGACATCGCTAATGTGGCCGGATGTGCGTCACAAATTCCGTAACCTCAAAAACATTGCATTAGCCATGTCATAGCGTATAAAGTGGCCTTTAAGCAACAATTTTGTAGCAAAAAATTATTTTTTCATTTTCACAACTCAATGTTATAAAGTTCTGTGAAGCATCTGAAGGTTCAAGGTGCTCACCAAATATTTAAATAAATTCCTTGAGGAGTTTAGTTTAAAAATGGGGTCACTTGAGGGGGAGCTTCACTGTTTAGGTACATCAGGAGCTCTCCAAACGCGACATGGTGTCAGCTATCTATTCCAGACAATTTTACTCTCTAAAATTCGAATGCACTCCTTCACTTCCAAGCCCTGCCATGTGCCCATAACAGTATATTTCCTTTTACATATGGGGTATCGGCATATTCAGGAAACATTGTACAACAATGGTACATTTTCTTCTGTTACCCTTGTGAAAATGCAAAATTTGGAGCTAAAGTAACATTTTTGTGGGAAAAAGTAAAATTTGTATTTTTTCCTTCCACATTGCTTTAGTTCCTGTGAAGCACTGAAGTGGATTAATAAACTTCTTGGATGGGATTTTCAGCAGTTTGAAGTTTGCAGCTTATAGAATGAAGTCCCTTTTTGGTATTTTCTATCATATAGGCCTCTAGTCCCTTCAAATCTGATGTAGTCACTAAAAAATGGTTTTGTAAATGTTGTTGAAAAAATTAGAAATTGCTGATAAACTTGTAGCCCTTCTAACTTACTAACAAAATAAATGATGTTTTAAAAATAGTGCTGAAGTAAGTAGACATATGGGAAATGTTATTTATTAACTATTCTGCATGACTTAATTCTGATTTAAGGGCATCAAAATTCTAAGTTTGAAAATTGCTAAATGTTTGCCAAATTTACAATATTTTTGTCAAATAAATGCAAAAAATATCATCCTAAGTTTGCCACTATCATGAAGTATAATGTAATGTGTCATAAAAAAAAAATCAGAATTACTGAGATTCATCGAAGCATTCCAGAATTATAACATCATACAGTGAAAGTGGCACGAATTGAAAAAAATTGGCTTGATCTGGAAGGTGAAACCATGCTGGGTGGTGAAGGTGTTAGCACAGTGAGAAGCTATTATTAAAATACCTCTAAAATATTGATTAACTAAACCTGACAAGTATCACACGTCCTCCAAACCACCAGTATTTGTATCTATATTTGTAGTCCTTTTTAACAAGCCATTTAAATTGTTTGACACATTACTTGATCTTTAAAAATTAATATTTTTAAAGTCTGGTTTAAATGTGCAAGTGCTTGTAGCCTTTTGACTAGTCGACAAAGTGCTTTGTTTACCCAGACTATTCGACTCACTCTTCATGTTATTATGCCTCTGTGGGCATGATAACATGCAAACCAACAGCCAGCATTATCGCCAGCTCTCTACAAAATTTGCGCATGCGCAAGACTATCTTTCTTGCACGTCATTGCACCTCTGAAGCCGGGTGCATACTTCCCAGCTTCCTAGGCACATTGCGCATGTCCAGAGGAGAAGAGCCGAAGATCAAGCAGTGGCGTGATAACATGCTTAGCGGGACGACTAGTCTGGGGAAAAAAATGCCCCATCGACTAGCCAAATGGTTAATTTGCATATTAATAATGGAGTGTAAAAATACTTAATTGTTAATCTACTATACAGTATAAATGGCTTGTTAGGCAGGGTGTTTATAAAGGAATATAGAAATGCTGGTGGTTTGGGCGGCATAGAAGACTTGTCAGGTTCCCTTTAATTGACGCTTCTGCATAATCTAGCTGCAGCTGATAAGCCTATCGTGTCTTCATCAATGCTTCGTCAATCCTTGACATAAGACAACATGAAGCATGCCAGTGATTGGATCAGCACTGTTTATATTGCTATTGCTAATATTTCATTATGCACATGGCAGGCCTGTTTATAATAATAGCAGTGATGTTTATGTTACTATGATTAGTTTTAGACCACTTTAATAGCGCTCATAGAAAACATATAAATGGTAAGCTGATGTAATGTGTTTGACATAAATATGAAGGTTGCTAAGTATTGTTATTGTAGATGGAGTTAAAAAACACAAGGAAACCAGGAAAAAAATGAAACATATGGAACACATTTTATTTTGTGTGTGATTAGTGAGAAGAACAGTAGGTTTTTTCATGAGTCAGTTGGACGTAGTATATTATACTCTGGCAGGTCTTTGTTTTCTACATGAAGATGGCCGTACAAGATCAAGCTATAATCAGCTGTGATATACGCTGTTTAATATATTTTACTATTTAACCACAGTAATGTGTTATGGCAGTCAATGTTTTATAGAGTCCTGCTGATAAAATAAATCATTGGTTTGGTGTTCATTCTGCCCTAGGCACTTTAAGTTGTCACACCACCTACTGTTAAGTCAGACTATAGCCTGCTTTACACGCTACAATGTATCTTACAATGTGTCGGCGGGGTCACGTGGTAAGTGACGCACATCCGGCATTGTAAGGTACACTGCAGGGTGTGACAGGTACATGTGATTGCGATTGAATGCAAATCCGTTCATCGCATACGCATTGTACCTGTCTCTAGAATTGCATGTGAGATTGTTCATTGTACCCGGGGTAGCACACATTGTAGTGTGTGACACCCCGTGAACGATGAACAGATCTTACCAGCGTCCTGCGGCTCCCGGCCCACAATGCGGAAGCAAGGAGGTGGGCGAGATGTTTATGTCCCGCTCATCTCCGCACCTCCGCTTCTATTGGCTGGCTGCCATGTGACGTCGCTGTGACGCCGAACGTCCCTCCCACTCCAGGAAGTGGACGTTCGCCGCCCACAGCGAGGTCGTATGGACGGGTAAGTACGTGTGACGGGGGGTTATTCGTTTGTGCTGCACATTCAACAAATTGAACGTGATGCACATACGATGGGGGCGTTGCAAATCGCATACGTTATCGTATGCGAAATTGCAACGTGTAAAGCGGGCTTAAGGATATGTATACATAGCACCTTTTTCAGGCAGACCTGCTCCGTAACCGACCTGAAAAGCCCTAAAAAACTCTAAAAAGACTGGATATATGCCCTGCTGTGTAAAAATTACTTTCTGATGATATGTTCAGTATTTTAAACTTCCTTTAACTGCATCAAATCTCCAAAAATGCGAAGCGACCAGACTATTCTTCAGGCGACTTCCGCTTGTAAGCTGTTCACTAGTTTATTTAATACTATTAAATTAAAAAACAGTTACCAAAAGATGTCATAAAAAATGACTAAAAAGAATAAAAAAAAGCTTTAGCACAAAAGACACCAGTGTGTCAAGAAACATCTTCTGTCTGAAAAACCCATGGAATTCGCAGGTATCTAAAAGACATCATGTGCACATAATCTGAATGTGTCCATTACTCTTTAGATCAGAGGTCTCAGCCACGCGGCCCGGCTGCTGCATGTGGCACCTGAGGCTGCTTCTTATGGCCCACAGAACCCGTGATGATCGCGGCCCTATCCAGGGGGTCGGTGATGGCAGTGCTTTACTACAGTTGAATCATTTGCGGTGACGCACAGAGGAGCTGTCTGCACTATACCAATGGCTGCCTCTCGCCAATCAGACGCAAAGAGATAACATCGCTGTATGACGTTATCTCCTTGCATCTGATTGGCCGGCGGCAGCCCTTGGTAAAGCGAAGACAGCTTCTTTGCACGTCACCACAAATGATTCAACTGTAGTAAAGCCCTGACAGCGCCGACCCCTGGCATTGGGCTGCAATCGTCACTGGCCGCAACAAGCAGGTAAGGTACATGCCCACGATCAGGATCCACTGCATCCTGGACACAGTTGGTCCTGAACTGCGGGGCCACAAGTCTCCTCCACAGGAGACCGCAGCTGCTCGTGCCCACGATCGGGATTCGGAGCGCTGCGGTCTCTTCGCTGTGTTCTCCTTTGGGAGGGCGTATGCGACTCTGCAGCAAACAATTGACATGCTGCAGCCTCTGAAAGCCGCACCACAGGTCAATTTTCACTGTGGGACATACACGCACAGTGGGCATGGGATTTCTAGAAATCCCATCCACTCTACTAGTACTGTATATCGAGAGTGGGGAGCCAGCATGATCTGAATGGCATGCATCATATAAAAAGTGCAAATTCACAGATTTATCTTGCTCCATGCAAGCTCTATACATACCAGGACTATATCAGAACTGACCCTCCCAGTGCCAGACAGCAACCATTGATAAGGCGGACCAGATCCAAGTATGGTGCTTAATTAGCATTGCCTGTGGAAAGGGTGAGGCAACTGAATGTGAACAGCTAACAACAGGAGGAATATATTGCAAACCAAGATCAGGCGTGCATAGCATGGTGGTGACCAGCCACCAGACATTTGTAGCATAACTACAACCAAACAGAGAGAGAGGGGAGCCAGCATGATCTGAAAATGGCATGCATCATAAAAAATTTTGGTTTGCAATGTATTCCTCCTGTTGGTAGCTGTTCACATTCAGTTGCCTCACCCCTTTCCACAGGCAATGCTAATTAAGCACCATACTTGGATCTCGTCCGCCTTTATCAATGGTTGCTGTCTGGCACTGGTAAGCTCAGTTCTGATATAGTCCTGGTAGGTGTAGAGGTTGCTCCACGTACTGGGATCTGGGCTGGCCTCTATCCATAATTGCCTCTTTTTCAACATGGAAGCGGCTATATACAGGTTACAGGTATGTGTGCTCCATTATGGTTCTGCTTTTAACTTTATCTAGGAGGCCGCATGGCACATGAAATACGTAATATAGGTTAGGACCCCCATATTAAGATTTGCCGTGACGTTGGAAGGGGTGGCTCAAAGAATTGATCAATTATTTGCTAAAAATCTCATTTTTTTTATTCTAGTACAGTTGGAATAAATCTGTGAATTTGCACTTTTTATATGAGGCATGCCAATTTCAGATCGTGCTGGCTCCTTTTTCTCTGTTATGACTGTAGTTATGCTGCAATTTCTGGTGAGTGACCATCACCATACCATGCACGCCTGATTTTGGTTTGCAATGTATTCCTCCTGTTGGTAGCTGTTCACATTCAGTTGCCTCACCCCTTTTCACAGGCAATGCTAATTAAGCACCATACTTGGTTCTCGTCCGCCTTTATCAATGGTTGCTGTCTGGCACTGGGAGGGTCAGTTCTGATATAGTCCTGGTAAGTGTAGAGCTTGCTCCACATACTGGGACCTGGGCTGGCCTCTATCCATAATTGCCTCTTTTGCAACATGTAAGCGGCTATATACAGGTTACAGGTATGTGTGCTCCATTATGGTTCTGCTTTTAACTTTATCTAGGAGGCAACATGGCACATGAAATACATAATATAGGTTAGGACCCCCCTATTGAGATTTGCCGTGATGTTGGCAGGGGTGGCTCAAAGAATTGATCAATTATTTGCTAAAAATTTCATTTTTTTATTCTAGTACAGTTGGAATAAATCTGTGAATTTGCACTTTTTATATAATGCATGCCAATTTCAGATCGTGCTGGCTCCTTTTTCTTTGTACTGTATATCGCAGCATTTCGGACAGTAGTTGCATCCAAACCACTGTGAACCCTGATCGTGAGCACACAGCATAATAAGAGGGAACAGAGGAAAGGCGAGGATAATTTTTTTTTGCCTAATACTAAAGGATGGGCACAATACTACTGGGCACAATACTACTAGGCACAATACTACTGGGCACAGGTATGAGCGCAATATTACTGTGCACAATAATGAGCACAGTACTACTGGGCACAAGGATGAGCAAAATACTACTGGGCACAAGGATGAGCACAATACTACTGGGCACAATACTACTGGGCACAATACCACAAGGATGAGCACAATACTACTAGGCACAATACTAAAAGGATGAGCACAATACTACCGGGCACAATACCGCAAAGATGAGCACAATACTACTGGGCACAATACTACAAGCATGAGCACAATACTACTAGGTACAATACTACAAGGATGGGAACAATACCACAAGGATGAGCACAATACTACTGGGCACAATACTACACGGATGAGCACAACACTACTGGGCACAATACTACAAGGATGAGCACAATACTACTGGGCACAATAACAAAAGGATGGGCACAATATTACTGGGCACAATACTACAGGGCCCAAGGATGGGCACAATATGACAAGGATGGACACAATACTACAAGGATGAGCACAACACTACTGGGCACAATACTACAGGGTGCAAGGATGGGCACAATACTACTGGGCACAAGGATGAGCACAATACCACAATGATGAGCAAAATACTACTGGGCACAATACTACAGGGTGCAAGGATGGGCACAATACTACTGGGCGCAAGGATGAGCACAATACCACAATGATGAGCAAAATACTACTGGGCACAATACCACAAGGATGGGCACAATATTACTTTGCACAATATTGCAAGGCACAATACTGCAAAGATGAGCACAATACTACTGGGCACTATACTACAAGGATAAGCACAATACTACTGGGCACAAGGATGGGGAACATTACTGCAGCATGGGGACATTACTACAAGATGTTGGCTAAGCTTACTATATGATGCAAGCAATTGTAAAACAATATTACAAGAAGGTGACAAAATGTAAAACAAAATTCAAAATAAAGCTTTTCTTTGCCATTAAAAATGCTTTTTTATATATAAACTTAACTAAACAAAAAAGTGCAGGTTTGTTATAATAAACAAGCAAAAAATGTTAAAAAAAGTAATTTAAAGGTATATAGAAAAAACATGAAATCACTAAAAATGTCACTTTGTCCTGGAAAGAATGCGGCCCCTCTCAATTTTTTTTTCTATATGCGGCTCATACACCCAGCTGAGTTTGAGACCCCTGGTTTAGATAGTAGTTAAACCCTCTCATACACATTATACTGAAGTTGTTGGAATCCACCAATATAGACAGATTCAGCACGCAGTCTGATAGCTGTGGCAGTGACTGCAGCATCTCCCCTTGTTGTTTGTGTATCCTAGCAAGCACTTGGATTCTCAAATGAAGGGTCATAAAAAAGGAAGTAGGGGAAAAATAGAAAAGCAGTTAGTGTAGTTAGGGAACGATAGGAAATTTTTAATGCATGTATATTATTAAATAAATTAGATTATGACACTAAATAAATAGGGATTTTGAATCAAAATTACTTTACCTTAGGTCTCCTTCACACATCTGTGCAAAATACCAATGTTTTGCAAGATCTGTAGTGAAGGTCCATATGTGTGTGCAAGTGTTCGTGTGTATGTTTTCCATGTGCTGTCCCTGTGCTATGACTGTTACATCCGGATATCGCACAGACAGCATGAGCTGGTATACATACCTGTCTCCATCGCTGCTGTCTCCGGCGCTGCTGTTTCTTCTGGGTCAGCACTGAGTGCAGTGAATATGCATGAGCATAATGAGTGGGCTGGGAAGCAACAGCAGAGGCAGAGACAGCAGCTCCAGAGACAGATGTAGTATGAAAATTCTTAATTTTTATGTCCCCTGTGTTTTCTCCAGTACATGTCACATTGATACCATATGGATCACATCAGTGGTCCTTATGACCTCCGTGCTGTTGCCAGAAAACATGTTGTAAAAACAAGCATGTGTGACCAAGCCCATTGATTTTAATGGGTCTTCGTGAGTCTGTGTCTCTGGTACGTGTGAAAATGGACATCACAGATACCGGAGATACGGATGTGTGAAGGAGGCCTTAGGACCACCCAATTAACTTTTGCGAGATATGTTGTTTTCAGTCCATTAATTCTTAGCAGATTGGTGCAGCAATGTGTCTTGAGAACTCCATAGATCAAGTGCACAGCTCAGAAGACAGGACTTTGACTTTCGACTGCATCCACTCTGCTCTGTCTGCTATCTCATGTGCTGCGCCTTTCTAATAGGTCTTTTGAGCAATTAGTGGGGGACTCTGGACTGGGTTCCCAACAGATCTGCTTCTCCATGGGAATCTCATCCCACGCTGCCACTTTTTCCATACCGATTCCATCACATGCTGCCCCCTTTTCCATATTGAGCCCACCATACACTGCAGTTTTTTCCATAGTGATTCCAACCTACACTGCCCATTTTTCTATATTGATCCAATGGCATGCTATCCCTTTTTCTATTGTGAACTCATCACACACTGCCCCTTTTCCATACTAAGCTCACCACACACTGCTCCTTTTCCATAGTAATCACATCCCATACTAACCCTTTTTTCTATAGTGATACCACCCATCACTGCCTCTTTTCCATGCTGCACCCACCTTATGCTGGCTCTTATTCCACACTGAGTGCACCCTACGCTAACCTCTTTTCCATATTGATCCCACCACACACAGAGGCAGATTATAATGAGAGCAATCTGGGCTATCTCCCGGGGCCCAGCGCTCCAGGGGCCCCATGCTCCAAAAAGTAAATTGCCCTCATTATAGTCCGCATGAAAAATTTAAAAGCTGCTGGGTCATCCGCCTGGCCTTCAACCCATCGGCAGGACCAAGGCCATAATCAGGGCATTACAACTGTGACTCCTGTATGGGGGCCCCATGAGCAGAAGCCAGTAGAGGGGTGCAGCCGCTGACAGCACAGGCCCCTCCCCTTTTATTCCTCTGCTCGCTGGGCCCCAGGGGGCGGAGTCGCCATCTGAGCAATGAGGGGGGGTTCCAGGTCGCTCACAAAGAGCTGCCCTCTGTCTTCCTGCTCTGCACTGATCTTTGTGATCGGTGTAGAGCAGAACAGGAAATGTACTGGATCAGAATGGAGGCTGAGAAGGTGAAGGACCTTCCAGGTTATCTGAGTAATCATGTGCCTGATCACATGACCAGTGAACTAGAAGGTCCTGCAGACTAAGAGAACCAAGGAAAAGGTAGTCATGGTCACTAATAAGACCAGTAAATCAAGAAATGCATCAACACAATTTTTTTGCAAAAATATAACAAGTGTTTTATTAGATAGAATCAATAGCAAAAAAGTGACAAAATACAGTACCAAAAAGAATTACATCAAACAATGATCAGGCTCATAGGGGTGTCACTGATGTTACACACATGGGTCCACCTCCCATATGGGGAGTAGTGTCAGAAATAAATAGTGCCATGACCTGAAAAAACTCCAGTAAATACAATCAAGAATTGTCCCAACAACGCAGCACATACATAATATATCCAATCATAAGGACGTTAACATATATCCTATAGTGCAAGGCTGCAGTTATATATAAAGGACAAAATATATCATGGAGACAGGTCACGGGACCAAATACTACTTCAGAATGGACAGGTAGATATAGACAGTGTCATAACATTATTATGCAAACTCCGTCTTACACTCACCCATAGTAGTTGCGTAGAACCCGAGGAAAACGTGCCCGGTAAAAGGCGGTCAGCTCCGTGTTCAAAGAGGCAAAGTCTGGCAATAAACAATAAACAATTTTTCTCCATAACTTACTTGTGCAAATCTAGCAGGATATTTCTAAGACTAAGAACCTCTTTTAGGTTTGCGTAAGACATTGTTTTATACTTCGTGGACGTCCGTCCAACCTAGTAATGGTTTTAACCTTTTGGAATAAAATTGGTTTTTAACCTTATTTCTTAGATGTGATGCTGGAAACAACTTTTTTCTATTGCCGAAGGTTCGAGGGGTAGAGGTGGAGCTGTGGTGGAGCCTGAAGATGGCCCGAAAATGTTGGCAGTATGGGGCCCTGAAATTCCTGATAGCAACCCTTGGCAAGAGGTACTAGCAACATACAGGATGCGGCGCGGCTCAGGGAGTCCCACCAACCTGTCTTGGAACGTCCTCTGTAATGATATCGGCATTGTTGCAGGCCACATTGGAGTCCAGCAGCCATAAGAGTGGAGATAGACCGGTGACCTGTGCTTTGGTGCCTGCCGACCTGTTCACTAGCAGCAGGCAACGGCGGCACACTATGTGAAAGGGGAGATTGTAATTTTCTATAAGGTGGGGACGAGGGTGTCTTCTATCAAAGTGTTCTGGGGCATCTGATCTATGTAGTTTCAATCCTCCATTCCCAATCCATACATTGTGTATGTATAGATTGGGAATGGAGAAGTAAAACGCCATAAATGAAACGCCCCAGCACACTGGGCCCCAATGGCCCTCCCTTCATCTTGGATATTTCCAATGTCTGTCTCCACATTCAGTGTGTCCCCCTCCATCAGGATATTCTCCATGTATCATGATGTATGTAGAGGATATAAACACATGATTAGAGTTGAGCGTGGTTTGTGGTTCGTGGTTCTCCATTTCGCGGTTCGAGTGATTTTGGGGGCTGTTCTAGATCGAACTAGAACTCGAGCTTTTTGCTAAAGCTCGATAGTTCTAGTTACGTTCGAGAACGGTTCTAGCAGCAAAAAGCCAAGCTAATTACTAGCTGGCTTTCCGCTGTAATAGTGTAAGTCACTCTGTGACTCACACTATTATGACATTTCAGCGTATAGTGTGCGGGAACAGCGCGTTCAGATCACTGCTGCTGGGATAATGGCGATTGCCATTTTTTTTTTATCCTGTTCTTCCTTCCCTCCCTAAGCGCGCGTGTAGTGGGGCGGGCCAGCATGTCAGCCAATCCCAGAAAAACACAGAGCTAAGTGGACTTTTAGCCAGAGAAGCAACGGCATGTTTGATAGGCTGTCCATGTCACATGTCCCTGCATTATAAAAACGGACGCCATTATCTGCCTTCTGCGTCTGGGTGTCAGTCACCACAGGTGCAACTCATGTCTCCAATACTGCTGTGTACGCTCTACACACAGCGCTATACAGAATAGGGATAGAAGTTTCTTTCAGCCCTTGTAAGGGCTAATTACAGCAGGCTCAGAGCCATAGGTGACAGTCAGGTCCGTGGAAAGAGTTTTTAACAGCTACAGATAAGAGCATCTGTGTAGCTAAGGTCAGGGAGTTCCTTGCTGCATTTCACCATTAGGAGGGATAAAAAGTGAAGCTGCCTTTCATCTACACTGACCCACAACCCAGCCACTGTACCCTCCTGCCCTTTGCACACTCAAGCTCAGTGTTACTAAGCCATTATACTAGCAAACACTGAGGAAACTTAGTGGCATCCTAAAAGTGGCTGTTGGACTTCCATTAGTGTCCCACTAGTGCAAATCTATTTGCAGCACCTCTGCATTGCACACTCAAGCTCATTGTTACAAAGCCATTAGAATACCAAACACTGAGGAAACTTAGTGGCATCCTAAAAGTGGCTTTTAGACTTCCATTAGTGTCCCACTAGTGCAAATCTATTTGCAGCACCTCTGCATTGCACACTCAAGCTCATTGCTACAAAGCCATTAGAATACCAAACACAGAGGAAACTTAGTGGCATCCTAAAAGTGGCTGTTGGACTTCATTAGTGTCCCACTGGTGCAAAGATATTTGCAACACCTCTGCATTGCACACTCAAACTCATTTTTACTAAGCTATTATACTAGCAAACTGTGCTGCCATTTTAAGGGCCATAGTTTCATTGCCTGGGATAGTTATTGTTGTTTATTCTGCTGTCAATAAAGGTAGACCACCGCTGCAATCTACACTACCTCTCAATTTTTACTACCAAATTTTAAGTGGACATTCTTGTCCCTAGCAAAATGAGTGGCAAAATGACAGATGCTGGTGGAAAGGGGAACAGGCGTGTTGGAAAAGGAAAAAAAGGTTGTGTCCGAGGGGAAGGTGGCAAAGCTCTATTAACATCTGCTGAAGATAGGCCATCTTCCAGCAAAAGTAAGATGTCTACTACTTTCTGTGGACAATCGGATGTGCTCCTTTTTTACGAACACGAACAACTGGGACAAAGGTAGATGTTGCCCAAAAAAAGAAAATGCTTGAATGGATCTCAAGTGGTCCAACAAGTGCCCTCTCCTCCACCTCAACTACTGCATCCAAAAAAACCCAGTCCTCTGAGTTGTCATCCCAATCACACTTGCTTTCTCCCAGCTCTCAAGTCTCCATCCGCCCTGCACAGTATGGTGGAACAGAGATGGCTGAGTCTGCAGAGCTGTTCAATCACACTATAGCCTAAGAAACAGAGGACTGCTCCCAAGCTCCAGTGAGTACAGATCAGGAAATGGTCTGCAGTGATGCCCAGAACCTTTGTGACTCAGATTCAGGCCGTGATGACCAAGTTCCTGAGCATAATGTTGACCCTTATTCACAAACTGAAAAACCTGTTGTAATAGACAATGAGGAACATACTGATGACGATGAGGCGCAGATACCAGATTGGGATGACAACTTAAATATTTGATCAGGGCAGGAAGAGGCTCGGTCTGAGGGGGTGGGGAGTGCAAACACAATGCTTGATGAGGAACTTCTAAATCCCACCTACTGTCAACCCACAGTCAGGCACTCGAGGAGGTCAACAGAGGCGGTGGAGGAGGATGCTACTGACGACAAAGTTACCTTGCACCTTCCTGGACAGAGAAAGAGTACTTGTAGCACGTCTACAACTGCATCCTCAGCCACCACTCTGCCTCTGAGCACTAGTCGGGGTGGCTCAGCAGGTCGCATGCCCTCTAAGCCTTGCCTAACCTGGTCCTTTTTTGACATAGCAAAAGATCGCCCAAATCATGTGATATGTAAAATTTGTCGTGATTCTGTTAGTAGAGGGCAAAACCTCCGCAGTTTGACAACTTCTTCCATGAATCGTCACATGAATAAATATCATATGTCCCAGTGGGAAGCTCACCGTGCTGCAATGCGGCCTAGTGGAGCGGACCATCCACCGCCTGCCCCTTCCAGTGCATCCGCGCGCTCTTCATCTTCTAGGACTGTGGGGACAGCTGTCACACCTGGTTTTCCACGCACAACTTCCACCACTGTAACCGCAACAGGCAGTTTGCTTGGTAGGTCGTCAGTTGGTTCGGAAGGGGAAACAAGTGTGTGTGTAGAGATCTCAGACATCGATAGCACCAACGTTGGTTGAAGGCAACATCATGTCTACGCCTGCACTTTCCTCACAAACCTGCTTTTTTCCAGGGACAACCTACTCACCACTGTCTCCACATAGCAGCCAGATCTCTGTCCCTCAGATGTGGACAAATAAAAGGCCATTTCCTGTGACCCATGACAAAGCTAAGAGGTTGACTTTATCCCTCTGTAAGCTCTTGGCTACCGAAATGCTGCCTTTTCGCCTGGTGGACACACAGGATTTTAGAAACCTTATGTCTGTCGCTGTGCTCCAGTACCAGATGCCCAGTCGCCACTACTTCTCTAAGAAAGGTGTGCCTGCGCTACACCAGCATATCGCACACAACATCACCGCTTCCTTGAGAAACTCTGTGTCTGAATGGGTGCATTTCACCACAGATACTTGGACAAGTAAGCATGGACAGGGACGTTACATGTCGCTGACTGGGCACTGGGTAACTATGGTGATAGATGGTGAAGGGTCTGCTGCACAAGTCTTGCCGTCCCCACGACTTGGGTGTCAATCCTCTGTCTGTCCAAGTTCCGACACTGTTTCTGCCTCCTCAACCTCGTCTGGGTCCTCCACCTCCGCCCCATGCCTGCCTGGTCAGGCCACCAGCGTTGTAACTGCGCAGAAGGAATCACGCACCCCTCATTACTATGCTGGCAGCAGAGCGCAACGGCATCAGGCGGTCTTTGTCTTGAAATGTCTTGGAACTAAGAGTCACACAGCGGCTGAGTTGTGGGCAGCTCTGGAGACTGAGTGTGGTAAATGGTTGTCTCCACTCAACCTGCAGGCCGTGTGCGACAATGCTGCAAACCTGGGTGCGGCCCTTCGCCTGGGCAAGGTGACACACGTGCCTTGTATGGCTCACGTGTTGAACCTTGTTGTCCAGCAATTTTTAACACACTATCCCGGCCTAGATGGCCTTCTGAACAGGGCACGAAAACTGTCCGCTCACTTCCGCCGTTCAACCGCCGCAGCTGAGCGACTTGCATCGCTCCAGAAGTCTTTCGGCCTGCCGGTTCATCGCCTTAAATGCGATGTGCCGACACGCTGGATTTCGACTCTCCACATTTTACAGCGACTGTGGCAGCACCGCCGAGCCCTGGTGCAATACGTCATGACGTATAGCCTGGGCCAATGAGATGCAGAGGTGGGGCAGATCACCCTGATGGAGGGGTCTCAGATCAAGGACTTATGAACCCTTCTGCACAGTTTCGACATGGCGACGAATATGTTTAGCGCTGACAATGCCATTATCAGCATGACAATTCCAGTCATTTACATGCTGGAGCACAGGCTAAACACTATTCGGGGGGGACTCAGGGGGTGGGACAACAGGAAGGGGAGGAACTACAGGAGGATTCATATGCGCAAGAGACAACAACATCACCAAGGTCCAGACGTTCATCATCACCAAGGCGGCAGGCATGGAACCATGGGGGACAGGGATCAACAAGGCCACATGGTAGCAGGCGAAATGTTGAGGAAGGTGCAGGAGAACATGAAGAAATGGAGGACGAACTGTCCATGGACATGGCAGACTCAGCGGATGAGGGAGACCTTGGTCAAATTTCAGTTGAAAGAGGTTGGGGGGAGATGTCAGAGGAAGAAAGATGCCACAAACACAGCGTGGACTTGGTCCGCATGGCTGCGCCAGACACGTGAGCGCCTTCTTGCTGCACTACCTCCAACATGACCCTCGTATTGTCAAAATTACAAGTGATGATGAGTACTGGCTTGCCACACTATTAGATCCCCGGTACAAGTCCAAATTTTGTGACATAATTCCAGCCATAGAAAGGGACGCACGTATGCAGGAGTATCAGCAAAAGCTGTTACTCGATCTTAACTCGTCTTTTCCACAAAACACCAGTGGTGCATGCACGGAGTGAATCTCCCAGTTGTAACTTGACAAACATGGGACGGTCTCGTCATCTTCAACAGACTAACCGTACCAGCAGCACCGTATCTGGTGCTGGTAACAGCAATTTTATTGAATCTTTTCATAATTTGTTTAGACCATCCTTTGCAAGGCCACTAGAGACAACAAGTCTGACACATAGTCAACGACTGGAGAGGATGGTACAGGAGTATCTCCAAATGAACATCGATGCCATGACTTTGCAACTGGAGCCTTGCTCATTTTGGGATTCAAATCTTGAAAAATGGCCAGAGCTCTCCACTTACGCCTTGGAGATCTTGTCGTGTCCAGCTGCCAGCGTTGTCTCTGAACGTGTCTTCAGTGCTGCTGGGTGTGTGCTGACAGATAAGCACACGCGTCTGTCCAGTGACAATGTGGACAGACTAACGTTCATCAAAATGAACAAGTTATGGATCCACAAGGAATTTACTACCCCTGTGTCATCCTGGGGAGAGTAAGTGCTTGTGTATTTTGAATGTGCTTGATGCAAATCTACCTGTGAAGTGTACAACTGGGGCACAAGTGCTGCCACTGAAGGGGTGGGTGTCTGTGTGGCCCAAGTTTTGGAAAAAAGGGAGACTCTGCTTGGAGTAACCCTTGCTTGCAGTGTTTTTAAAAAGGACCCAAGATGAACAAGTCATGGTTCAGCAAAGGCTTTGCTACCGACCCCGGTGCAATCCTGGGGACGGTTAAGGATAGCGTATTTTTGAATGTGCTTGATGCAAATCTACCTGTGAAGTGTACAACTGGGGCACAAGTGCTGCCACTGAAGGGGTGGGTGTCTGTGTGGCTCAATTTTTGGAAAAAAAGGGAGTCTCCGCTTGCAGTCACCTTGCGGTGTTTTAGATGATTTTAGAAGGGCATGCCATGCCTATATCTGTGCCTTGTCCTCTTTTTCCTTGTAACGCGGTTTTGTTTAAGCATGAGAATTTGTTCTTGTCACTTTTCCATGTGTTTGTGTTGTGTTGTGAGTTGTTTGTCACCTTTTGGACACCTTTGAGGGTGTTTTCTAGGTGTTTTTATGTGTTTGTGATTGCCTCCTATTGTTTCCTATGCTGTTCCAGCGGTTCGCCGAACTGGTTTGCCGAACCGAACTCGAACGAGACCTCCGTTCGGCGAACCGAATTCGAGCCGAACCACGACTGGTTCGCTCATCTCTACACATGATTCAAGCAGATTGGAGGGGCACAGACAGTGTGCAGGCCAGAGACATCTTCCCCATGTAGTTTCAGTCCACACCAATCCCATACCCCATATATATTTTCACTACTACAATAAGGTTGTGTGCACACATTGAGTATTTGGTGAATTTTTTACAAATACGGAGGTAAAAAAAAGTCACCAAATGCTGAATGTGCACACGTGGCCTTACAAATAATGAGGTAAAAAAAACTCATGTAGGCACATAGCCCAAGGCCTCGTGCACTTTTAGTATTAGAGTTTTTGTTACCTTAGTATTTGTTAAGCTGTGTTCACATAGGGCGGTTTTGCAGTTTTTTTCATTGTTTTTTTTTTCTCATTGGTTTAATGTAAATATATGCTAATAACAAACTGCAGCATTTGCTCAGATTTTGCTGCAGAAAAAAAAACACCCTGTGTGAACATAGGCTAAGGTCATATGCACATATTCAGTAGTGGTGAGGTTTCTTACCTCAGTATTTGTAAGGCCTCATGCCCACGCTGAGAATTTGATGTGTATTTTACTTCAGTATTTGTTAAACTATGATCACACAGGGGGTTTTTGCTCCGTTTTTTTCATTTTGTTCTGCAATAGTCTTGTTTACAGATTAAAGTTGACTGCTCAATACTATGTTTTACTGGGGTTTTTTTAACTGAAGGGTAAATTTATTAGATTAGTGGATGTTTTTAAGTTATAGTTTCAGCAACTATTTTTCAGAAATTATCTGTTTCAGGTGTATGATGATGGACCCATCACATGACCCATCTCTAGGGATGGAGGGCCCACAGATCCTGAACAGCCCGGGGCCCTGGTTACCTTTAATCCGCCCCTGACCACACACTGAACCCTATTCCATGGTGATCCTATTCCACGCTGCCTCTTTTTCCATACTGATCCCTCCGTACGCTGCCCCTTTTTCCATATTGAGCTCACCACACACTGCACCCTGTCGATAGTGATCACATGCTGCCCATTTTTATGTACTATCCAACCACACGCTGCCCCCTTTTCCATACTGAGCCCACCACACACTGCCCCCTTTTACATAGTGATCCCCACCCTTGCTGACCCCTTTTTCAATAGTGATCTCAACCCTTGCTGACCCCTTTTTTCAATAGTGATCCCATCCATTGCTGACCATTTTTTCACACTAAGCCCACTCTATACCCATATTAAGCCCACTTTTACTGCACCCTGTTCCATAGTGATTCCATTACATGCTTCCCCGTTTTCTGTACTGATCCCATAGCACGCTGCCTCTTTTTCTATAGTGATCCCATCCCATGCTGACCCTTTTTCCATGTTGAACCCATCCCATGCTTTCCCTTTTTCCATAGTGAATCCATCCCATGCTGACCCTTTTTCCATGGTGATCCCATCCTACACTATGCTTTTTCCACACTGAGTTCACCATAGGTTGCCTCTTTTGGGTTTCATAACACCATGCTCATAGAATCTTTTGGGCCTATTCTGTAAGAAATTGTTTTCTACATGGAGACACAAAAAAGTTATTTTTGCTGATGACATATTCTATCACATGCCATGTTACAGTGGATAGCTCTCCTAAAATTGGTAGAAAATGACTTATTGGCAAAACAAGTATTTTTAGCATTTTTTTTTTAATTTTTCATATCAATATATTAAAGAAATCTATAATTCTGCAGTTTTCACTCTGGCCAGTAAGCCTGAAGGGTTCATGGCTATTACAGGAATAATAACATCCAAGCTCTGGCCAAACATGGGGCTTAGCAAAGCAATGGAGTGTCTGCACCAGGCACATACTGTATTATACCTGCTGGAAAGGGAAGCTGTCAACCAACTCCAGATCTCTACAGTGCTAGGGAAGATTCCTGTATGATTAGTGAGCTTAGACTTTGTTTTATTTTATGACCACACTTTTTGATTTTAATAAAGTGCTGTGCAGCACATTTAACATATAGTCCACCTTCACATTGCGTGGTATGGCAGATATTTCTCAAGTGATAGATAACAAAGATGTTGTTGTGTCCATGTTAACCAGTACTGATAATTTCTAAAGAGGCAAATTTCATTTTTCCATTAATTTACACTTATTCCAAAGCATAAAAGTAAGATGAAAGGTTAACGGGTTTCCACTTGCCCCCAATTTTATTTAGACAGGTAAAATAACAAACACATCAGATAAACACATAGACTTCGACATATATACGATGAACATAAAACTTAAGGCACTGCAATTAGCTTAACCAGGGGCTATATGTGCTCCTATTAATCAGAGTTTGTTCAAAAAGACAGCAATCCACCAAAGAGGACCTCCAAAAGTCTTCAACAATTATAAATTAATGATTATAATAACAATATGTCACACAGGTGTTTCGTATGCCTTCACATTACCATCCTACTCGTGTTCTCTGCTCTTCTCTTCCTAGTAGCAGGTCTTCTTGCTGAGCTGCTTTGCAGCACTGATAGCTCTGCTGAATCCTCCTGTTTGGAGACTCTCCACCTGATTATAGGGAGGCACGTCCAGACTATGCTGTAGCTGTTATCCACTGTGTCCAGCAGATGTCTGCTTCCCTGGCCTATCCCCTGCATGCTGATATCATATTAGACAGCTCCTCCTTCCATATCTTGGCCCAATTAGCCAAGATATGGAGCTTGACTTTGTTTTGTGCTTCATCTGATTGTCTTCTGCACTGACTCTCCCGATTTGTTCACCCACCCAGCCTCATCTCTCCGCTTCAGACCTCAGCTCAGTATCTTGAACCTGTGTTGCCTGAACTGACCTCAGACTGCTCAACTATGCCTTTTACCCTTGTCCACTTGTCATCTTGTACCTCAAATGTCTGCCATAACACATCGGTCAGCCCCTGCAGACCAAAAGAATTGTACCTGGTGACAACCTGTGGCCAAGCCTATCCTCAAAATCAGAGTCTCTAGTGAAGACTAGGTAGTTGCTTTGTTGCGCCTCTCCAGAGTAATCCCTGCCCTTGGCACAGTGGATCAACATCCACCTGCTGCCATACAGTATTTTTGTGTCTTTGTAAGTGTGTTTAGATATGTTTGTTTGCTGTGTGTGTACAGTTAGGTCCAGAAATATTTGGACAGTGACACAATTTCCGCGAGTTGGGCTCTGCATGCCACCACATTGGATTTGAAATGAAATCTCGACAACAGAATTCAAGTGCAGATTGGAACGTTTAATTTGAAGGTTTGAACAAAAATATCTGATAGAAATTGTAGGAATTGTACACATTTCTTTACAAACACTCCACATTTTAGGAGGTCAAAAGTAATTGAACAAATAAACCAAACCCAAACAAAATATTTTTATTTTCAATATTTTGTTGCGAATCCTTTGGAGGCAATCACTGCCTTAAGTCTGGAACCCATGGACATCACCAAACGCTGGGTTTTCTCCTTCTTAATGCTTTGCCAGGCCTTTACAGCCGCAGCCTTCAGGTCTTGCTTGTTTGTGGGTCTTTCCGTCTTAAATCTGGATTTGAGCAAGTGAAATGCATGCTCAATTGGGTTAAGATCTGGTGATTGACTTGGCCATTGCAGAATGTTCCACTTTTTTGCACTCATGAACTCCTGGGTAGCTTTGGCTGTATGCTTGGGGTCATTGTCCATCTGTACTATGAAGCGCCGTCCGATCAACTTTGCGGCATTTGGCTGAATCTGGGCTGAAAGTATATCCCGGTACACTTCAGAATTCATCCGGCTACTCTTGTCTGCTGTTATGTCATCAATAAACACAAGTGACCCAGTGCCATTGAAAGCCATGCATGCCCATGCCATCACGTTGCCTCCACCATGTTTTACAGAGGATGTGGTGTGCCTTGGATCATGTGCCGTTCTCTTTCTTCTCCAAACTTTTTTCTTCCCATCATTCTGGTACAGGTTGATCTTGGTCTCATCTGTCCATAGAATACTTTTCCAGAACTGAGCTGACTTCATGAGGTGTTTTTCAGCAAATTTAACTCTGGCCTGTCTATTTCTGGAATTGATGAATGGTTTGCATCTAGATGTGAACCCTTTGTATTTACTTTCATGGAGTCTTGTCTTTACTGTTGACTTAGAGACAGATACACCTACTTCACTGACAGTGTTCTGGACTTCAGTTGATGTTGTGAATGGGTTCTTCTTCACCAAAGAAAGTATGCGGCGATCATCCACCACTGTTGTCATCCGTGGACGCCCAGGCCTTTTTGAGTTCCCAAGCTCACCAGTCAATTACTTTTTTCTCAAAATGTACCAGACTGTTGATTTTGCTACTCCAAGCATGTCTGCTATCTCTCTGATGGATTTTTTCTTTTTTTTCAGCCTCATGATGTTCTGCTTCACCTCAATTGAAAGTTCCTTAGACCGCATGTTGTCTGGTCACAGCAACAGCTTCCAAATGCAAAACCACACACCTGTAATCAACCCCAGACCTTTTAACTACTTCATTGATTACAGGTTAACGAGGGAGACGCTTTCAGAGTTAATTGCAGCCCTTAGAGTCCCTTGTCCAATTACTTTTGGTCCCTTGAAAAAGAGGAGGCTCTGCATTACAGAGCTATGATTCCTAAACCCTTTCTTCGATTTGGATGTGAAAACTCTCATATTGCAGCTGGGAGTGTGCACTTTCAGCCCATATTATATATATAATTGTATTTCTGAACATGTTTTTGTAAACAGCTAAAATAACAAAACTTGTGTCACTGTCCAAATATTTCTGGACCTAACTGTATATATGTGCGTATATATTCAGCCAGTGAAATAAGTATTGCTCACAGCACAAATTTTCCAATTAAATTTATTTCTAAATGTGCAATTGACATGAATTTTTCACCAGATGTTGGTAACAACTCATCAAATCCACACAGGCAAAGAAATCAATTCGTAGAGCACAGCGTTTATAGAAGGAGCCCATGGAAGCTTCAAGAGTGTGTTGAAGAATGGACCAAAATCTAACCTGAGCAATGCATTTGACTAGTTTCTCCATACAGGAGATGTCTTTGAGCTGTCATGACCAACAGAGGCTTTTGTACAAAGTATTAAATACATTTCAGTAAGCGTGTTCAGTACTTTTTCCCTGTGTCATTTCTCAATATTACACATTACATTTGCAGATACAT
Organism: Anomaloglossus baeobatrachus; assembly: GCF_048569485.1. Taxonomy (NCBI): domain Eukaryota; kingdom Metazoa; phylum Chordata; class Amphibia; order Anura; family Aromobatidae; genus Anomaloglossus; species Anomaloglossus baeobatrachus. Next base: position 544,414,594 of record NC_134353.1, on the reverse strand, counting down.
TTATGGCAACAGCACCTCTTGAAGTCTTTTTACTTAGAAAATTGATGACGTATTCAATACTTATTTCACCGTCTACATGAGATATATATATATATATATATATATATGTATATGTATATGTATATGTGTGTGTGTGTGTGTGTGTGTGTGTGTGTGTGTTATTCTATGCTTATGTTTGTGTACGTATGTGTGTGTCTTTGTGTATCTGTGTCTTTATCTGAAGAAAAGCTCGGGTAGAATTGAAATCATTCAGTTGTCGACCTTTTAAAAACCAAGACAAGCAAATAATCATTGTTTAACATCAATGAGTCCAATAGTATTTCCATGTTTTTATCGTCAAACAGAATACAATTGAAAACTATAATCAAATATGACACATCTGAGGCTGTCAGCCAATATTGTCAGAGGATGGCCTAGAGAAGGAGAGACCTTAAGTGATCTTTGCTTTAGCATTTTCCCAGAAACATTCAACATTCTGTACATTCTACATCTTTGGCAGCAAACCTAGAAAAAAAGCCTATAATAAGAGACAAATGCATCTACATTTATTATTGGGTGACAAATTATAAACTATGAAAAATCCCTTAAATATGATGTGGGAAATGTAAAAGAATTATGGGAACCATATAAAAATTTACAGCCATTCAGCACTGTTGTTAGAAGTTGTTATGAACAGTATCTATATAATACAGTAAAAATGTTATTATGAGACAAATTCTGAAAGGAAGTGACCCTGCCACATATATCATTGATGTTCAAAGTATCATTTCTTGCATATAGTTTGTTTATATGTTTAACATATAAGATAAAAGCAAACATGGCACACAATGAAAGAACCCAGTGTGAGAGCAGATGTTAAAAACTAGTCATTTTTACTATACTACATAAATGGATACTGCAGAGCTGACTGAAATGATTACATACTTTTATAAGCATATTGTTCAATGTGGTCTTCATTAGCTTTGGATAAAACATTAACAGCAGGGGTGGGCTATTGGGGCCTCGAGGATAAACTTAATCTACAAGATCTTCATGAAGCTGCTGGAGAATGATGATACTTATGGAATAATTCCTAAATGAATAAATCAACGTCCAGAAATATTTTGCTAAGTAAATACATAAAGCAATGAGATTTCAAATTTTTCACATACATGTATCAGAATGCAGTTTATCAGATGCTGGTTGTCAGTTGTCAGTTAAAATAAATAATAAACAATGTCCATGGTGTGCAAAGTAGATTGTGCAAAACCAAGAGAGGGGTTTTAAGAAATTAAGGTAGTGATAGACTACAAAACTAAGAGAGGTTTTAAGAAATTAAGGTAATAATAACCTACAAAACTAAGAGAGGAGTTTCAAGAAATTAAGGTTGTAATAGACTACAAAACCAAGAGAGGAGTTTCAAGAAATTTAGGTGGTAATAGACTACAAAATTAGGAGGGGTTTCAAGAAATTAAGGTAGTAATAGACTATGAAACCAAGAGGGGGGCTTCAAGAAATTAAGGTAGTAATAGACTATAAAACCAAGAGAGGGGCTTCAAGAAATTAAGGTAGTAATAGACTACAAAACTAAGAGAGGGATTTCAAGAAATTAAGGTGACAATAGACTATAAAACCAAGAGAGAGGTTCCAAGAAATTAAGCTAGTAATAGACTATAAAACCAAGAGAGGGGCTTCAAGAAATTAAGGTAGTAATAGACTATAAAACCAAGAGAGGGGCTTCAAGAATTTAAGGTGGTAATAGACTATAAAACCAAGAGAGGGCTTTCAAGAAATTAAGGTTGTAATAAACTACAAAACCAAGAGAGGGGTTTCAAGAAATTAAGGTGGAAAGACTATAAAACCAAGAGAGGGGCTTCAAGAAATTATGGTAGTAATAGACAAAATCAAGAGAGGAATTTCAAGAAATTAAGGTAGTAATAGACTATAAAACCAAGAGAGGGGATCAAGAAGTTAAGGTGGCAATAGACTATAAAACCAAGAGAGAGGTTTCAAGAAATTAAGGTGGTAATAGACTATAAAACCAAGAGAAGAGTTTCAAGAAATTAAGGTGGTAATAGACTATGTCATTGTGTAGGGCAGACAACAAAAAGAATTCAGGATCCTTAAAGAGTAAAGTTGATAAATCAATATTTTGTAATATAAAAAATACTTCTTTCTCCTTATGGACAGGTTATTGACCATCCATTCACTGGAAAAAAATGTCTTTAGCGAATACAAATTATCAATTCACTGAGGGATAAGAATACATGGAGAAAAAAAGAGTAAGAAGGAGCTAGAAAGAAACAGAGGCAAAACAGGGAAGTTGACTTCACACAACAATTACAGTTTAAAGACAACCTATGCCATACACCTAATTTTCACAACACAGTGGAATATACTTTGCTATTGGAGTGTTGACATTCATTTGGTCCATCATTTGTGGAGCACACCTTTAAGCCAGATGAGGAAACATTATATGTTGCATTTTTCGGTCCGTTCATCAGTCTTGCAGTAGAAACTGGTGAAGAAGCCTGATGACTACTGATGCCACTTGAAATGAGTTGAGGAAAAAAAATGAATCCAGATGCACAGATATAAAAAAAAAAGCTTAAGAATGGTTTCATTTATTTTCAGAGGAACTTAGAGTGGAAGGAGCTAAAACATACTGGAGATTGCACCCTACAAACCTAAGACAGCTGGAGCAGTTTGCTCATGAGGAGTGGGCCAAAATACTTGTGGACAGATGCAGTCATTGAGAGTTACAGAATAGTCACAAAACAGCTGTAGGTATAGTGAAAGTAAATTACACGCAGGTGGACCTATTTTACTAAATGGTGATTTATTTAGGGGTATCATACTACAGGGGGCTGAAAAAAATGCACCTCGCAATTTTCAGATATATATTTTAAAATTGCTTTGGAAACCATGTATTATTTCCTTTATACTTCACAAATACTTGCTACTTTGCGTTGGTGTATCACATAAAATACATTGTTTGTTGGTGAGAAAATGTGGAAACGTTCATGGGATGTGAATACTTATAAAGGCACTTCATATGCTTCCAGTTTTGAAGGCATTGTTAAATAAAGGCTCCTTTATATTCCAGCATGTCGTTGCCCCAGTACACAATAGAAGGTCCATAAGCGTGGTTGGATGAGTTTGTTGAGGAGGAACTTGACCGGCCTGTGCTGAGCCCTGATCTCCACTCTATAGAACACCTTTGGGACTGAATATTACATGAGCCATCTAACATAAATGTTGTAGACAGTCTACTTATATATATATATTTATGATTTATTAAGTGCTACAGACAACCAGTTTGAATGGAAAGTTATGTCTTTAGTTCTAGTCATGGGGCAGGTAAATACATGAACGTCGCTTTTTAGATATTGTTATTATATTATATAATAATCATGTAGCTGCTGCTTCTACAATACTCTGTGTCACTTAATTCACGAGGCTTCTACTCCTTAGCGTTTGTTCTAGTTAGATAGCTAGAAGTTTCTATTGTCCATAAACCTGTTTGATGGAATTGCAGGACCAGTCCCACACCTTAATGTTCTGCTCTCTTTTTACAAAGACTATTCATTTGTTTGGAATGTTCCATTATTAAGTTTGAAGTTATAAAATCGGTGATGCTTTCATTTAAAGAATGGTAATTATGACTTATACCTCCTACTCCCATGAGCACCTAATAAGTCTTGCTATAAAAGGTTTTTCATCTTACCAAATACATTTTATGCACTTCAACTGTTTATTCAGGAACGAACAGTACAAATAGCAAAACAGTAAAAACATGACACTGTTCCAACTCTCTCCAATAAAATGTTACTAATGTAATGTGGTCCTTTTAGGTACTCCTAGATTTAGAGGCTAGCCTTCTACTTTCCAGACAGTTTTATTATAGCATTACTCTTGTCTGAATGCATTATGTTCTTTTCAAAAACATAGGAGACAAAGAGCCCCCAAAAAATGTTTTTATTAATAATAAAACTACTAATAATAAAATCTTGAAATGGTTGTCTGTCTACCTGTAAACATGTCTGGTTCAGAAATCTAGCAGTTTAGCTTGGTAGCCTATAATATTGTTAAGTGCTTCCATAATACCAGTCCATTTGTTCCTCTCGGAAGTTTCTTACCCCCTACACATGTAGTACTGGAAGTAGAAGACACTGTCTTTTTGCCTTCAAATGGTTAAGCTAGGCTTTGTGGTTCAATCCAATATGGATCTCCTTTTTATATTCCATCATCCCACCACCTTATTGAGAATGAAAGATTTCTGCACAGCTCTACACTAAATCACACTTTGAAGATGACTTGATGGTGGATGGAATTTATTATCGTGAGTCAATCTCCATGTGGTTTATAGGGTTTATTGCATAACCATAGACATTCCTTTTACCACCATAAGGTTCCTCATTCCATGCATTATTACTAGCAATATTATCATCCAGAAGCACAGCCCTCATCAAGCACAATTTTATTCAATTATATGAAAAAAAAATATGATAAATCAATTTTTATTGAATTTTTCATTAAGAAACAGTTAAATAAGGACAACAAAAAAGAAAGTGATTAGAAAACAGATCAATTCCTTAGTCATATCCCCTTTACAGTATCGACTCAACAACTGATTTCAACAGTCACAACGGGAAAAAAAAAAATAAAGGCAGCATGGTCGCTCAGTGGTTAGCACTGGAATCTTGCACCGCTAGGGTCCTGGGTACAAATCCCACCAAGGACAACATCTGTAAGGAGCTTGTATCTTCTCCCCATGTTTGCGTGTATTTCCTCCTGGTTCTCTGGTTTCTTCACACACTCCAAAGATATACTGAATTTAGATTGTGAGCCCCAATGGGGACAGTGATGATCACATCTGTAAAGCGCTGTGGAATTAATAGCACTATAGAAGTGAGAAAAAAATAAAAATAAATACACTGATATAATGGAGGTCCACTCAGGACCATAATTGGGCAACATGCATGGAGACTTATTTCTTTGCCTATTCATTCACTGGTATGATCATACCTAGATGGATCTGCTCACAATGTGTATTTGTGAATGTAAGATTGTTCATATAAGTATAGTACAGACTGAACTAAATCCCAGAAGTTACAAACGTAATCTTCCTCACACATCTCAGGTGAGGTAGTCACGTTAAACCATTTATAAGACTGTAAATACTTTGTGAAAGCCACTATATTTTTCCTTGTAAAGACTACTGAAATTTCTGTTAAGATAAGGAGCTGTTGACTTTTCCCTCCGATGAAGCCCTTTTTTATTACCGCATTTTTCATTCCAGCGTCTAGGTTTTTGTTTAACCTTGCATATAGGCTAATGCTGTAGAATAAACAAAAAGATTTTATAAGATTATTGATAGACTTGTAACACTGTGCTATTATGCAAATATGACATCATTTAGTTCAGTAGCATTATCACTTTACTTAGGAAGGTGCTATCCTCTTAAATGGTTCTTTTATCTGATTAGTACAGTTCTTTTATATATATAAGAAAAAATGACACATTTCATGTTTCTACTGCTGGAGCCCTAAAAATAATCTTTTGGGGGAAATAAAGTCACACACAGTTCCTTATTAAGTTAATAGGCTATCCTTGCAATGGGCTATGACAAGGGCTCATTTCGATGCCTGTTTTTCATGGACGTGTTTTGACAGTATTTTTTACGTACAGAACATGTACCCATTATGGTATACAGAGCTAGCACATGCCCATGAGAATAGAAGATTTGCAATATCTTGGAGTTTTTATATATGAGAAAATCACTGTTGGTAAAAAGTGACAAAGTAACAAAACACCAATAAAAATCTGATCCAGCACACTGATGAAAATTGGTCAGTGTTTTGTTTTTTCACGTATGTGAAAAAAAATTATGTCTGAATGAGATTGGACATTTATGCTCTAACAATGCTCCATTAAATTATATTTTAAATAGGCTGTTACTTTTTTTGTGAAAATTAGTAATGTACCTGTATTCGTATGCTGTCAATATCAATCAAAATCAATGCAATTTTGAAACTGTTTTTTACAGCTTCATCTAGATATATAGAAATATAAATGAGCTAAAATTCATTTCACACACACATAATTGTCACATGTGTAGGGAATGGGCTTTCAGAGGGAAAATTCTCCCTCTGTAAACCTGCTCAGAGGCCACATTCACTATTGACTGCAGCATCTAAGCAGTTGGACTGCAGAAGTTGGTGTTTTTACAAGTCCCCACTATTTAAGCAGAAGCAGTACTATGTATATGAGCTTATCCCATTGATACATAACTTATACTAACATAGTTGACATGGTGTGTATATATTCATCATGGAGCACTTATTGACAAGTGCTCATGACAGATATACATGTCAAAAAGCATTAAACCTTTGTGACTTAGGACATACATATACAACGTAGATGACCTCTCTCTCATTACTCTAGGCTTACCTGAATTATTCCACGCATATGTCTGCAGATCTGATCAGCAGACATATGCAGCTAACAGGCTTGGGTGGAAGCCATTAGATCACACTACCAAACTCTGACAGCGCGATCTAACACACTCTGATGTGGATCGCTCCAGCCCCATGAAGCAATTACGGGGCGCCAATGAGTTGTCTCGACAGCGCAGGGTCAGCAAATGAACCCTGTGACTGTCATGACTCACTTCTGGTGAAAGTTGGCAGAGCACCAACATTCACAGAAGAGCAGCATAGGGACAGTGCAGGCATAAAGTCCCTAAAGTGGACTAGTAAAATCAATATAATAATGTTTAGAAAAAGTTAAAAAAATAAGAAAAAGTAATAAAAAGCTTAAAAACAAATAAATGAATAAAAAAACCTCACAATAAAACATGTGTAGCCAGTTTACCGCTGTAGTAGCTGATGCCGCTGAGGCAATATACAACGCCCAACATCTCGCTCTGGAAAAGGGTGTGAGTCCCACCAGATGCAATCAGAAGAATAGACTTGAAATCCAGCAAGCAGGCAAAATGGGTGAGTATATAAAAATACTTGCTTTATTTTAAAATCGTCATTAAAAATCCATACAAAAATGGTGACCTTGAAGAAGGCTTCCAGATAGCCAGAACGCATTGTCACGTTAGACACCTGCACCCAGGGCCGGATTATAGGAGGGACAGGTGGGGCTCCAGCCCCGGGGCCCGTACCCCAAGAGCTTCTAAGGGGGGCCCCCACCACCATCTGTGTGGCTGCAGCAGGCAGGGGCGGAATGACCCTTGGAGCAAGAGGCCGATCCCCTAGCAGTGGTTCAGGGCCGCCGGAGGACCGCACTGTACCTTTAATGAATATCTATCCCAGGTGTCACTGTGCTGCAGACACTCCCACTGCACACTGTATGGGCTGCATCTGCAAGGATGACATCACCGCGTGCACGATGCTGCTTCTTCTTGCCGTAGAGGAGCTTGTGGGAGGACCGAAGTGGAGGCTTCAGTGGATCATGGTGAGTATGAGGTCATCATTCATGGGGCTGGGCAGGAGGCTGCAGTGAGGAGAGAGCAGGACGCCACTGATAACTCCAGACGGGATTGCATAGTGTCAGCGGCAGCTCTGCAGGGATCAGTGTGAGTTATTGCAGGAGTGTGAACTGCTGCAGATCAAGTCGGGCTGTCAGTGCTGGTTCATCGGCTCCAGCCTTATCCCTCCCCTGCAATAACTCACACTGAGCTCCAGCAGAGATATCACTACACAGATCCTGCACTGATCACATCTGAGCCTGCAGGACAGATTATAGTACAGTATATGGCCCATATTACATATAGAATATGTGAGGTCCTGTAGGTTCAGGTGTGATCAGTGCAGGCCATTGTATATCTGTGTACATGGTATACCACATCCAGTGTATAGATTAGTGTGATATACTGTGTACACACATCAGATGGTATATAATAATAATATGTATATTGTATATCATCTGGTGCCTATATTACAGCATATTGTGTACCAGTCATGTATTCTCCTGTACACTGTACAGGGGCGTACCTTTAGGGGGCACATTTGCCCCTGCAGAGCAATCAGGGGGGCACCATTGGAAAGTGTGAGGCAGCAGTATGGTGGGAGAATATTGTAAGTGGACAGTATTGGGAAAGAAAAGTGTGAGGGGGAAGTATTGGTGAAGAAAAGTGTGAGGAGGCAGTATTGGTGGAGAAAAGCGTGAGGGGGCAGTATTGGTGGAGAAAAGTGTGAGGGGACATAGTATAGAGACTGGGTAGTGAGGGGGGGAGGATAATCAGTATAGAGAAGGGGCAACATGGTGGCCAGTGTGAGGGCACAGTATGGAGAGCACAGTATGCTGAGGTAGGGGAATGTGAGACGGAGGTACAGAATAGTGACTGGGTAGAGAAGGATATGGGGCAGCATGGTGGCCAGTGTGAGGGCACAGTATGGAGAAACAGTATGAGAGGAGAGGGAATGTGAGGCTAAGGTGCAGTATAGTGATTTTGGTACTGAGGGTGAAGGCAGTACAGAGAGGGGATAGCATGGGGACATTGTGAGGGTACAGCTCAGGAGGAGGAGTGTGAGGAGGTGGCACAGTATAGACATTTGGAAGTATAGTGGGGACACAATGTAGAGGACGGTGTGAAGAGGGGGTCCAGTACTGAAAGAAGAGGCCATGTACCATAAGAGGGACATTGTGTGGGTCATTTTGTGCAGAGAGCACAAAATGACCCACACAATGGGAGTTGTTAATTCATGTGATACAAATGTATATGGGGATATGACATTACAATATATTGTTGTAGTAAACTTGGTGCTGTAGTCATGTATTGGTGGTTCTTGTGATCTATTCCTTTACTGATGAGGGTGCTAGTCATTTATTTTGGTACTGCTGGTGGTTCTGGTGATGTATTTATTTTACTGGTTCTGACCCTGTACACATGTAGCAATCCATAATTTGTCAAATTACATAACCACAAGGGTTTCTACATTGGTATTTATGTTAATAGCATAAAAGGGGTTGTCCAGGTTTGTGATGAAAGTCTCTGTGCCTGTAGACTTCTGAATCCTCAGTGTGCACACTGCACACTGTCAGGACTCCCGATGCCAGCAGTGAGACCTTGAGGGCACGTAACCACAAGTATAATCCCAATTCACTTATATTGAGTGATGCTGCACACGTCTAATTTGAATGTGGCTGGAAGTAGGCAAATCGCATACTTGTAATCCTGTGACTACTTATTCTTGGCATGGGAAAATCATGACAGCGTTCAGGCCACAAGCTGTGAGAATTCAGAAGTGTCAGGTGATTTAGAATAACTACAAATTGCAATCGTGGACCTGGAGAACCCGTTTAATAATAAAATTAAGCCCCGTAGCATTCCTAATCCTAACAACCTGTAATATACTCAATGTAAGGATTCAGCTCTGCTTGCCAATTTCTAAAGTGGTCACATGACCACTTGCAGGCCATTTTCATACTTCCGATCACAATTAGCTTCTCTTCCTGCTTTTCTTTATGGGCTGTAGTATTTCACTAAACATTGAGAGGATTAGGAAGAGCAGCTCATCGACACGTGGCAAGTGTGAAAATGGCACATGAGCGGTCACATGACGACTACTCAAACCGCATAAACCGTGTATACGAGGGGACGCCAAACTGAACTCTTACCCCGTGGGCAGATAAACCTGGATCCATCTCTGATACTGTATATGGTATACTGTGTACAGACATTACAGACATCAGGTGTTATTATGTACTACTCCGGAGATAATACAATAGAGAGCACATTGTTATTTTTAGCAACCCTTGATGCCAGTGAAAACTTTCCCTTTCTGCATTTTTATTATTCTTTCGCTGTCTTAACATTGGGATCAATAAAAAAATGTGAGTAACTCTACTTTCTGTGCATAAGTGACGGCTGTGAGTTATCCTGGACTGTATCTGTACTGTATTACTGTAAATCTGAATGTGGCAGAACAGGATAAGATCCATGCTCATTGGATTTATATCTAAATGCTACAGTTCACACTCTACTGTTAACGTTATAGGGCCCCCACCAGATTTTCTGCCCAGGGGCCCCCACCAACCTTAATCTGGCCCTGCCTGCACCTCATGTCAGACTGTTAATGCCACATATATAAAATTTTGGTATGGATTTTTAATGAAGATTTGAAAATAAAAAAAAGTATTTTTATATAGGCATCCATTTTTCCTCCTCACTGGATTTTTTCTCTATTCTTCTAATAAAAAAAGATGAGACTAAACTTACACTTCTAGAATGATCTACAGTACACTGAAAATGTAGATGGCTTTTCCCAAAACTTCAATGTCTATGCAAGGCACTAACTAAAGCTTTTTATAGACTCCTAACGTTAAAAGAGTTGAAAGGGTTGTCTGGGCTTCTAACAATGATGACCAGTCCTACGAATAGGTCATCAATATTAGAACAGTGGGAGTCAAACACATGATACTCCAAGGTCAGCTGATATTAGCTCCAGTGGGGCCCAGAAATGAACATTGAACAGAGCTGATTAGTTCAGCTCTATTCTTACTGTAGCACACACTGTGGCGAAAAACATACCAGTCCCTACTGTTTTTGAATAATCAACCAGCGTTCTTGAAAATTGTGAAAAAGTACATTAGAGAAATAGAGAATTTTTATTAAAGAAGCATTGCAGCAAAAAACCTCAATATCAATACTTAATTTTGTCTGTACTTATGTGACTTGTGACTTTTATGATGAAAAAAATATTGAGACAAAAAATTCTTAAAAACAGTAAAGTCAACTTACCAGTTAAATCACACAGTGTAATGCATGCCCTGTTCCACTTTTTAGATTTAACTACATGTATAAAACTCAACACTGCTTTACACCAGATTTTCTAGTTTGAACCTCTGTGAGTAAATATTGACTAGAAACAAAGGCCAATAGTTTGAAAGGTTAAAGTAATTTATGCTACATTCATAAAGATAATTTGAATAAGAAAGTGTTTGTATTATTAAATTTAAAGGTCACAGAGGAAATTGTGTTGCCACATTGTAAAGATTACAATGTACGAGCATGTTTCCCAAAAATTAATTTTTACATGTCTAACAAAATTAAAGTGGTTGTCTACTAGTAGAACAACCCCTTTTCAATCCCTGTTTCCCCCAAGTAAAATAATAAACAGCTTTACTCATCATTCCAATGTGATCAGCATTGGCTCCTCCGGGGTTCTCCCTATGTCTAATTTGTCCAAAGGAAGGAAGACTGTGGCAAATAAACTTTCATAGGGATGGTGTGACTTTGTTATGATCCCTATGGATGATTGGCTGCTACACTCTGCTCCTTCGAATAAATCAGGCATCCAAAGAAGTCAAATAACAGCTGCAACTCTCACTTCCTCAAGATGTTGGTTACATCTGAAGGAGGTGACTGTGAAATGGCCACTTATTAGCTGGAATGGTTGGTACTGTAGTTGAGTACAATTATTATTTTGTTTGGGGGAACCTAGTAATTGATAAGGTGTTGTCTGAGTAGTGGACAACTCTTAATATTAATTGAAACCTAAATGAAGAGTAAAAAATAGTTATAGAAATTTATGGACAAGTACGGGCCAAGTTTTGGCTTGAGAAGATGAAAAATATTTCCCTTTGCATTGTCTAGTTGTCTACCTGAATGGATTCCCTATATCGGAAGGTTTCCTGTGGCATCTGTCATCAATGTAAGCAACAAATCCTTTAAGAACTGTACGTTTTGAGGATGAGTCTTCATGGAAAAGCCAATTTTTCTTGCACATCTCATAGAGTCTTCATCAGATTTGGGATATGTTAATTAAGAATCATTTCTGAAATATGCATGCAGCGTGGTAGAATGCATTATCCTGATGAACGTTGTCTGCAACTCTTGATAATTACAAGGCCTAAAGCTGAGATAGGTTTTCCATGCCTGAGTATACATGGAGCTGTAGTTATGTGCATGCCAATTTATTTTAAGTCAATGGGGCATTGCGGCAAATAAGTACAGTGATTGACTGTTTCCAACAACTTTGTAGACACTAAGTGGAAAACTGCATGGCTTATATTCAAGTCCCAATCTGGTTATGCAGCAACGAAGAATGCAAGAATCGGTACCCCCCAATTTGATCAGTGAAGGTAGGGTCTCCATTTACCATTGATCTGATATTTTTCATTTAATAAATGGTCATTGTTAGATAACAGCTAAAAGAATATTTAATACTTAGGGAAAGAAACAAAAACAAGTAAGAGTCAGATACTCTGTATGTATTCAAATTGAGTACAGTATGCTGTAAAATCAATTATTGTATAAAGGGAGAGGTCAGAAATGGAGGTGAAAGGTACAGAAATCAACAGTGTAATATTCACACCAAATATTAATGTCCTGGTAGGACAGAGCAAAATAATTTTGAGAATTGGTTGCAGAAGAAGAGGACCTTTAAAATACATATCTATCTATCTATCTATCTATCTATCTATCTATCTATCTATCTATCTATCTATCTATATGTGTGTGTGTGTGTGTGTGTGTGTGTAATTCATACTCTACAAATGTGCAGCTCTCACAATCACAATTATAGGATTGTTAGCTCAGATAGTGTTTTCACCGAAACCAAAACACTGAATGAAACAAAATTATAAAGCAAATAGGAACCTAAACAAACATTGACTTGGTTTGCTTACTTCAATATTTGCCACTTTCTATTGGCATTACATCAAATTGAATAATCTCGTCAATATGTACAAAAGCTAAGGCACGTAAGGACAGTGTGATAAAACATATTAAAAAAAAAAAATTAATAATACAACCTGAACAAGAAAATATGGAAAATCCATAAAACATTTCATTACAAAGGAGTCTTACCTCATGCTACAAATAGGATTACACAGATCGGTCTTCAAAACATGATGGAGGTCCCAAAGATATACTGTAAAAACACACTCCAATCTCTGATGTTCTCAGGGCCGCAAACAAGATGGCACTGCACATATTCAACTATTGATGAGATTCATGAACCTCATCATGGCCTCCACTTATCTTGTTTCACTGAATTCACTGCTTTCTATGCTAAAATATATTTCAATGCAGTTATAACTTGAGCTGGCTGTCACAATGAAGTATAATTGACCAGTGGATTCTACAGAAATGTCTCCAACTCTCCTCTAAAAGTAATCACAGATATCAAAATCATCCAGCAGGAAACCTGGCATTGTTCCCAATGAATTTTCATGATTAGCTCAATGTGGGGTTTTTCGATGATGGGAAAAAAACAGATTTTTTTCAGTTAGGTAATGTACATAAATGAGGTGTAAAAGTGTATTAATCTATAGAAGAAGTATTAATAGCTGAGGAGGATACAGATAAATGTGTGCTATGGGGATCTGAGGAATACATACATACCAGCAGTGGATAAGGCATAGTCCTCTTAATAGATTACATCATAAAGTTTCACTTCCCCATTAACTGACAACTGAAAATACTCTAAATATTAAACAACAGATTTAGGGAAAAGTCTGGTAACTGCTCTCATTATTAACTCCTTGGAAACACAGCAGTTTTCACTTGACAGAGCTCTGACTGAGGACATAACGGTACGTCCTAAATCATGAAGGGGTAATCACCGCTGGCTGCTGCGGTGAGCCAGCGGCGATCCCCACATATGTCTGCTGATTTGTACAGCAGACATGTGTGCCTTGTAGACGCAGGTGGATGCTCGATCCACCAGCAACTGTTAAACCCTTAAATCGTGCTGTCAAAATTTGACAGCACGATGTAACATGCGGTAATGCACACTTACCCACCGCCATCAGAGCCCCCTTGTCGTGATCAAGGGGATCCGATGGTTGCCATGGTAGAACGCGGCCATGTGATGATTCTTATCGCTATCATGACTCACTTCCTGTTACAGCCGGCAGAGAGCTGGTTGTAACAGAAGACGAGCATTTCTGCTGATCTAAGCTGTGCAGCTCTGATTGGGAGAAATTAATGAGCGATCAGATTGCTGATCCTTATAGCCCCCTAAGGAGACTAGTAAAATAGAAAAAAAAGTAAAAAAGTTTTAAAAAATTAAAAAAAAATAAAAACCTAAAAGTTGAAATCACCCCTCCATTAACCTCATTGAAAATCAAAGGGTTTAAAAATAAAAAATATACACACATTTGGTATCGCCGCGTTCACAAATGCCCGATCAAAATATGAAGTCAATTAATCTGATTGGTAAACGACGTACCGAAAAAAAAAATTCCAAATGCCAAAATTACGTTTCTTTGGTTTTTGCAAATTTTGCGCAAAATGCAATAACAGGCGATCAAAACATAGCATCAGTGCAAAAATGGTACAATTAAAAACATCAGCTCGAGATACAAAAATTAAGATATCATTGATCTCCATATTCCGAAAAATATGAACGCTTCAGGTTGTGGGAAATGGTACAAAAAATGCATCACTTTTTTGGGACAAACTTCTGATTTTTTTTAAACCCCTCAGATAAAGGTAAACCTATAAATGTTTTGTGTCTACAAACTCATAACAACATGAGGCATCACCTCATGAGGTATCTCACAACATAAGGCATCACATCAACCCATCCATCAGTTTTACCATATAGTGAACACGATGAAAAAAATAATCCCAAGAACAATCATGCAATTCCACTTTTTTGTATTTTTTCCGCACTTGGAATTGTTTCGCAATTTTCCAGTACACTATCTGGTAAAACTAATGGTGTCATTTAAAAGTACAACTCGTCCTGCAAGAAACAAGCCCTTATATGCCAAAATTGATGGAAAAATAAAAAAGTTATGGATCTTGGCAAAAGGGGAGCAAAAAACCCCAAGAAAACGGGAAATTGCCTGGGGGTTAAGGGTTTAATGGAGAAATTGTCTCAATGACACTTTCAATTACATCATAAAATATAATGAAAAATATGAAAAAAAATCCAAACAGGATGGTAAAAAATGTATTTTAGGACTTCTTTTACAATATTCAATTTGCATTTCAGGATACCATAGGTATAGTTATAGTTTTTAATTTCGGAATGCACATCACTTTCTTATCTCTTTTTATTTTTCACATTTGGGTAAGGGGAAGTAAGTAAAATACAACAAATTGACTATTTTATTTTTTGGGGGGCATTAAGAGGAAAATCAAATCCTGGAATTCAGGTCAAAAGTTAATTTTCTAAGGGAATATCATAACCTTCTTGATTGTGATTATCTAGTATACTAAAGCAATATAAAATTGTTAAATATATCTTGCAAGAATCTTACAGTAGGTTTACACAACAGCAAAATTTCTAGGAGTAAAATAACCCTCAATGCTAAAAGACAAAACTCAATATCACTTAAAGGGACTCTGTCTGCACAGAATGATTGTTGACACCAAGTACAGGTGATCGTGCATCATGACATGGTTAAAATTTTAAGTACACCTTCCCACCTGCTTGTTTTTCATCTATCTTTACCTTTCTCTGGTTCTATGACGCTGGAGCCATCAATCAAAGTAGAGGGAAAATAAGCAGGTGGAAAGGTGTATTTAAATTATTAGCCTCGCCATGATGCACCCAGCTCTTGTACTTTGTTTGAACAGTCATTCTGGGCTGAGAGAGTCCCTTTAAGATAAAAAAAATACATAAATGAAAAAATAATATATATTATTTTGGCCATCTAAAAAATGAATATGCGACTATATTTGTAAATGACAATAAGAAGGCTCCATTATTAATTATTCACAACATTTTATGTACCTATACATCTTGGTCGGATATGGGTTCCCAACCATAGATGTATAGGTAGATCATGGTGGTTGGACAAGGCACAGGATCTGTGACAGGAGCTGTGCTTGCGTGATCGCTGTATGGAGCTCTGCTAACGTGACAGGCCCGGGCTGTTTATCCCCCCAAAATGCAAGAATCAATGTTGATTAAAAAATCTACGAGGCTATAAGAGGGAGGGAGCTCCCTCTCCCGTCCAAACAGTATCACCGCGATGTTGTCACAAGGGCCCAAACATTTACATGGCACTGGTAGCATTTTTTTTTTAAATTTCCCTGCTCAATGTTATACAAATCTATGATGCACATGTGGGTTCAAGGTGCTCACCAAACATCTGGTTAAATTTCTTAAAGGGTGTAGTTTCTAAAATGGGGTAACTTGTGTCTGGTTTCCACTGTTTAGGCACATCATGAGTTCCCCAAAGGCAACATGGCATCCACAATCGATTCCAGCCAATTTTGCACTCCAAAATTCCCTTCTGAGCCCTGCCGTGTACCCAAACAAAAGCCCCCCCCCCCCTCTATGTGGTATCGATATACTCAGGAGAAATTGCACAACAAACTCTATGGTGCACTTTCTCCTGTTATTATTGTGAAAATGAAAAATTTGGGGCTAAAAAATATTTGTATTGGAAAATTCCCCAATGCTTTATTTCCTGTGAAACACCTAAAGGATTAATAAACTTCTTGAATGTGGTATTAAGCACATTGGAAGGTGCAGTTATTAAAATGGTTTCACATTTGGGTATTTTATGTCACAGAGGCCCCTGAAATGTGATATAGTCCCTAAAATAAATTGGTTTTGTAAATTTTGTTAGAAAAATGATAAATAGCTGATAACATTTTAACCCTTATAACTTTCTAACAAAAAAATTAGATTTCAAAAATAGTGCTTATGTAAAGTAGACATGTAACAAATGCTATGTATTAATGCTTTTGTGCGATATAACTCCCTGGTTTAAGGGCACAAAATTAAGAGTTCAGAAGTTGCAAAATTTTCAATTTTTTTTCCTCAAACTTTCAATATTTTCATAAATATTCCACTCTTATTTTTACCATAAATTTTAAAAAATATAATTTCCTTTTGACAATCTTTACAACCCCAGTTACTAAACCCATACAAAAACAAATGCTAGGTACGCCTTCAAAAGTGAAAATATGACAGTAAGATGCAGTTGTGTTATGTTAAATTATACTAGTAGTACAGTGTTCAAAAACATTCATGCGCTGTAAAGGTAAAAGTATACATTTTATTTGGGGGGATTCTAACAAAAGTCAAATCCTTTCCAAAAACAATGTCATAAGAAATGCTAGGTAGGTATTCAAAAGGATAACACCTGCAACAGGGCTCTGTATTAGTGTGGAAGATACGGAAGTAAAATTTGACTAGTGAAAAACGCGTGAAAAAATAAAAAAATTGGTTGTGATACACACTTTCTGTGGTCGACACTTGCAGTTAAAAGTTTTACATTTTGAAGTATTTTCCTTTGTATTTAAAAAAAACTAATATTTTTCCTTTTAGAAAAATCAAAACAAGAAATCAAAAACTCAGGACAAAATTCAGATTTTTTTTTTTGCTTCAGTCAAAAATATTGTGCTGCTTTGCTGTTGCTTTCTAGTGCATTACGAATGTCGAAAACAAAATTGCAATTATAATTCAAGTTCAGCATGACAAATATCAGCTGATCAATCACACTGAGTATTTTACTGTTATTGCTGACATATATATCCTATCTCTTTCACCCTATGAATTGAATTTCTGTATTATACACAAACTACTACACTCATTTTACTGCTGCAGTTGTAAAACAAATTACTGTCTTTTCTGTAATATTTTCCAAATGATCTAGGGCTTTGTCTTGCTATCACTAATCCTGAGGTGATAGCTGTAATGTCCCCTAACTATTCTAATTCACCCTGAAATGGCTCTTGCATTCCATACTGATGCTGTTGTAAAGGGTATGATAGTCCCTCCAGATTGGCTGCACTATTCTAAAGGCTGCTTTACACGCAGCGACATCACTAGCGATGTCGCTTGTGAAAGCACCCGCCCCAGTCGTTTGTGCGTCACGGGCAAATCGTTGCCCATGGCGTACAAAATCGCTGGTACCCGCCACACATACTTACCTTCCTAGCGACGTCGCTGTGGCCAGCGAACAGCCTCTTTTCAAAGGGGGCGGTTTCTGCGGTGTGACAGCGACGTCACACGGCAGGCGTCCAATAGAAGCGGAGGGGCAGAGAGCAGCCACATGAAAGTCACGCCCATCTTGTTGCCGGAGGACGCAGGTACGGTGTTGTTCGTCGTTCCTGGGGTATCACACGTAGCGATGTGTGCTGCCTCAGAAACGACGAACACCCTGCATCCAAAATCAGCAACGACATTTGGGAAATGGACGACGTGTCAACAATCAACGATTTGGTGAGTATTTTGCATCGTTAGCGGTCGCTCGTATGTGTCACACGCAACAACGTCGCTAACGAGGCCAGATGTGCGCCACGAATTCCGTGACCCCGACATCTCGTTAGCGATGTCTTTGCGTGTAAAGCCCCCTTAAGTGATGTGGTAGTTGGGATTCCTTAGGGGGGAAGACAATGCAGGTGCAACTGTGGTCATGTCATCTTTCTGTTGCTGATGAAATCTTCTGTAATATGTAAAAAGTGACTCAAAAGGCATTTTGGAGGACAATTTGTATAAATTTAATAGCTCATTTTTGAACTAGCTGGGACTTGTAAATTCCATAAAATTCCATTAGAATTCAATCTGCACTGAATCCATTTGCTTATTTCCAGTGAGCAGAAATCAAGATTTGTTACCCAATGTTAATTGATCATCGCAGGGAGAAGGACAACTGCGTTGAGTAATTATTAGACTTTCTTGTAACAGGATAATTACTGTCCAGTAAGTTTGACATCAGCGATATATTAATTATTTGGAAATGCATATGGTAGTGTATTCTTTAATAATGGAATTCCAAGATCGTTTTCATATTTTCATGGTATTTTTTGCAAATTTAGGCTGATGGTTGAATTGTCATTGATTATATACAATAAAATGTTAACGGAAGAAAATATTTCCCTTATATTATTGCCATTAAAGCTGGATTCAGTATACCATAGTACGATAATCGTCATTATTAGACTGTGTAAATAAAATCCTAAGTTGTATTGATTAAACTTTGAAATATTTGAAACCTCTATAAATGAGAAACCCTTTTCCAGGAAGAATTGAGAAACCTTAAAGAATCATAACGTAGTCTAGTCTAGAGCTGTGTAAGAATATTGCACAAGAAAATCAGCTCACTATTCAGCACTTTTTCCTGTATCTTCTCTTCAGACTGTGACAGAAAATGTAAGTATGAATCATCAAGCCTCCTTCCAGAGCAATGTTTGTCTTATGCCTCAGCTTTCCTGTGGAGACTTCTTTCTTTAGGGATGTGTTCTCTTTTCCTTTTGACCTAATTGAGGGCCTCCAAAAACACATGGAGATGAAAACATGTCCAACCCCACTCTACTTGTCACTGGAAAGTATGACACTCTCCTGATGAAGGTCAAGAATATGTGCTATGTTTTGACAAATGTCTGAAACCATTAACCAACACTGCTCCAGATTTTTTAAGCAAGGAAGTAATGATTTCATATGCATTGATGTCAGTCACCTCAATGTAAAACAAGGGCTAGATTGTCCTTGGAGACATATAGCTGGACATAATGTACAGTTAAAAAAATAAGATAAAAAAACAATTTTATATATAGAGTGATTTGGACTGCAGAGTAGGATGGCAGCAATAAAAGTAGTATGATTTCTTCAATGATTCACAATGATCATGCATTTATGTGGTTACAGAATTTAGCTTAAGATGAATGTGTATAGTCAGAGACTAGTCAAAATGCCTATATATATATATATATATATATATATATATATATATATATATATATATATATATATATATATGGGAATAATGCATGATCTGATGAATCATGTAGATGTGGATACATGCGCATCACTAACCATAGGTTGAGATGGCGAAAGCATGCCCAATGTGAAGAACAACAGGAAGAGGCCGTGTGATGTTCTGGGCAATGTTTTGGGAGGAATCTATAGGACATGGTACTTATGTGGATGCTACCTTGACACATACCACCTACCAAAATTGCTAAAGAGCTGGTCTGAAACTAATGTTGATTGTAATCCTAAATGTTAATCTATTTAATGTAATCATCTAATAGCTTTTCTAAAATATTTTAAACATTTCTTACCATTCCCTCTGCTTTTTTTGTTATTTTACTTAGTTTTGGAACATTTCATTTGAGAATCCATAGTGCATAGTGCATGAGCGGTTCGCTCATCTCTAGTCGTAATCGTATCATCGGTGCAGCGTCGGCGTAATCCATAATTACGCTGACGCGACGGTCCGATGTTGTTCCTCGCTCCTGTGGCAGCACACATCGCTGTGTGTGAAGCCGCAGGAGCGAGGAACATCTCCTACTGGCGTCACTGCGGCTTCCATAGGATATGCGGAAGGAAGGGTGGGCGGGATGTTTACATCCCACTTATCTCCGCCCCTCCGCTTCTATTAGCCGCCTGCCGTGTGACGTCGCAGTGACGTCGCACGACCCGCCCCCTTAACAAGGAGGCGGGTCGCCGGCCAGAGCGACGGTCGCAGGACAGGTGAGTCCATGTGAAGCTGCCGTAGCGATAATGTTCGCTACGGCAGCTATCACAAGGATATCGCTGCTGCGACAGGGGCGGGGACTCTCGGCATCGCAGCATCGGCCTGCGATGTCATAGCGTGCAAAGTACCCCTTAGTTACAACCCAGTGCGTGATAGTAGAAGACATATAGCCTGATGGTTGTCAAGGTGTGAACACCGGGCACATACATATAATTAAAAGCCCTTCTGTATGGTGATTTCTCTGGACTGTATGTATACAGTATCTGTATAGTATTATAATTCATCCATTTGTCCCTGTGGAGGTCAAGGGCAAAGCAGGTAAAAGGAGCCACCAGTGTTCCCAGAACACATTCACTGGTGCCAAAACCCAACCGGACGCTATTAAACAAGGGCTCGTAGTGTAATAGGTACAGGGCTGAGGTCAATATTAGATGTATTAGAGAACCTATTCAAAGTGTGCAGATAAAATCATGGGTTTTGGGCTACAATATACGAGCTAAGCACTGGCCATTAGGCAAATGATTGTTATTTAATCTGTGGCTTAACAATGGTGTTGATGTTATTTTATATGCACACTTTGCATTAGGTACAGTACATCTAATATTGAACTCAGCCCTATACCTATTATACTACGAACCTTTGTTTAATAGTGTCCAGTGGAGTATGGGCACTAGTGAACAATGGCACGTTGGTAATTGAGGTTCTGGCAGTTACAGAAGAGACTGGGGTAGAATATCCCCTTGAAGCAGGTTTGTCCTAATCAGGAGTCTGAGATATTATGTCCCCTGACTCCCTGAGTAGCGTTGGTGGATACACCTCTGCTTCTCTTTCTTCTAAAAATTATGCAGAAAAAGACTGCAATCAGTTTGCTAAAGACAAGCAAACTAAGGATGTAGATTTCTGGGACTATGTCCTTTGGTCTGATGAGACCAATATAAACTCATTTCGTAGGGCAGTAGATCAACTTTATAATGTCCCAAAAACAACACCTCCAAAATGACCAGTACCTTGCTAAAGAAACTGAGGGTAAAGGTGCTGAACTGGCCATGCATATCTCCAGACCTAAACCCTATTGAGTATCTGTGGGGCCTCCTCAAAAGAAAGGTGGAGGAGTGCAAGGTCTCTAACATCCACCAGCTCCATAATGTCGTCATACAGGAGTGGAAGAGGATTCCAGTGGCAACCTCTGAAGTTTTAGCTAACTCCATGCCCAAAAGAGATAAGATAGTGCTTGAGAATAATGTGGCCACGTAAAATATTTACACTTTGGGCACAATTTGGACATTTTCACTTAAGGGTGTACTCACTTTTGTTGCCAGCAGATTAGACATTAATGGCGGTGCGTTCAGTTATATAGAGCTCACCAAAGTCACACTGTTATACAAGCCGTTCACTGACTTCTTTATATTGTATCAAAGTTTCCAATCTGCAATATTGTTCCATGAAAATATATAATAAAATATTCACAAAAATATCTCTTTTGTGATATACTGTATATACCTAAGTGTAAACAAGTTCCAGCATGAGGAAATCTTTTGTTATAAAGTTAACCAATACAAATTTCAATTTTCTTGATGGCGCTTAAAGAACTGTACAGTACGTTCTTTGGCAAGAAGGAAATAAAAGCTGACACAGATAGTTTAAAGAGAGCGAAAGAAATAATTTTGGTCACAAGACTTTAATCAGCTGATGAGTTAACTAAAGAATAGTAACAGCTTAAAAAGCAGTCACATGGTTTTCTGAACATGTCTGAAATAGACAGTTTAGTGTAATTGTATTTTGATCATTAGACAATGCATGTCCTTTCTGAAAACTCTTTTTTGGCTTTCTCACACACACATACATGAAAACCACATCACATAGCAAAATTGCTATAGAAAAACACAATAGAGGACCTATGTAAATGAAAAAATAAATTACAATAGATTAAATTGCAAGACCTTTCTTAAATACAGAACAAGCCAATAGCAATTCAGGATTTCTTTTCATTCTACCAAATTGAAATAATTTGGTTTGATCCTTTTCCTACAGAGATAAGGCCGCTTTACACGTTACGACATCGCTCAAGCGATCTCGTTGGGGTCACGGAATTTGTGACACACATCCGGCCGCTTTAGCGATGTCATGGCGTGTGACACTTATGAGCGATTTTGCATCGTCGCAAAAACGTGCAAAATCACTAATCGGTGACATGCCCCCCTATTCCCAATTATCATTGCTGCTGTGTGTACGATGTTGTTCGTCGTTCCTGTGGCAGCACACATAGCTATGTGTGACACCGCAGGAACGCTGGACCTCACCTTACCTGCGGCCGCCGGCAATGAGAAAGGAAGGAGGTGGGCAGGATGTTATGTCCCGCTCATCTCCGCCCCTCCGCTTCTATTGGGTGCCCGCTTAGTAACGTCGCTGTGACGCCGAACAAACCGTCACTAGGCAGGTAATTAAGGTGACGGGTCTGAGTGATGTTGTGCGCCACGGGCAGCGATTTGCCCATGATGCACAACTGATGGGGGCGGGTACGCACGCTAGCAATATCGGTAATGATATTGCAGCGTGTAAAGCGGCCTATACTGTGGGGAGGAGGGGACAGATTGTAGGCAGTACCTGAATGGTAAATGGAGTCTTGTACTCAGATCTGTACCTAAAGCTAGAATAATTTTGAAGCACAAGTCACACAAAGATTTGCCATCAAAGTAAAGTATCATGGCAGTCCGGTGCAGTTCAATAAAGGTAATCGTTTTTATTGCAATCCAATGCATATATATACTTATGATATTTTGGTCAACTAGAAAATCATCAGATTTGCAAAGAGAAATTCAAATAAAAAAATATCAGAATATGTGTCAATATCACATACATAAAGTGCCCAATAATAACAAATCCAATATACGGTACCACATATAGCGAAACATATGTTATGAAACAAAATAAACTTAGTCATAGTTCTCAACATTACTATTCAGCAATCATATTTATAATAAATTGATAATGCCCTTAAATTCATACATGACCAGACCGGCCAATTTTGCACTTTCCGTTTTTTTTTTCCCTCCATTCTTCTTCCGAGAGACGTAAATTTTTTACTTTTCAATCAATATGGTCATGTCAGGGCTCTTTTTTTGCGGGACGAGTTGTACTACTTTTAAATGAAACTATGAGTTTTACCATATAGTGTACTGGAAAACGGCAAAAAAATTCCAAATGCGGAAAAATTGCAAAAAAAAGTGCAATAACACTATTTGTTTGAGATATTTTGTTCACTATATGCTAAAATTGATGTGTGGGTGTGATGTCTCAGGTCGGTGTGAATTTGTAGATACCAAACATGTATAGGTTTACTTTTATATAAGGGGTTAAAAAAATCTGAGGTTTGTCTGAAAAAAGTGGCGTACGTTTTACGCCATATTCCATGACCCATAGCATTCTCAATTTTTGGGATCTATGGCTCAGTGATGGCTTATTATTTGCGTCTCGAGCTGAGTTTTTTAATGGTAGCATTCTTGCACAGATACTACGTTTTTATCGTCTGTTATTGCATTTAGCGCAAAATTTGTGGCGACCAAAAACCGTAATTTTGGAGTTTGGAATATTTTTTACGCTATGCCATGTAAGGATCAGATTAATTGAATTTATATTTTGATAGATCGGGCATTTCTGAATACGGCAATACCGAATATGTGTATATTTTTTTATTTTTTTAACCCTTAAATTTTCAATGGGGTGAAAGGGGGGTGGTTTGAACTTTTAGGTTTTTTAATTTTTTTAATTTTTTAAAACTTTTTTTATTTTACTAGGTCCCCTAGGGGGCTATAAGGATCAGCAATCTGATCGCTGTGCCATATCTGCTGATCCCAGCTACACAGCTGTGAACACCAGATATGCTCATTTCCTGTCTTACCCAGCTCTGGGCCAGGTGAAACAGTAAATGAGTCATGTGAGCTACAGGAGTCATCACATAACCCTGTGCTACCATGACAACCATGTCATGTGACTTCCAGTATCGGCGGTATGTAAACGTTTACCGTGCTCACGATTATAATGGCGCTGTCATTTATTGACTGCGCCATTTAAAGGGTTAAATGGCACGGGCGGATAACATTTCCGCTCGTGCCTAGCAGGCACACATCTCAGCTGTATAAATCAGCTGAGATGTACGCCGATCTCCCGCTGCTGTCAGCAGGTGATTAACCCTATGACCGTGACAACGTAATTTTACGTGGTCGTTAAGGGGTTTTAAGGTAAATTCACCATTATCCATAAGGTAACAAAAATGAAAAAAAGAAGAAATAAAAGATGAAGGAAATACCACAGCACTAAGAAAATGTATGGATTGTACTAAGAATATCCAAGAAGTCAGCTTCTTCTGATAGGAAATCAATTCATAATTTGTACTACAGTAATACCATGAAACCAAATGAAAAGCTGTAAAAGAAAAAAAAAGGCAGTCATAGACTTACTGGATTGCAAGAAGAGCAAGCATATGAAAATGAAAGAAAGAGAACAGAAAGAGCGATGCTATTGCTTTAGAAGAATGCCCTGTAGCTTAACAATACCTGTTGATTGATAAATACCTAAAACACGTTAAATCCAGTGCGAACACGGGAAATTGTCAGGTGAGGGCACACTTATTTACTCTGGCCAAAGTGTTGGAAGCCAGAAGTGACAGTAACAGGTCTGAGACCCTGCTCGTCAGAGTCGGAGGTGAAGTGATCGCAAAAACTTGAAGTGACATGTTTGTGATTGGCAAGTTTATGGGAAATTAAGAAATAAAAGGAAAGAAAGATGCACATAGGAATCAAAGAAAAAGCAAAAGAAGAGCAAAGTATAAATAACTGAAATAACTGAAATGGGAAATATAAGTACAAATAATCAAGTTAAACTAAATGAAGAGGAATAGGGCAAAAGAAAATAGAAGTGGATTAGATATCTAACTGGCATATCTTAATCGAGTGCCAGGTGAAATACTAGGGTGACTAGGAGAACAGGGTCATTATAAAAAGCTTGGTATATGAAAGTCTCTATTCAGACTCCTTGGTTCTAACGTGTGTAGGGCATTTATCCAGTATACTTCAGAGATCTAATATGATCACCACTATACGGTACTTGGTGATGGACTATGGTACACTGGTAAAATTAAGTTGTCATTATCTTTTGCTTTTATAAACAAGTAGTGATGGGCAGACCCAGACTCGGATCCATACATTTTCAAAAGTATCCTGGTGCCAGGCCCGGAGTTCAATGATCTGGATCTGGCAATGTGGGAAATAAAATAAGAATAAAGGAAAAATAAAAATAAAACAAGCACAATATACTTACTGAGTCTCCGGCGCGGCTGTAACTGCTTACAGGCTACTCACTCTTCCGAAGCAGCTTATTAGCCTCATACATATTCAATGCTTCATTCATCCACTGGCAGACCTGGCGTCTGGGATTGGTTGCAATCAAACACGCCCCCAGCCTATGTGACAATATCTGACTGCTTGCGATTACAGAAAATAAATAAGTTGTCGTAGGGTCCCCACATATTATGATACCCAGCACTGATAAAATATATGGCTACAGGCTGCAGTCCCCAGCCATGCACTTATCTTGGCTGTGTATCAAAATAAGAGGAACTGCATGCAGCTTTTTTAATTATTTAAATATATAATTTTTAAAAAACAACATGCAGTCCCCCAATTTTGAAACGCAGCCATGATAAAGCATGACAGCTGGGGGCTGGTATTCTCAGGCTGGGGAGACCCATGCTTATTGGGCCCCCAGCCTAAAAATAGCAGCCTGTAGCCACTCAAGATTGTTGCACCATTAGATGTGACTATCACAGAACTTTACCCGGCTCTCCCCAATTTCTCTCTTGCAGTGGCAATTGGGGTAATAAGGAGTTAATAATAACAGTCAACAGTTGCAACTAAACCCTAGATTAGTAATGGAAGGCATCTATGAGACCCCCCCATTACTAATCTGTAGGTGAAAAGAAATAAACAGAAAACGCTGAAAAAAAATCCTTTATTTGAAATAAAATACAAAACAAACCACCCTCTTTCACCAATTTATTAACCCCAAAATACCCAGGTCTGATGTAATCTACACAAGGTCACATATTGATTTCAGGTCTGCTACATCTCAAGTGACAGAAGGTGGCCATAGAACAATGACCGCCCGCTGTGAGCAACAGTAGTGATGTGATTTTTTTTTTTGCCTGGAGGTGTAGATTGGGTGCAGGAACGTGGTGTAAAAATGTCATCACCAGATTTGTATCTGCTGGCCCAAAAAAGCAAAGAAAATAGGTTTCACAATGTTATGGTGCATTTTTTTGATAGGAGGTGCAAATTTGATGCTGAAATCTGGCACAGACATTTCAGCACAACATTTGCACCACTTGGCAGAAAACCACACTGAAACAGAGTCAAAACAGTTTTTTTGCAATTTTGGGCCAAGAGATGCTAATTTGATGAAGATTTTTTTTTTAAACAATAGATTTTTATTGAGTTTCAAATTGGACATAAACAAGCAAAAGAGACCCGCAAAAAACACTCCGTGGGTCAAATACAATATACAATAAATCACACAAACTTCGTATAGTAAGAGGATAGGGAACGATCCTGTTAGTTGACTAGTGAATTACAATGTAATGCATTACCAATCACATTGGCATCTATGGCCTGAGGGCCTGGTGAGTAAGCAGAATACATTTTTCCAAGGACATGGCAATACTCTAGGTCGTTCCCAACATAGGTCCCACAACTTGGGGGACTCACTATCGTAACCAGTTAGAAGAACTACATATAGGAAAAGGAAAGAGAGAGAGCACGCTATTGCGTATAAGAAAGATGGAGAAGAAAAGAAGTAGATCATTGCCCTTTATTTCAAAATATGTCGGTATAGGGGGGATGACAAGAACGATTCCCAAGGGAACCAAGTCTTGGCGACTGTGTCCCTTTCCTGGCTAGGACCGGACATCAGAGACTCCATGCGGTGTGTCAAATTCACTTCATCAAACCACTCCTCCAAAGACGGGGGATCCATGGATCTCCAGTGTCTGGGGATTACTATTTTTGCGGCCTGCAATAGATGTCTGAGTAATGATTTTTTATATCTTGATTTGGACATGGGGAACATATAAAGTAAGATTACTTCTGGCGATTTTGGGACTGAGATCCCTGTTACCTTCAACACTGCCCTAAGGACTCCGTTCCAGAACGCATGTAGGGTCGGACAAGAGCACCATAAATGTGAGATCGAACCCAACTCCGTTTCACAGCACCAGCAAGTATCCGGGACCTCTGGAAACCAGTTATGTAATATAGTTGGAACCCTGTACCACCTCGATATTATTCTGTAACTTGTTTCTTGTGATTTGGAGGCTATGACTGACTTATGAGAGAGGGAGAAACATTTATCCCATTGGGTTTTTGTGAAAGTTTTGTTAAGTTCCGACTCTCAGGCCTTACAGAATGGCGGAAGGGAGAGTAGATGTTTTTCCGAGAGCAACTTGTAGATAACCGAGGTCGCATGTGGTATAGTTGATTTAGCAAGACAGAGTGATTCGAAGGTAGATAGAGGGCGTACCAGTGTGTCTTTCTCATGAATTGATGTATAAAAGTGCTGGAGTTGAGTATATTCGAATACATGGCGTGGCGTGGGGGTCGTTTCTCCCAGGATCGAGTCAAGCGGCAACAAAATTCCATTGGGGGCCACCTGGTGTAAACGTAGAGGACACGCTTTAGGGAACCCCAGAAAAAACGAGGCAGTACACCCCGGTGTAAACTTAGGGTTTCCTGTAATAGGAAGTAATGGGCCACAATTGTCCAGCAGCCCTTTTTTTTCAGGGAAGGGACGTTCAAGGATTTCAATGTATTGGCTGTCGTGTAGGATATGTCTATATTCTTGGGTAATAAGGAGGCGCGTAGCCACGGCAGGGCCTCCAACGGGATTGGACACACATCCGCTGCCACACATACCCACAATTTTGTCTAATAGTTATGAATCCAGTCTAGTACACGGGCATGTGCTGCTGCGAAATAGTATTGACGACAATCCGGCAAGCCTGGGTCCCCCGCTTTCTTAGGCCGAGTCAATGTCTCCCATTGTAACCTCGGGTGTTTGGACGCCCAGACGAAATTTTTAAATTGTCGCCTAAGCCCGTCCCAGAACGAGGCTGGGATATATGTGGGGATCGTATGTATCAGATACAACAACCTGGGCAGGATTGTCATCTTTAGTATGTTAATACGTCCAAACCAGGAAAAACTCGTCCGCTCCCAGGTGGCCAAGGAATTCTCCAATCTGGAAAGGAATGGCTGGAAGTTCAGAGGGAATAGTCTAGACAGCTCCGAGGGAAGACGAATACCCAAATAAGTTATGACATTGCCCGAAGGCCATTTAAATGGGTAATGCGTCTTTAATTCTTGTACCATTTCTTTAGGGAGAGAGACATTGAGGGCCTCGGATTTGTCCATGTTGATTTTGAAATTGGACCATCTGCCGAATCTCTCCAGTAGTTCCAATAGGTTAGGGAGGGAAGTTGCCGGATTGGTTATATAAATTAGTACGTCGTTAGCAAACGCAGAGCATTTATACTCTTTACCTGCTAATTTAATTCCTCGAATCTCAGGGATGCTGCGAATGGCGGCCAAAAGATGTTCCATGATTAGTATATAGAGGAGGGGGATAGTGGGCAGCCCTGTCGGGTTCCATTGTGGATGGTAAAGGGGTTAGATATTGAGCCGTTTATTTTTAACCTAGCTGCTGGGGACTTGTAAAGTGCAAGTATTTTTTCACGGAAGGAGGGACCCAGACCAATGTGCGTGAGGGTGTGTGCTAAAGAAGACCAGGCAATTCTATCGAATGCCTTCAGCATCCAGGGATAGGACCATCAATGGTATTTTATGAGTTTTTGCGTGATGTATGATATCAATCGTTTTTAGGGTGTTGTTCCGTGCTTCCCTGCCTGGGACAAAACCCACTTGGTCCGGGTGAACCAGCGAGGGGAGCAGTGGACTCAGCCTATTTGCTATTAATTTTGCGTAAATTTTTAAATCAGTGTTCAGCAGTGAAATTGGACGGTAGCTCTTGCATATATGAGGATCTTTTCCTGGTTTGGGGATTACAGTGACATACGCCTCCGTGGACTGAGCAGGGAATGGGCAGGACTCAGAGATAGAGTTAAATGCTACCAACATCAAAGGGGATAGAAGGTCTGCTAATAGTTTATAAAATTTTCCTGTGAAGCCATCTGGGCCCGGGCTTTTGTTACTTGGTAAATTTTTTATTACCTCCAATAATTCTGTGTGAGTAAAGGGGTTGTCTAGGTCTGTTACCATTTCTGGTCTCGGGATAGTGAAAGGGGATGCAACGGAGTGTGGGGTGCTTTCTAGGTTAAGAAGGTTGTATAAATTCGAGTAATATGCGCGGAAGGTTTCCGAAATCTCCGCCGTTGTGTGGACCATGGAATCATTAGATCCTTTGATACAAGGGAGTGAGCGTAAGGCCCTAGCAAGCATCCGTCCCGGTTTATTACCAAATTCGTAAAAGCGGCTTCGTCCAATTTGGAGGGATCGCTTGTAGGAGTCATCTAGCAATTGTTTTACTTCTTGTCTTGCTTTCAGAAGACTCCTCAACGTTTCCGTCGAAAGCGCGCTTTTGTGGGATAATTCTAGATTGGCTACGTTTTGCAGGGCAGAACTCAGAGTTTGGGCCTTAGCTTTTTTTTATGTGCGAGCCGTGTTTTATTAATACTCCCCTTAGTACGCATTTTATTGCTTTCCATTGAAAAATAGAGGCCGTTGTGTTGGAGGCGTGGTCAGAGAGGAAATGTCTTATTGAATCCTGCACATCTAACAGGCACACAGGGTCCTCAAGTAGACTCTCGTTCAAACGCCAAGGGCACACCGTTTTGGAGAGGGAAGGGATTGTCATAGCACAGTAGACTGGTGCATGATCTGACCATAATATGTTACCTATGGTTGTAGAGACTACCCAAGGAAGGGCCGAGTGTTGGATCAGGATATAGTCTATCCTACTGTAGGAGTCGTGTGGTGTAGAATAGAAAGTGTAATCCCTGTCCGCAGGGTGTTGCAGTCTCCAAACGTCACATAATTGTAACCTGAGGAGAGCTTTCTTGACATGTTTAATGGCTTTGTAGGATAGATGTGATTTTTTCTTCGAATTGTCTAGGACAGGGTCCAGTGTAAGCTTAAGATCAGCACATAGAATGACCGTTCCCTGAATCAGTGGGGAGGCGGTGTCCACTAGGTTTGAGATGAAGCTGGGTTGGTCTTGGTTCGGGGTATATACGTTTAGTAGGGTTATTGCCTGGCCTTCGATTTTTAAGGAAAGAATGATGCATCTAGCCTCCCTATCTACTGTGCAGCTAACTAGCTGATGGGGGAGGGATTTGTGGATAGCGATTGCAACTCCTTTAGATTTATTGCTAGGATTATTGGCAAAATGCCAACTGGTGTAATGTTTATGTTTGATGTTAGGTGTATGGTTTTCCTTAAAGTGTGTTTATTGAAAGCAGATAATCTGTACCTTCTGTCGGTGGAAGTGTTGCAAAATTTGTGCCCGTTTTTCCGGCGTATTTAGTCCTTTGACGTTGAAGGTGGCAATTTTCAGTTCCATCACTCCGACTATGCGGTGGGGTGTTCCTGATGCTTAGGGAGCTTAGTGCAATGCCAAGAGAAGAAGAAAAGCAGCAAAGTTAGGGTCTGGAGAGAAGACAAGAGAAAAGACTACAGGAGACAACAAAGACAGAGGTATAGCCTCTGTACGGGAGAAACCAACTAGAGAACTACTGACGTATTACAGGAGCTTGTGCAACCCTGAAAGGCAGGACAGAGGCTCCATCCCTATGTGGGGCGAAGTCTAGTCTAACAGATAACAAGGCTGCACAGGAGCCTGCAAAACACCATACTAAGGTAAACATTCAACTTAATATAACTGAATTTTTTCACCGGCTGAGTAATTAAGCAAAATACATTTGGGCACTAAGAAAAGATGTACTACTACCAATAAACTGGGCAGAGGGCAAAAAAAAAAGGGGGGGAGCCACAACTATGTCATGTGTACCGTTCTTGTTGCTACTGAGTCCTTGATGGAGTTCTGGGGTAGCTCACAGCAAAGAAACCCCCTCCTCAGTAATTACCAAATACAGCAGGGTTTGTAAAATTTTCTCCAGTCCCCACGTACCCATGATTCCACTCTGACCCACACAGGGGTAGGGAAAGGAGGTCTTATACAGAGCTAAAGTAACGTTGGAGACTCATCTCAAGGACCCTTCGTCAGTTCGCAATGCGATGGTCTGCGGTCGGACCCTTATTTTTTATTTCCTCCCTTTGGTCTGTCTCTGGGGGGGGGGTCCTGAAGGAGGGCGGACTGAGGATCTTGTGAGCCTCCCAACCTGTGACAGTCCATTCTCCGTGAGCACCACCCATTCCGAGAGAGTAATGTTGGGTAGGTTCAGATTTGTCAGGAATCCGAGCAGGTCTCCTGGCGCTCTAATCGTGAATGTCTGAGGGCCTTTCTTCACCGATAAAGAGAAGGGGAACCCCCATCTGAAGGGGATCCCCTTGTCTTGTAGTAGCGTGAGCAAGGGTTTAAGGGCTGCCCTTTGGGCCAGTGTGTATCTAGATAGGTCTGGCATGATACGGATAGTCTTGCCTTGGTATGAGAGCGTTTGTTTCTGGCGAGCAGCCTGTAGGATAAGTTCTTTAAGATGGAAAGAATGAATCCGGCAGATTATATCCCTTGGATGTGGATTATTGGGGTCTGGAGGCCGTAGGGCTCTATGGGCCCTGTCTAGTTCAATAAAAGTGTCCGGCGGACGTCGTAGTAACCCATTAAAAATGGAGGTTAATGTGGATGGGATGTCCGCGGTGGATATGGATTCTGGGAGACCTCGGATTCGTAAATTATTCCTCCTATTTCTATTTTCTAAATCATCCATGGTAGTTTGAAGATTTTGTAGTTGGTAGGAATGGCGTTTAACAGTATCTGTCAGTTCTTGTATAGTTTTCATTGTGGAGTCACGAGACTGAGTTAGGGAGTCCACTTGTGATGACAGGTTCGTTATCTCAGAGCGGAATTGAGCAAACTCTTGCTTACATTCAGCAACAATCTTGGAGGTCAAATTAGCTATATCCTGCTTGGTAGGCATGGATTCTAATAATAAACGCAGGTCTGCCAGGGTAGGGGGTCTGCTCTCCTCCCGTGATATATGTTTCATCTGCTCCGTACTCTCCTGCGGGCATTGGTCAAATCTACTGGGGGACGGGACCCCATCTGATATTCCGGCGGGGACCTTATCATGAACAAGGGAATATATTGTTGTCTGTGTCCCTTGACGGGGGAAGAGAGCACAGATCTCGATTTCTGATCTCCCGTCGTCTTTGGGGGATGTCGAGAGCCAGGACGATCCCGTCGACCACTGAGTAGGTGACTCAGTGGGGTGCAAGAGGGGGGGTGTCGGTCCACATCTTTTGTACTTTTTGATTTTGAGGGGTTATTTCAGGTGTCACAGGTTCTGCCCTGGCCCATTGCTGGTTTTGTATAGGAGCCTGTGAGCGCAAGGTACTGGGGGATAGCGACCCCCTTTCTGCTCCCCTCCCCCTCTGTGGGTCCCCTTCCTGACTATGTGGCAAGGGGGGAGATCCTGTGGATATAGAGACCTCTCTACTGTCAGGCATCCCCTCACTTGCCCCCACCAGCCCTGTCATATGTGCTGGGAGGGATCGTGTTGTCTCCCCATCTCCAGCTGCCTGGTCCTGGAAAGCGCCGCCGTTCTCCCCCCCCCCCTCGCCTCACCTCAGACGCTGCCATGCTGTGCTCGTTCTCCCTGTCATCTTGCTTGTCCGTGGGAGCCGACGGTGCCAGGAGATTCCTTCCCTGCGCGCTGCAGGTCAGTGTGTTCTTTGGAGGCGTGGGAGCTTCCACGCTGCCGCCCGCGTCTCAATGTGGGGAGCCGCCATCTTGGCCAGCAGCATCTCCTCCAGCTAACTGCTGCGCTTCCAGCCTCCGTGGGATCTCAGCACCAGACAAGGCCAGCGGTGTTCTGGGTACAGGGGGCTGCAGGGGAGCCTGGCGGCCCGCTCCAGGAGCTGAGTGCTCACCCTGCAGCATGTCATGTGGCTGGTCCCTGGTCAGTTCAGGCGGCGGGAAACCTCCGGTCCCTCGGTGGGGGGTATTAGCCGGTGTTAGCAGATGTGCTATGTCCCCCTTAGTAGTCGGGGGTTGTGAGGAGGCCCGGGCCCTGGTCTTTCTAGTCGACTTGCCCATTTTTTGTAATATAATGCCGGTGAAATAGTGGTGGTGCTGCAGGAGCTCCCAGAGATGTGACCTCACACCATCATAGTTAGCCACGGCCTCTTGATGAAGATTTTAACCCATATTCATTTACCCAATCTAAACCTCCAGGCAAAAATGAATCAAATCCACATGCGATATTAAGCGGTAGTGATGTATTTTATATTTTTTTTTGCCAGGAGGTGTAGATTGGGTACAGGAATATGGTGTAAAAATTTCAACATCAAATTTGCATCTCTTGGCAAAAAATGGCGTTTTTCTGCCAGAAGATGCAGGTCTGTGAACTCAGTGACCTCACCTAAGGTGAGGTCACTGAGTTTAATGAAGTCACCTGAGGGCAGATTACCTGCGATCACATACTGTGGGACCCTCCAGCTGTGACTGCAAATAATCTGAGTGACATCAACGCTCATTGCACGGCTCAGTCTCTGCCTGAAGCTCACAGTGGGTAGTCATTATTCTATGGCTACGCACTGTGCCTTCAGATGTAGCAGAGCTGGAATCATCATGGGTCCTAGTGTGGATTACATCAGATCTCAGTTCTTTTTAAATTGGTGAAAGAGGGTGAGATTTTTTGTATTCTATTTCAAATAAAGGATCTTTTGGATGTTTGTGTTTATTTCTTTTCACTTACAGATAAGTAATGGGGGGATCTTATAGATGCCTCCCACTACAAATCTAGGTTACCTGCGATCGCATGCCGTGGAAGCCTCCAGCTGTGACTGCAAATAATCTGAGTGACAACATCGCTCAGTGCTTGGCTCTGTCTCTGCCTAAAGTGCCTGAAGCACACAGTGGGTGTTCATTATTCTATGGCCGCGTGCTGTGCCTTCAGATGTAGCATAGCTGGAATCATCATGGGTTCTTGTGTGGATTACATCAGATCTGGGTTCTTTGGGGTTAAAAAATTGGTGAAAGAGGGTGCAGTTTTTTGTATTTTATTTCAAATAAAGGCTCTTTTGGGTGTTTGTGTTTATTTCTTTTCACTTACAGATTAGTAATGGGGGTATCTCATAAACATAAATGAATGGATCAGCACTCTGAATGGTGAAATGAATTGCGGAGACAAAAGGAGGGAGGATTCAGCTTCCGTAGTAAAATCTTCAATCTTTATTCCATAAAATCACACGCTTCATCAAAATATAAAGTAATAATGAGGGGGGTCAGGGAGCCCAGAGAACGGCAATGCATTTCAAACACTAGCTGCGTTCTTTGTCCCTCCTTGGATCTCATAGACGCCTTCCATTACAAATCTACGGCTTAGTGGCAGTAGTGGGCTGTTATTAACCACTTATTACCAAAATTGCTACCGCACCAGGGCAATCAGAAAAAGCTGGGTAAAGTGCCAGGATTGTCACATCTAATGGATGTGACAATTCTGGGCAGCTGCAGCCTGCTATTTTTAGGCTGGAGGCCCAATAAGCATGGGTTTTCCCAGCCTCAGAACACCAGCCTCCAGCTTTATCATGGCTGGGTATCAAAATTAGGGGGGGACCGCACAACATTTTTTTAAAATTATTTATTGAAATATATATTTTTTAAAAAAAACAGCATGCACATTCTCTTATTTTGATACACAGCCAAGATAAGCACATGGCTGGAGACTGCAGCCTGTAGCTGTATGATTTGTCTGTGCTGGGTATTATATTATGGGGGCACCCTACGCCAATTTATTTATTTTTATGCCTCAATATATCATGCCTCAATATAAACAAACAGAGAGGGTCTGTGACTGCAAGCAATCAGTCACTGTTACACAATCTGAGAGTGCGTCTCACTGCAACTAATCACAGATTCGAGGACTGCCGGTGGACGGGGGAAGCAGTGAATATGCATGAAGGTAAATGAGCGGCCCCAAAAGAAGAGTGAGTGGCCTGGAAGCAGTTATAGCCATGGGATGTTGTGTGGATTACATCGGACCTGAAGGGATGTTTTTGGGATTAATTAGACAGTGTAAGAGAGTGTGTGTGTATTTTATTTCAATTAAAGGATTTTTTGTGCTAATTTTTCTTACTTACATGCTTAGTAGTGGGTGTATCTTATAGATGTCTTTCCATTACTAACCTAAACCTTGATGACAGCTGTGATTTTTGACAAATCACAGTTATTATCAACCACATCTATTACCCCATGCACCAGGGCAATCAGGATGAGCCAAGTAAAGTGCCAGAATTTTTGCATGTAATGGATGCATCAATCCAGGTGTGGCTGTGGGCTGATACTTTCAAACTGGGAGAAGCCAATAACTATGACTCTTCCCATCCTGATAATACCAACTCCTTGCAGTCAGCATTACCTTGCAGCCTGTAGTTGTCTTCTTTTACCTGTGCTGGTTATCAAAAATATGGCAGGAGCCCACAACATTTTGTTAAATTAGTTATTTCTTATTACACTTCCATACAGCAAACTGGTCTGCAACCATTGACAGAAGTTGACACAGAGGGTGGGGAGTGTGTATAGCAGTCTTCAACCAATTACAGACGCTGGCACAGAGGGTGGGTGTGGGAGCACTGAATATTCATAAATCTTAATGAGCGTGCCCAGAAAAGAGTCTGACTGCAGTTTTCTCCTTTAGGAAACACGGTATGTATAACTGTCCTGTTCTTATCCCCATTTTGCTTCCTTTTGCTACCCCCTGGCACGATCATTTTATGGCACAGAACTTCTCGTCCCTATTGACTTGTATGGGGTTCATTGTCTGGGGTCAAGATAGGATCAAGTTCAGTTCCCGAACATAACGGGTTTTTTTTCAGTCCATGCGGATTTGGCGAACCCCAATATCCACGGGTCCGCTCATCTCTAACCTCTACCCAAAAATAAAAAAGATCTCCTCTTTTTCTCTCCACACTCTGTCACACAAAGTCAGTCACAACTAACTTTGCCACAACATCTTTAGTGTCATATAGATTTTGATCACAAAATAGTGCCAGATAATGACTCAGTTGTAATGTCCCACAAAATTAAAGTGGCTCTCAATGGCTTTCTCAACGACCCAACACATAAATAATTTTGCTCTTTGTGCTCTCTACACTATAACAGTATATCCTTTTGGGTCTACTCAGTAATAGTGCCTCATTTTACATTCCAAACAATAAAACCTGGCAAAACCAGGTGGCCACACAAGAGGCCCCCGCAAAACACCATCCCTCACCAAGGTTACATACAGCCGACCTGAAACCCTAGCCACTCCCCTCAGGGCAAGACAAGCACACCAGTGGGCGAAGCCAGGCGGTTAGGAAACGCCCACCTAGGGGTCTAGACAGCCTGGGGCGGGAAAACAGAGGAGTTCAGTGAGTGGAGTTGAAGTGTGGAGCTCAAGTTGAAAGGAGTGGAGGCTGCGGCTAGGTATAGCTCCAGCAGAGGTGAAGCTCAATTTGAAAGGTGCCAGGGTCGGAGCCCTGGTGCCTTGGCTTAGTGGCAGACGGTTTTCCCCGTCAGCAGGCAACAGGAAAACGGCAGCTAGAGATCCGAGGGGAACCGGGACAGGGTTGGAGCCCACCGGTACCGACACTGGAGCAACGACCTGGAAACCGTGCACAGACGGGGTACTTAGACCCTGAAGCCAGGACCGGAACCAACGGCCTAGCTAATTAACTAATTGAGGGCAGGCTTTTAAGTCCTGTCCCAACCAAAGTCCCAAAAGCAGACAACCACCCACAGAGAGGGATAGGGCAACCGCCAGGGCCCGATAGATCCCACGGGCCAGCATACGCGGGCACAGCTCCTCAAGTACACAACAAGCTGGGAGCGGACTCCCGTGTTCCATACCGGGATGTCCAACACAAGCAAAAACAGTGCAGAGGGAAAAGACGGCGACCACCAGCCAGGGTGGGGGACCAGAGTATAACCGGCCGCGGCGGCCGGCCACCAGCACCTTGGTTTACCAAAGACTCGTGTCATTTATTCAACTGTGAGTAACCAAACATTCCCTGGTACGTCCGGGCGCGCAGACCCCTGCCATCGCCATCCCCTGCACAGAGCCACTGGGCCCGGGGCAACCATCCCTACCCACGGAGGGGTTAACATCCAGCTGCCATTACATCTCCCCGGGGTGTCCCACAACAGCAGCGGTGGTGCCACCTTTCACCACATACTGTGGCGTCACAAACTGAATACGGCCAAGTCTGTACAACTACGTCCCCCTTTTCATTTGGTGTGTTCGCGTGACCCCCGGGTCCGGATCCGAGCAGCTCGGCTGCTACAGCATGGGGGCGGCACACACACAATACCAGTGACCCTCTCATGCCCCACACAGTAATATCGTCTCCTTTTATGCCCCCATACATAGCAGCCAGGTCACTTGTGGTCCTTCATAGTATTATAATGCATTAGACTGGGTAGCCTACAGGATTTCAGAGGCCTAGTGCAATGATAGAGTCTTTCTTCTTCACCATCTACACATTATGAGAAGAGATGGACGAATAGTAACTATTCATGTTCGTAATATTTGTAACAAATCTCAAAGTACTATTCCGGTATTTGTCACAAACAACAAATCTAAAGTCAAGGGGGAACCCGAGCATTTTTCTTGCCTTGATGAATACTGGAATAGTACTCAGTACTCGGTAAGCATTATCCAAATATGAATAGTTACAATTTGCCCATCACTAATTATGAGGACATGAACACAATTGCACGTGTTTCCATCACCAAGCAAAAGTACCATGTGCCCCATAGCTGTAGGTGTTGATGTTTTTGCTATTATATAACTCTGAGGAAATTTAGAATATGATGGTGTATTATCTCATTAATACCATTGTTTTCACCTGTTTGTGAGAATATGCCTTCACTTTCTGTTTGGTTCATGTTAGCAGCAGAACTCCTAGAATAATGTCACATTAGCAGAGTATATCTTTTTATTTGTGTGTGTATGAGATGGATGATAAACTAGTTTTAACTCCCTATAGAAAAGTCTAGAAAAACTCATTATTTTGAGGAAAAAAAATCTATACAAATAGGCATAGTATAAAACATGCAAAAATATAAATTTCTGCTGGCATCCAAATATGTAATCTTTGAGAAAATATGACAGTGTTCCAAATTTAGTCAACCAGTCTAATGTAATATAAGGAAGGCATTGAATTTTTGGAAGAAAATGTACTGAAATTCTCTTATAAATGTGATTGTGGTTTTGTATCTTGTGTTCTTTTCATTTTAGATTCCCCCCTCTCACCCAGATGTTGTATGCACAAGCCACATGCTTTAATGCTTTTACACTTACAAGGCAACACAATATTTAAAAAGAAACAAAGACGGTTTTGTATTTTGTCTCTGGGCATATCAATGCGTATCTGTGGTTGTGTGGGTTTTATGTTAGTTAAGGTGAAACCATAGACATACTCTGTATAGCATTTGCTAAACCGGAGGTACATCTACTTATTGCAGTTAATATCCTAGACTTAACCCATTCTTGACATCCGCAGTATTTGTACAGTGGATGTTGGGTGTGCGTGTATGGAGCGGTTTAGCAGCTTTAACAACTTAATTGAATCTTTTGTCAATTTTTTACTTTGGCATTCAATTATTGCCACCCAAGTCCCATTTCAAAACCTTCATCCTGTGACGTAACCACAGGGAGCCGATGGGTTGTTGTGGCAATTGGGGGCTTACTGAAGGCCTCTGTCACTACAATCCTGTTTTTTTTTTATAACACACACTCTGTGGCTAGACTTACTAAGAAAAACTTATTTCCAGCATATTCT
The DNA here is from genome assembly GCF_048569485.1 of Anomaloglossus baeobatrachus. Lineage (NCBI taxonomy): Eukaryota > Metazoa > Chordata > Amphibia > Anura > Aromobatidae > Anomaloglossus > Anomaloglossus baeobatrachus. Next base: position 544,375,202 of record NC_134353.1, on the reverse strand, counting down.
GCAAAACTAAAGCATTGCACATTGCAGTACAAGTAATCCAATCAATCCAATCATCACAGATTCCAGTCTCTTAGGGGGGCAAATATGATAAACATAATGTAAAATAAGTCTGCGTCTGTGTGTCTGTGTCCCTGTGTGCCTGTCTCTGAGTGTCTTTGTCTCTGAGTGTTTTTGTCTCTCTGTGTCTCTGCCTCTGTGTTTCTGTGTCTGTGTGTCTGTCTCTGTGTGTCTGTGTCTCTTTGTCTGTGTCTCTGTGTGTCTCTGTCTGTGTGTGTCTCTGTTTGTGTTTGTCTGCCTCTGTGTGTGTCTGCCTCTGTGTGTCTCTGCCTCTGTTTGTCTCTGCCTCTGTGTGTCTCTGCCTCTGTGGGTCTCTGCCTCTGTGGGTCTGTGTCTCTGTGTGTCTGTCTCTGTGTGTCTGTATCTCTGTGTGTCTGTGTCTCTGTGTGACTCTGTATGAGTCTCTGTCGCTGTGTATCTCTGTCTGTCTCAGTCTGTGTGTGTCTCTGTCTGTGTGTGTCTCTACCTGTGTCTGTCTCTGTGTGTGCCTCTGTCTGTGTGTGTGTCTCTGTTTGTCTCTGTGTGTCTCTGTGTTTCTATCTCTGTGTGTCTGTCTCTGTGTGTCTGTCTCTGTGTGTCTGTCTCTGTGTGTCTGTCTCTGTGTGTCTCTGTCTCTGTCTCTGTGTGTCTGTCTCTATCGATATCATATTACCTCACACATAAGCTTCTTATGTTAAAAATATCCTTTGTTGCCTATACCAACCAATTAGAGCTCCTATTTATGACATGTAGCTTCCAGCTGCAATGAGTCTAATATAAGCAGGTTTTTTGGCGAAAAACTGTAAAGTGTGAGGTTAAATATTCCCCTCAAAACATAGTCTATGACGTTCCCTGGGTTAAATTAGGTGTCTGTGCAAAATATTGTGAATGTAAATGTGACGGTGCGGATTCCTTTAAAAGACATATATACATACATACAAACACACATAAACACATACACTCAGATTTATATATTAGATGGAGTAGTAATATATCGCTCTGGACATACAAATGCATCTCAATAAATTAGAATATCATCAAAAAGTTAATTTATTTTAGTAATTCAATACAAAAAGGGAAACACATATTTTATATAGAGTCATTACAAACAGAGTGATCTATTTCAAGTGTTTATTTCTGTTAATGTTGATGATTATGGCTTACAGCCAATGAAAACCCAAAAGTCATTATCTCAGAAAATTAGAATATTATATAAGACCAACTGAAAAATTATTTTAAACTCAGAAACGTATGTACAGTAAATGCACTCAATACTTGGCCGGGCTCCTTCTGCATGAATTACTACATCAATGCATTGAGGTGATCAGCCTGAGACACTGCTGAGGTGTTATGGAAGCCCAGTTTGCTGTGATAGTAGCATTTAGCTTGTCTGCATTGTTGGATCTGGTGTCTCTCGTCTTCCTCTTGACAATACCCCATAGATTCTATATTGGGTTTAGGTCAGGTGAGTTTGCTGGCCAATCAAGCACTGTGATACTGTGGTTGTTAAGCCAGGTATTGGTACTTTTGGCAGTGTGTAGAGGTGCCAAGTCCTGCTGGAAAATTAATTTTCCATCCCCAAAAAGCTTTTCAGCAGAGGAAAGCATTAAGTACTCTAAAATTTCCTGGTAGATGGCTGTGCTGACTTTGGTCTTGATAAAACACAGTGGACCTACACCAGAAAAGGGCATGGCTCCCCAAACCATCACTGATTCTGGAAACTTCACACTATACTTCAAGCAGCTTGGATTGTGTGCCTCTTCACTCTTCCTCACTCTGGGGCCTTGATTTCCAAATGAAATGCAAAATTTACTTTCATCACCTTGGACCACTGAGCAACAGTTTAGTTCTTTTTCTCCTTGTCCCAGGTAAGACACTTCAGGTGTTGTCTATTGGTTATGAGTGGCTTGACACAAGGAATGTGACACTTGTATCCCATGTTCTGGATACATCTGTGTGTGGTGTCTCTTGAAGCACTGACTTCAGCAGCAATCCACTCGTTGGGAATCTCCCCCAAATTTTTGAATGACCTTTTCTTAACAATCCTATCAAGGCTGTAGTTATCCCAGTTGCTTGCGCATCTTTTTCTACCACACTTTTTCCTTCCACTCAACTTTCCAATAATATGCTTGGATACAGCACTTTGTGAACAGCCAGCTTCATTACCAATGACCTTTTTGTGGCTTACCCTACTTGTGGAATGTGTCAATGATTGCCTTCTGGACATCTGTCAAGTCAACAGTCTTCCCCATGATTGTGTAGCCTACTGAACCAGACTAAGGGGCCTTTTTAAATGCTTAGAAAGCCTTTGCAGGTGTTTTGTGTAAGTATTCTAATTTTCTGAGATAATTACTTTTTGGTTTTCTTTGGCTGTAAGCCATAATAATCAACATAAACAGAAATAAATACTTGAAAAAAAATCACTCTGTGTAATTACTTTGTATAATATATGCGCTTCCCTTTTTGTATTCAATTACTGAAATAAATGAACTTTTTGATGCTATTCTATTTTATTGAGATGGACATGTATGTAGGTGAATCATGCATAAATATTAAAGTACAAAGGACTGCAAATGAGAAAATATAGAATAAATAATTTATATATAGATAACTTAATATACAGCACATAAATAAATAAATAACATCTAATAAATTAGTAAGTAAAGTGAATGTGCTATAGATAAGTAAATGGATAAGTAAAGTGCAAGTGCAGTAAAAGTCACTTAATATACAAATAAATAAATGTATAAATTACAACAAAACAACAAACAGAAAAAATTGCATGTGCTGTATGGGAATATATGCTTCAAACAAAGTTCTGAAAAATATTAAAATTTCACGATACACAGGTAGTAATAAGTCCATACCAAGAAAAAGTTTAACAGTACACTGGAATGATGTAGCAGCTTTAACAACTGCTATTAAATTGTTCTAATTTTTTGTCAGTGGTATTCAAGCATTGCAAACTGGGAATGAGTGGTCTCATTCAATAGAGACAGTGACATTCGAGGATTAGACGAGCAAGAAGCCAGAGCATGGAGTGAAGCAGACTGAAAAGAATGTATGTGACAGAGGAAGGGGAAAAGAAGAGGCATGGATGAACAATTGGCAGGAAACGTGAGCAGAGAGGTATAAAGTTTTATTTTTATTTTATTCATTTCATTTTTATATCTTATTAGAAGGTGGCCCGATTCTAACGCATTGGATATTCTAGAATTTATTGTGTAGTTAATGTATGATTTTTGTTATATATATATAGATGTTGTTGTGTGTAGTTGCCAAGTGTTTGTGTAGGGCGCTGTAAATGTTCTTGGTGTTGTCTGGGTGTGGGGGGGTGTGAGAGTGGTGTTGTTTGTGTGTTGAGTTGTGTGTGTTGTGTTATATGTGGAGCGCTGTGTGTCTGCAGAGTTGTATGTGTGTGGTGCTGTGTGTTTTGCACGGTTTGTGTGGCTGTGTGTGAGTGTTTTGGGGGGAGGTATGTTTTGTGCAGTGTGTGTGTTGGAGGAGTAGTCTTGGGGATAGAGGAGTATAATAGGAGGAGTAGTCCTGGGGATAGAGGAGGATAATAGGAGGAGTAGTCCTGGGGGGAGGGAAGAATAATAGGAGAAGTAGTCCTGGGGAGAGAGGAGGATAATAGGAGGAGTAGTCCTGGGGGGAGAAGAGTATAATAGGAGGAGTAGTCCTGGGGGGAGGAGTCTAATAGGAGGAGTAGTCCTGGGGGGAGATGTCTAATAGGTGGAGTAGTCCTAGGGGAAAGGTGTGTAATAGATGGAGTAGTCCTGGGGGGGAGGTGTCTAATAGGTGGAGTAGTCCTGGGGGGAGGTGTCTAATAGGTGGATTAGTCCTGGGGGGAGGTGTATAGATGCCCAATGTGTGCGGGTGGCGTGGCCCAGTGGTTACGGTGTGCGGGGGGCATGGCTGAGCCGAGCCGAGCGGCCAATGCGTGCAGAGGGTGTGGCCAGGCCGTGCCGAGCGGCCAACGCGATGGTTGTCACTGTAATGACGTCATTTTGGAGCAAGACAGACAGAGAGACAGAATAAGCCAATTATATATATAGATATTTATTATTCTATGGGGCTTGGACAACTGAAACTCCCTACTTATTGGTCGTCCCCTTACTAAACTCCACCAATACAATCTATCTTGAATGCAACAGTCCAGTCATTACACCAATGCCTCTATTCTGTGCCAGTCATTGCACAGGTAACCTATTCAATAAAGAATACAATATTTACATACACTACTGCAGACAATCCAGGTGATTCTCAGCATCCACAATTATAAGTGTGCCCTAATTTTGAGAGAAGGAATGAGCCTAGCATCAATTTCTCTACACAGGACAATGAAATTGCATCTATCATAAAAAAAATACCACTATTAAATCAAAATCTGCTTCTGAAGGAAATAATATGGAAAAACAAAATTCAATATGCTTCAAAAAAAAGCACCTACTTTACAAACAATGTTATCACCTAGTCTAGTGAATGATAGACAATCATTGATATCTCATACATGGTTAGATTTAAAGGGATTCTTTAGGTGCGGCACAACACGTTGTAAATGTTGCCAATTTGCTTTTAAAACATACATTTCATTCTATACAAAACAGACATTTCCAATACATGACTTCATCAATCACAATTCCAGTTTTGTTGATTACCTGGTGGAACGCTCACAATGTTCTGCACAATATGTAGGATGCACTAGGGCCCTCTCAAAAGACTTATCAGAAAACATCTTTCTGACACTATCAATCCAGCAGTGGTTAGCATAATTTATGGGCAAAGATAAGCAAACCAAGACGAAGGGGTGATCACAGACTTAAATTACTTAATAGAGAGAGCAAATGGATTTTCAATTTGGAAAGTCACATTCCTAAAGGTCTGAACAATAGACAGGACTTCATAGTACAATATTTTGGTGGGCCATAGTATCATCCAGTTTTCTCTATATATTCCTAGATTTATGGATATTATTCCTGTCTATTATATTTTTTCAAAATATGTTATATCTCGGCTATATGAATAATTAACAATAATTAACAATATCAGTATATATCAATTTCTTCCGAATATAAATATAGGCACCACACCGCTCCTTCCATTTCTTTTTTTTTTTTAACTTCGTTTTATTAACAATTTCAAACATGGTACAACTGACATTTGCCATATAAAATAGCTCATTATATAGATAGTAATATTTGAATATAACAATGAACAGTCATATAAAGTCCATAATATCTTTAGCACCTAAGATAGAACAATGTTATTATCCACACTTCTTATCATTTGCATATATATCTAATTTTATATTGAGCATAAGAACAGCTCTATCAGCATGACCATATTTTGAAAACAAGATAGAAAGGGGAACAGAAAAAGGAAGAAAGAAAGAACAACAGCTACAATGCATTATTATATCTCAATATTAGAGATGAGCGAACTGGTCCCGGTTCGGCTCGAGGCCGGTTCGCCGAACGGGGGTCCCGTTCGAGTTCGGTTCGTCGAACGTTCGACGAACCGAACTCGAACGTATAGGCTAGAATGGGAGGCAATCACAAACACATAAAAATGCATTATAAATGTACACAAACAGTTAATAAACATTGCCATAACACTTACCGGTCCTCCCGATCCCTTCTGCACTCTGTCTCCTGCCGCTATTCCATCCGATGATCGCTGAATCCTCCCGGTGACCTGCACTGCCAGCAGAGATGCAGGACCTATCGTGACGTCAAAATAGCCATGTGACCAGTCACGTGGCTATTATCTCATTGGCTACAGACTGGTCACATGACTATGACACGTCATGTAGGACCTGCGAGTGCATCTCTCCGGTACACGGTGCACATATGTGTATCGCCGTGTACCGGCGACATGCTCTAGCACACGGTCGACTCCCCGTTCCGTTAGGGACCGGCTGACACAGCCGGTCATTAACGGAGATCACCGTTGCCATAGCAACGCAGTTAGCGGTGACGTCACCGCTAACCGCGGCTCCGAGAGCACCGTTGCTATGGTAACGCGTCTGTCAGCGTTACCGCTAGCAGCCAGCACTGATCACTCATGGAGTGAAGGCTGCACGCTGCTTCCCGATTGTAGTGATGATTGTAGTGAGGATGGAGGTTCCCCAGCCCCAAGTGATGAGCTGGTGAATCTCATCCTTCCTCACTACAATCGTAACTACTACTACACTAGTGATGATTGGAGTGAGGATGGAGGTTCCCCAGCCCCAAGTGATGAGCTGGTGAATCTCATCCTTCCTCACTACAATCGTCACTACTACTACACTAGTGATGATTGTAGTGAGGATGGAGGTTCCCCAGCCCCAAGTGATGAGATGGTGAATCTCATCCTCACTACAATCGTCACTACTACTACACTAGAAAGAAAGAAGACAGAAGAGCAGGATCGTGGAGGGCTGACAGGGGGTAATAAAGATGGAGTCTCTAATGTGTCTGTGTATTTATTTCTATTAAAGTATTTTTTCTCTGTGTGGTGTCTTTTTTTTAACCCTTTATTGGAGATTCTTAATGGCCGGGTCAAACGTGCCTGACATTAAGAATCTCTGGCTTAATACTGGCTGGTAAAACAAAGCCAGTATTAACTCATGATTACCCAACAAGCCACCCGGCTCCAGGGCTGTTGGAAGAGTTGGATACAGCGCCAGATGATGGCGCTTTTATGAGAGCGCCATTTTCTGGGACGGCTGCGGACTGAAATCCGCAGCAGAGGCGCCCACAAACCTCGGGCTAACCTGTGCTGCGGATTCCAATCCCCAGCTGCCTAGTTGTACCCGGCTGGACACAAAAATAGGGCGAAGCCCACGTCATTTGTTTTTTAATTATTTCATGAAATAAGTGAAATAATTAAAAAAACAGGGCTTCCCTATATTTTTGGTTCCCAGCCGGGTACAAATAGGCAACTGGGGGTTGGAGGCAGCCCGTGGCTGCCAGCTGTACCTGGCTAGCATACAAAAATATGGCGAAGCCCACGTCATTTTTTTGGTGGGCAAAAAACTTCTGCATACAGTCCTGGATGGAGTATGCTGAGCCTTGTAGTTCTGCAGCTGCTGTCTGCTCTTCTCCATACAGACAGACAGCAGCTGCAGAACTACAAGGCTCAGCATACTCCATCCAGGACTGTATGCAGAAGTTTTTTGCCCCCTGAAAAAATTATGTGGGCTTCGCCATATTTTTGTATGCTAGCCAGGTACAGCAGGCAGGTACGGCTGCCCCCAACCTCCAGTTGCCTATTTGTACCCGGCTGGGAACCAAAAATAAAGGGAAGACCTTTTTTTATTATTTCATGAATTTCATGAAATAATTAGAAAACAAATGATGTAGGCTTCGCCCCATTTTTGTGTCCAGCCAGGTACAACTAGGCAGCTGGGGATTGGAATCCGCAGCACAGGTTGGCCTGAGCTTTCTGGGCCCCACTGCTGCGAATTGCAGTCTGCAGCCGCCTCAGAAAATGGCATTTTCATAGAAGCGCCATCTTCTGGCGCTGTATCCAACTCTTCCAGCACCTGCCTGCTATACCTTGCTAGCATACAAAAATATGGCGAAGCTCACGTCCTTTTTTTGTAGTTTTTTGGCAAAAAAAATAAAAAATGCTTCCCTGGATTTTCCATTGCCAGTGAAGGTAACACCAAGCAGTGGGGGTTAGCAGCCAGTAGCTGCTTGGATTACCCTTAGCTAGCAATACAAAAAATGCAGCGGGAGCCCATATTTATTTTTTTTAATTATTTATATAAATAACTAAAAATAAAATGGGCTTCCCTGTATTTTGATTGCTGGACATCACAGTGCTGTAAAAATAAATCTTTAAAAAAATGACATAGCGCTCCGCGGTATTTTTGATTCTCAGCGCAGATAAAGCAGACAGCTATGGGTTGCCACCCCCATCTGCCTGCCGTTACCTTGGTTGGCAATCAAAATACAATCAAAATGCAGGGAAGCCCATTAATTTTTTCTATTTAAAAAATAGTTAAAAAAAAAAAATGACGTTGGGTCCCCCCATTTTTGATAGCCAGCTAGGGTAAAGCAGACGGCTGTAGCCTGAAAACCACAGCTGGCAGCTTTACCGTGGTTGGGGATCCAATGTGGAGGTCCCCTCAGGCTCTTTTTTATAATTATTTTATAAATATTAATAATTACACAAAAAAAGTAGGGTCCCCTCCAAACTGGATCACCAGCCAAGGTAAAGCGGACAGCTGTGGTCTGGTATTCTCAGGGTGGGAAAGTCCATAGTTATTGGGCCTTCACAGCCTAAAAATAGCAGGCCGCAGGCACCCCAGACGTGGCGCATCCACTAGATGCGCCAATCCTGGCGCTTCACCCCAGCTCATCCCGTGCCCTGGTGCAGTGGCAAACGGGGTAATAAATCGGGTTGATACTAGCTGTAAAGTCACCTGAGATCAAGCCCAGCAGTTTGTGATGTCATGGCGTCTATTAGATACCCAACATCATAAACTGTCAGTACTAACAAAAACAAAAAATCGACAAAAGAAATTTATTTGAAAAAACAGTCCCCAAAACATTTCCTCTTTCACCAATTTATTGTAAGAAAAAAAATAAAGGGGTCCCACGACGACCGTCTAGAATATGGGGGGGAGACACTCAGGGAACGTATCCCCCATTTTCTAGGAGTGCGGACCCTTCATGTGAGGAGTGTGGGTGCAATGAATCTGCACTCACTCTCCCCGGGTCCACAGCAGCAGAGTCCATGTCGTAATGGTTGCTACCAAAGCTGCAATGCCCTGCTCATGAGGTAAGGGCATGCCTAATCAGGAGAAGCTCTGCTCACTGGTATATAGGTGCTCAGAGGTAATAATAGATAAAATTAGTGAGTAACCTCGGCACTCTAAATCTCCCAGACTAAGTCAGTAAGTCCCAATGGATAGTAATGCAAAATCACTCTTTATTGGTCCGTATTAAGAACATTTTTTTTTTCATAAGCATATATGTTTTTGTCCAAAACAAGTTACAATTGACGTTTCGGCCTGAGCCTTCGTCAGATTGGACTTATCTGTATGTAATCATGAAAAATGACAATAATCAGTATCACATAAGAGTGAGAGAACAATAACATAAACTCGAACAATGTAGAGGTACAATTGACATGCAGCAAAAAAATTGCAACACAGCAAGAAATGAAACACATGATACAAATGTCATAATACAGTACAAGGACAATATAGTAATGACAAATATGGGGTCAGAGTAGACTTAGACAGCTCTGGTACGAAAGAGATGTCAATCATAAAGTAACATGTGCAGTAGGTGTAGAGCTACAGTATGCATGGCAGAGCTAATGGGTAGACCGACCATAGAAAAAGAACGGAGAAAAAGTAAAGAAAAAGTGGAGAAAAAGTGGAGAAAAAGTGGAGAAAAAGTGGAGAAAAAGTGGAGAAAAAGTGGAGAAAAAGTGGAGAATAAGTGGAGAATAAGTGGAGAATAAGTGGAGAAAAAGTGGAGAAAAAGTGGAGAAAAAGTGGAGAAAAAGTGGAGAAAAAGTGGAGAATAAATGGAGAATAAATGGAGAATAAATGGAGAAAAAGTGGAGAAAAAGTGGAGAAAAAGTGGAGAAAAAAATGGAGAAAAAGTGGAGAATAAATGGAGAAAAAGTGGAGAAAAAGTGGAGAAAAAAATGGAGAAAAAGTGGATAATAAATGGAGAAAAAGTGGAGAAAAAAAATGGAGAAAAAGTGGAGAAAAAGTGGAGAATAAGTGGAGAAAAAGTGGAGAAAAAGTGGAGAAAAAGTGGAGAAAAAGTGGAGAAAAAGTGGAGAAAAAAATGGAGAAAAAGTGGAGAAAAAGTGGAGAATAAATGGAGAAAAAGTGGAGAAAAAGTGGAGAAAAAGTGGAGAAAAAGTGGAGAATAAATGGAGAAAAAGTGGAGAAAAAGTGGAGAAAAAAATGGAGAAAAAGTGGAGAAAAAGTGGAGAATAAGTGGAGAATAAATGGAGAAAAAGTGGAGAAAAAGTGGAGAAAAAAATGGAGAAAAAGTGGAGAAAAAGTGGAGAATAAGTGGAGAATAAATGGAGAATAAGTGGAGAAAAAGTGGAGAAAAAGTGGAGAAAAAAAATGGAGAAAAAGTGGAGAAAAAGTGGAGAAAAAGTGGAGAATAAATGGAGAAAAAGTGGAGAAAAAGTGGAGAATAAGTGGAGAATAAGTGGAGAAAAAGTGGAGAAAAAGTGGAGAAAAAAATGGAGAAAAAGTGGAGAAAAAGTGGAGAATAAATGGAGAAAAAGTGGAGAAAAAGTGGAGAATAAATGGAGAAAAAGTGGAGAATAAGTGGAGAAAAAGTGGAGAAAAAGTGGAGAAAAAAATGGAGAAACAGTGGAGAAAAAGTGGAGAAAAAGTGGAGAAAAAAATGGAGAAAAAGTGGAGAAAAAGTGGAGAATAAATGGAGAATAAGTGGAGAAAAAGTGGAGAAAAAAATGGAGAAAAAGTGGAGAAAAAGTGGAGAATAAATGGAGAAAAAGTGGAGAAAAAGTGGAGAATAAGTGTAGAAAAAGTGGAGAAAAAGTGGAGAAAAAGTGGAGAAAAAGTGGAGAAAAAAATGGAGAAAAAGTGGAGAAAAAGTGGAGAATAAATGGAGAAAAAGTGGAGAAAAAGTGGAGAAAAAAATGGAGAAAAAGTGGAGAAAAAGTGGAGAATAAATGGAGAAAAAGTGGAGAAAAAGTGGAGAAAAAGTGGAGAAAAAGTGGAGAAAAAGTGGAGAAAAAATGGAGAAAAAGTGGAGCACCCTTTGGTGCCTTTCATGTGGCACTAAGGGGTGCTTAGCTTTGTATTTAGCCAAAAAAATGAAAAAAAAAAATGACGTAGGGTTCCCCCTAGTTTTGTAGCCAGCTAGGGTAAAGCAGACGGCTGCAGCCTGCAGACCACAGCTGGCAACCTCACCTTGGCTGGTAATCCAAAACTGAGGGCACCCCACGCTGTTATTTTAAATTAAATAAATAATTTAAAAAAAAAAACATGTAGGGGTCCCCCAAAATTGGATCACCAGCCAAGGTAAAGCAGACAGCTGGGGCCTGATATTCTCAGACTAGGGAGGTCCATGGTTATTGGACTCTCCCAAGCCTAAAAATAGCAGGCCGCAGCCGCCCCAGAAGTGGCGCATCCATTAGATGCGCCAATCCTGGTGCTTTGCCCCAGCTCATCCCGCGCCCTGGTGCGGTGGCAAACGGGGTAATATATGGGGTTAATACCAGATGTGTAATGTCACCTGGCATCAAGCCCTGGGGTTGGTGAGGTCAGGCGTCTATCAGATACCCGACATCACCAACCCAGTCAGTAATAAAAAAAAATAGACGACAACCACATTTTTATTTGAAAAAACACTCCCCAAAACATTCCCTCTTTAACCAATTTATTAGAAAGAAAAACAAATCCAGGTCTGGTGTAATCCAAGGGGTTGCCATGACGATCCACACTGTCCCAGTCAATGAAGAGCAGGATGTTCCCCATTGGCTGGGAGAGCAATGCAGTGACCTGAGCTAACATCAATGGGTCAGCCCAGGTCACTGCAGGGCATGACAAGTGCTGCTGTCAGCGAGGTACATTACCTGCGCTGATCTCCAGCACACTGACAGCCCCTGTCACTGAGGTCAATGACCGGCGCCTTCACATCAAGTATCGCGAGAGGTCCGTGACGTCACCGCCAGTGTCAGTCTCGGGTCGGAAGCGATAGGTGATGTGACAAGCGGCGGCCATGGAGGACAGTGACAGCGCTGAGGTCGGGATGGCGGGACTTCATCACCGCAGGTAAGCCGAGCGGGGGGGGGGTGTGTGTCAGAGTGTGTGTGTGTGTGCGTGTGTGTATATGCATGTGTACATGCCGCGGGCAGGAGGGGGCAGAGTGAGCTGAGCGGGAAGTGTGGGCTTCCTGCACGTAACTAAGATAAACATCGGGTTACTAACCAAAGCGCTTTCCTTGGATACCCGATGTTTATCTTGGTTACCAGCTTGTGGCAGGCTGCCAGCGATGGCTCCTGCACACTGTAGCTGGGAGGGGGGGGGTGTGCGTGAGTGAGAGTGTGTGTGTGTGTATATGTATGTATACATGCCGTGGGCAGGAGGGGGCGGAGTGAGCTGAGCGGGAAGTGTGGGCTTCCTGCACATAACTAAGATAAACATCGGGTTACTAACCAAAGCGCTTTGCTTGGATACCCGATGTTTATGTTGGTTACCAGCTTGTGGCAGGCTGCCAGCGATGGCTCCTGCACACTGTAGCTGTAAAAAGCCCTGCTTTTTGCTGCTAGAACCGTTCTCGAACGTATCTAGAACTATCGAGCTTTTGCAAAAAGCTCGAGTTCTAGTTCGATCTCGAACAGCCCCAAAAAGCACTCGAGCCTAGAACTGGAGAACCACGAACCGCGCTCAACTCTACTCAATATACCATTGGACAGTGTTTCATATCCCAACATCTAACGGGAACCACCATTATCCGCATAATCTCCCTCAAACCTCCGCAAGTGTGTCTGGAGAAGAATTCCACAAACTACAGATTTTGTTAAATTTTCCCGGGCACCCCCTATTATAATATACCACCCGCTCATAGACTATAATTGCATTGACTAGTTTAACCCTGGACCGCACAGTTGGATTCGAATCTCCCATCCACCTCAGAGCTATTAATTTCCTTGCCAGAAACAATGCCTGTCTGAGGAATATTGTCATGTAATGATCCCAGGACTCTTCCTCCACCACCCCAAACAGGCATATCAAAGGATCACACAAAACAGGAATCGACACAATCGATGTCAGCAGAGATGTCACTCCCCGCCAGTACGAAGATATATTAGGACAGCTCCAGATCATATGTATGAAATTTGCCCCTGAGAGATGACACCTCAGGCACTCTGATGTACGAGAACGGCCCATACTAAATAATCGAGTTCGAGTAAGGTATGCCTGGTGGATAATGTAGCATTGAATCAACTTATTATTAACCGACGGGGATACCGCAGTCGGAGATTCCAATATCTCTTCCCATTCCTCTCCCTGTAGAGAGGGAATTAGAGATTTCCATCTATCCTGGGCTGGCAAGGGGTTCGACTCCACCCCCACCGACAACAGGTAAGTATATATAGCTGAGATGAGGCCTCGAGGTCATTGTGATTTTAGAATACCTATCATAGGAAGTGATGATATCAATTTCCTCACTCTAATTTTCAGTATGTGGGATTGAATCGCTGTGCGAATCTGCAGGTATCTAAAAAACTGTGATCTTAGAACATTATATTCAATCTGGACTTGTTCAAAGGACTTGAAGGTTGTGGTTCCCATGACAAAAGATCACCTAATGCATTGACGCTGTGAGTGGCCCAGAATTGCGCCGAGGGGTGATCTCTCAGAGTATGGAAGTGGCTATTCCCCCATAATGGGAGTTCCGCCACCACCCATTCGAAGTGTACCACGCTCTTGGCTTGTCGCCAGACTAATCTTGCCAACCTGAGGAGGGGTAATTGCCGTGGTGTTCTCAGTCAATCTGATTCCAGAAAACCCACAAAACAATCAGTCCCAGCCGCGTGTGCCAAGTGACTCTCAGAGTTCGGCAGTTGACATCCAGGCATACAAGTCTCTAGTGCCCTAAGCTGTCCCGCGAGGTAGTAGAGGAAGAACTCTGGTAAAGCTATCCCTCCCAGTCTTTTGGATCTCTGTAAAATGGATAACCGAAGTTTGGGTCTGGATTTCCCCCCATATGAAAGAGGTAGTAAGCAAGTTCAACATTGAGAAGAAGGATTTGGGTACTGATACTGCGCTATGTTGTAGTGTATAACTAAGCTTTGGAAGTAATATCATTTTGATTAAATTTATTCTGCCAACCACTGACAGGGGTAGCTTGCTCCACAAGTTATATTTAAGTTTCACGTGCTCCAGAAGTGGTGTTATACTCGTCTGCAGGTCTAGTGTATGGTCTTTCTGTATGTGTATTCCCAGGTATTTAAAGCTAGTTACCACTTGCAAAGGTGACCTACCCTCCATTGAAATTCCAGACCCATGGATTAATGCCATCAAAGCAGACTAGTGATGAGCGAGTACCAAAAAGCCCGGGTGCTCGAGGCTCGGGCTGAGCATCCCAAGATACTCATGTACTTGGCCCGAGCACCGAGCCCAATGTTATCCTATGGGAGACCCGAGTATTTTTATGAAATGACCCCCCGGCAGCATGTAGAAACCCTAAAAATGTCATAAAAGTCTTAGAAGAGTGCTCAAATGACAAGGCAACAGCATGGGGAAGACCCCTTGAAGCATTTATCACTCAAAAGTCACAGCTGTGAACAATTTTGTCCGAGTTTTACGCCATTTTTACGGACACACCAGAAAACCTTCCAAAATGACACCAAAATGAATTTTCATGGTGGAAATGTTAAGGGCACATACCCAATAGTGAGATAGAGCTGGTGTATGTTACTTTTTGAGATTACATGAAAGATTTTACGTGAAAACATTGTGTGGCACTCCGATGTCCAAAACGCACGTTTTGTGCTTTTTACTAGCGATGTCGGTCATTTTTTTTTTTTCATTCTATCTCCCTCAGTCCGTCGGTCGGTCTCTCTGTCTGTCTGTCGGTTTCTCTCTGTCTTGTCTGTCCCCCTCTCACAGTCTGTCGGTCAGTCTCCCCCCTCTCTCATACTTACCGTTCCCCAATCACTGCCGCGGCGCTGCACAGCTGTTCACTAAACTCCGGCGGCTTTTCCTCTTTTAAAAAAGCCGGCCACTCATTAAACAATCTCGTATTCCCTGCTTTTCTGCTTTTCGGCGACTCTGATTGGTTGCAGTGAGACACGCCCCCATGCTGAGTGACAGGTGTCTCACTGCACCCAATCACAGCAGCCGGTGGGTGTGTGTATACTGTGCAGTGAAATAAATAATTAAATTTTAATACCAGCCAGATAAAGCCATACGGCTGAAGGCTGGTATTCTCAGGATGGGGAGCTCCACGTTATGGGGAGCCCCCCAGCCTAACAATATCAGTCAGCTGCCACCCAGAATTGCTGCATACATTAGATGCGACAGTTCTGGGACTGTACCCGGCTCTTCCCGATTTACCCTGGTGCGTTGGCAAATCGAGTAATAGCAACGCTGGAGGTCCGTCGATTACGCCGGACATGGAGGGCTTTTTGGGGCTTATTAAATTGGTTACGAGGGAATTGGTTTGTGTTTTTTATTTCTAATAAATGATTTTTTCAGGTGTGTGTGTGTTTATTTACTGTAATTTACAGATTACTCATGGAAGGTTTCTCGGGGAGACGCCTGACATGATTAATCTAGGATTTAGTGGCAGCTATGGGCTGCCAATAACTCCTTATTACCCCGATTTGCCAACGCATCAGGGCAAATCAGGAAGAGCCGGGTACAGTCCCAGAACTGTCGCATCTAATGTATGCGGCAATTCTGGGCGGCTGCTGACTGATATTGTTAGGCTGGGGGGCTCCCCATAATGTGGGGCTCCCCATCCTGAGAATACCAGCCTTCAGCCGTATGGCTTTATCTGGCTGGTATTAAAATTGGGGGGACCGCACGCCGGTTTCTTTAATTATTTAATTATTTATTTCACTGCACAGTATACACACGCCCACCGGCTGCTGTGATTGGGTGCAGTGAGACACCTGTCACTCAGCGTGGGGGCGTGTCTCACTGCAACCAATCATAGGTGCCTGTGGGCGAGGAAAGCAGGGAATACGAGATGGCTGTGTGCAGAGCACAGCGCGCCCGCCGGTATAAAGGCTCGGTCACGCTGTGCGGGCCGGCCAATCACTGCAATTCCACAACTAACAGGGCTGTGGCATTGCAGTGGTCTGCCAGCCAATCCCTGCATGAGAGCTGGCTCTCAAAAGAGCGCCAACATGCAGGGATGAAGACCACGAGTACAGCACGAGTATCGCGAAATTACTCGGTACCCGCCGAGTAGCCCGAGTACAGTGATACTCGTGCGAGTACCGAGTAGTGACAAGCATACTCGCTCATCACTAAAGCAGACTTATCCCAGTTGATGCATAGTCCCGAAAACTCTCCAAATTTATCTATAGTGTCTATAACCACCGGTAGAGTTTCTTTCACTCGATCTAAGAAGACAACCATGTCATCCGCATACAATCCTATTTGATCTGTGCGGTCGGCTATAGTGATTCCAGTGATCTGTGGATGAGAGCGGATTCTAATTGCCAAAGCTTCAATAACTAGTGCAAACAATGCTGGAGACAGAGGGCATCCCTGCCTTGTGCCCCGATTCAATGAGAAGGGTGTAGACATAGCACCATTGACTAGTATCCTGGCTGTCGGGGACCTATACAACATATGAATCCAATTACTGAATTTAGGTCCAAAGGCGAATTTCTGGAGGCGAGGAAATAAAAATGGCCATTCTGCCGAGTCAAATGCCTTGGCCGCGTCCAGCGAGGCCAAGGCCCACTCGTTCTCCAGGACCAGTGTGCTATATTGCACTATAGACTGGACCCGTCTCATAAATCCGGTTTGATCTGGGTGAACTATACTCAATATGACTGAATTAAGCCTGGACGCCAGTATTTTGGTAAAGATCTTGTAATCCACGTTAACTAGGGATATAGGACGGTATGAACCGCAGTCTAGTGGGTCTTTACCCTCCTTCCTCAGCACGACTATATGTGCTTCGTATAAGGAGGCAGGTAGAGAGTCGCCGGCTGAAAAATGTGAGAAGACCTCTAAAAGAATCGGGGCCAATACATCACAATATTTACTATAGAATTCTATGGGAAGGCCATCTGGACCCGGAGATTTCCCCCTAGCCATATCCGAGATGGCAGTAATTACTTAATCCAGTGTGATGTCCGCCTCCAGAGACTCCTGTTGTGATCCACTCAAAGTGGGAAACTCCAAATACGACAAATATGTCACGCAACTTTGAACTCCATGAGGATTTCTAGAAGTGTATAGGGTTTTATAGTATTCACAAAAGCACTCTAACATATCTTCAGGGGATGTAGCTATTGAGCCATCCATCCTCCGTATACCCAATATTGTATTTGAAGTGTTGTGTTGCCTAACCATATATGCCAATAATTTACTGGATTGATTTCCAAGCTCAAAATATGATTGTCGGGTAAAGAACAATTTGCGTTTGGACTTTGTCTCAGAGTGCTGCATATATAACCTATATGATTGCATCCAGGCTGCCCTATTTCCATCGGTTGGGGCCGATATATATACTGCCTCTGAGTCCCTAAGTCTCCCCTCTACTATATCATCCTCAGTTTTAGTCACTCTTTTAAGATATGTTATGGTTGAAGACAAACACCCTCGAAGGTAGGCTTTAAGAGTGTCCCACACCAAGTTAATATTCCAGGGTTTAGGGTGGGCTTCCAGGAAATCCTCTATTTGGGTCAGAGTTCTATCACTTTGATCTATTAGTTTCAGCCAAAAGGGGTTTAACCTCCAAAAGGGTTTACCAACACCTTGGTTAGTCTTCATGGTAAGAATCACTGGGCTGTGATCTGATATGCCCCTGACCCCGTATACCACGTCATCCACCCAGGTTGCAATATTGCTCGACCCAAAAACATAATCCAGTCGGGACAGCGTGTGTCTAGTAGAAGAATGACATGTATATTCTCGAGTATTAGGATGCCGGAGTTGCCAAAGGTCAATCCACCCACCTCGCTCCGTGCATTGCTGCAAATCAGTCAAGTGTGTGGCCGAATATAGTCCCCCTCCATCCATCCGAAACCTTTCCTGCTCCTCATTTATCATAAGATTAAAATCCCCCATACATAACACATATGCATCTGGATAATTGAGGGCAAAGCTCAGTGCTTGTTTAAGAATGGAGATCCGAGCTGGCGGGGGGTTGTAAATGCATATCAGCACATAATCTCTAGAGTTTATAGACACATATATAAACACAAATCGCCCCTCCGGGTCACACCTCACCACCTTCACTTCCAAACGGATATGTCTATGGACCAATAGAGAGACACTCCTGGAGTAGCTGGTGTGGAACGCATGTGCCAACCATTGTACCCATGGTTTGTTTACTAGTCTGGCTGTGTCCCGTGTGAGGTGAGTCTCTACCAGTACCACCAGTGGGGCCTTGACTTGCTTAATTTGTGAGAATACCGTAATATGTTTTTTGGGCGATTTAAGGCCTCTGACATTCCAGGTCATAAATATCAGCTCTGACCCCATATCACATAGATCTTTTTATAGAACCAGGATCCCAGGTATAAGACGCTTTCTGCCATGCAATTAAGTGTGGTTAACCCTCCAACAGTAATAAGCCTGTCCCTGCAAAGAAATAAAGTTAATGCAATTGCAGCTGTAAACATAAAGAACCAATATCGAACTTCAGGACCTTTCCGGTAAGTCCTGTAAAACGTTTCAAACATCATTGGGGATACCACCACTGAATACAGTGTCCTGGTATAGGTGGTATAAGGGTGCACAAGATAGGGCTCCCATTTCACAAGAACCAATTCCTGGCCAATTCCTCCATCACTCGAGGCACGGGGAAGTCCCATTTGTCTCCAACGAGGACTTCAAGCAACCATGGGAGAAGAGGGTCGCCAGGGGGCACAGAGAATGTCACCTAGGAAAGTAATCTCATTGCTTCTGGCCCTTAGGTTTCGGGTGTACCTGCAGCCAGTCCTCAGCCTCAGCAGGTGTAGTAAAAAACAGAGACGACCCTTCATTCAATGAAGAAAAAACAAAAAGCCAGCACCAAATGTGCACTACAGCACTAAACATTCCAAACTGTACTTATTATAAAAAAAAAAAATTTTGAGATTTTTGGCAAAAAATTGCAATTTCTTGAGCTGCTTCGCCACGTCACGGCAAATCTCATTTGAAGCAGTCCTACACTAAAATATTATTATAAAATGTGCCATACGGCCTCACATATGAATAGTAGAACTGCTCTTAGCAGCACTCACCTGGTCTATTTCATTCCCGTACCCATGACTGAGTCATGGCTGTGGGCGGGACAGGTCCAAGCAAATGCTGCATGAAGTAAATAGCCTGTGGACAAAGCCTGATGACTTAATGTGAACAGTCACCAACCGCCAAAATCCAGACAGATGGAATACATCCCAAATTGGGGTGCATAGCAAGGTGGAGGTCAACCACCGACCAATTCAATGAAGAAAAAACAAAAAGCCAGCACCAAATGTGCACTACAGCACTAAACATTCCAAACTGTACTTATTATAAAAAAAATTTTGAGATTTTTGGCAAAAAATTGCAATTTCTTGAGCTGCTTCGCCACGTCACGGCAAATCTCATTTGAAGCAGTCCTACACTAAAATATTATTATAAAATGTGCCATACGGCCTCACATATGAATAGTAGAACTGCTCTTAGCAGCACTCACCTGGTCTATTTCAATCCCGTACCCATGACTGAGTCATGGCTGTGGGCGGGACAGGTCCAAGCAAATGCTGCATGAAGTAAATAGCCTGTGGACAAAGCCTGATGACTTAATGTGAACAGTCACCAACCGCCAAAATCCAGACAGATGGAATACATCCCAAATTGGGGTGCATAGCAAGGTGGAGGTCAACCACCGACCAATTCAATGAAGAAAAAACAAAAAGCCAGCACCAAATGTGCACTACAGCACTAAACATTCCAAACTGTACTTATTATAAAAAAAATTTTGAGATTTTTAACAAAAAATTGCAATTTCTTGAGCTGCTTCGCCACGTCACGGCAAATCTCATTTGAAGCAGTCCTACACTAAAATATTATTATAAAATGTGCCATACGGCCTCACATATGAATAGTAGAACTGCTCTTAGCAGCACTCACCTGGTCTATTTCAATCCCGTACCCATGACTGAGTCATGGCTGTGGGCGGGACAGGTCCAAGCAAATGCTGCATGAAGTAAATAGCCTGTGGACAAAGCCTGATGACTTAATGTGAACAGTCACCAACCGCCAAAATCCAGACAGATGGAATACATCCCAAATTGGGGTGCATAGCAAGGTGGAGGTCAACCACCGACCAATTCAATGAAGAAAAAACAAAAAGCCAGCACCAAATGTGCACTACAGCACTAAATATTCCAAACTGTACTTATTATAAAAAAAATTTTGAGATTTTTGGCAAAAAATTGCAATTTCTTGAGCTGCTTCGCCACGTCACGGCAAATCTCATTTGAAGCAGTCCTACACTAAAATATTATTATAAAATGTGCCATACGGCCTCACATATGAATAGTAGAACTGCTCTTAGCAGCACTCACCTGGTCTATTTCAATCCCGTACCCATGACTGAGTCATGGCTGTGGGTGGGACAGGTCCAAGCAAATGCTGCATGAAGTAAATAGCCTGTGGACAAAGCCTGATGACTTAATGTGAACAGTCACCAACCGCCAAAATCCAGACAGATGGAATACATCCCAAATTGGGGTGCATAGCAAGGTGGAGGTCAACCACCGACCAATTCAATGAAGAAAAAACAAAAAGCCAGCACCAAATGTGCACTACAGCACTAAACATTCCAAACTGTACTTATTATAAAAAATTTTTTGAGATTTTTGGCAAAAAATTGCAATTTCTTGAGCTGCTTCGCCACGTCACGGCAAATCTCATTTGAAGCAGTCCTACACTAAAATATTATTAAAAAATGTGCCATACGGCCTCACATATGAATAGTAGAACTGCTCTTAGCAGCACTCACCTGGTCTATTTCATTCCCGTACCCATGACTGAGTCATGGCTGTGGGCGGGACAGGTCCAAGCAAATGCTGCATGAAGTAAATAGCCTGTGGACAAAGCCTGATGACTTAATGTGAACAGTCACCAACCGCCAAAATCCAGACAGATGGAATACATCCCAAATTGGGGTGCATAGCAAGGTGGAGGTCAACCACCGACCAATTCAATGAAGAAAAAACAAAAAGCCAGCACCAAATGTGCACTACAGCGCTAAACATTCCAAACTGTACTTATTATAAAAAAAAATTTGAGATTTTTGGCAAAAAATTGCAATTTCTTGAGCTGCTTCGCCACGTCACGGCAAATCTCATTTGAAGCAGTCCTACACTAAAATATTATTATAAAATGTGCCATACGGCCTCACATATGAATAGTAGAACTGCTCTTAGCAGCACTCACCTGGTCTATTTCAATCCCGTACCCATGACTGAGTCATGGCTGTGGGCGGGACAGGTCCAAGCAAATGCTGCATGAAGTAAATAGCCTGTGGACAAAGCCTGATGACTTAATGTGAACAGTCACCAACCGCCAAAATCCAGACAGATGGAATACATCCCAAATTGGGGTGCATAGCAAGGTGGAGGTCAACCACCGACCAATTCAATGAAGAAAAAACAAAAAGCCAGCACCAAATGTGCACTACAGCACTAAACATTCCAAACTGTACTTATTATAAAAAAATTTTTGAGATTTTTGGCAAAAAATTGCAATTTCTTGAGCTGCTTCGCCACGTCACGGCAAATCTCATTTGAAGCAGTCCTACACTAAAATATTATTATAAAATGTGCCATACGGCCTCACATATGAATAGTAGAACTGCTCTTAGCAGCACTCACCTGGTCTATTTCAATCCCGTACCCATGACTGAGTCATGGCTGTGGGCGGGACAGGTCCAAGCAAATGCTGCATGAAGTAAATAGCCTGTGGACAAAGCCTGATGACTTAATGTGAACAGTCACCAACCGCCAAAATCCAGACAGATGGAATACGTCCCAAATTGGGGTGCATAGCAAGGTGGAGGTCAACCACCGACCAATTCAATGAAGAAAAAACAAAAAGCCAGCACCAAATGTGCACTACAGCACTAAACATTCCAAACTGTACTTATTATAAAAAAAATTTTGAGATTTTTGGCAAAAAATTGCAATTTCTTGAGCTGCTTCGCCACGTCACGGCAAATCTCATTTGAAGCAGTCCTACACTAAAATATTATTATAAAATGTGCCATACGGCCTCACATATGAATAGTAGAACTGCTCTTAGCAGCACTCACCTGGTCTATTTCATTCCCGTACCCATGACTGAGTCATGGCTGTGGGCGGGACAGGTCCAAGCAAATGCTGCATGAAGTAAATAGCCTGTGGACAAAGCCTGATGACTTAATGTGAACAGTCACCAACCGCCAAAATCCAGACAGATGGAATACATCCCAAATTGGGGTGCATAGCAAGGTGGAGGTCAACCACCGACCAATTCAATGAAGAAAAAACAAAAAGCCAGCACCAAATGTGCACTACAGCACTAAACATTCCAAACTGTACTTATTATAAAAAAATTTTTGACATTTTTGGCAAAAAATTGCAATTTCTTGAGCTGCTTCGCCACGTCACGGCAAATCTCATTTGAAGCAGTCCTACACTAAAATATTATTATAAAATGTGCCATACGGCCTCACATATGAATAGTAGAACTGCTCTTAGCAGCACTCACCTGGTCTATTTCAATCCCGTACCCATGACTGAGTCATGGCTGTGGGCGGGACAGGTCCAAGCAAATGCTGCATGAAGTAAATAGCCTGTGGACAAAGCCTGATGACTTAATGTGAACAGTCACCAACCGCCAAAATCCAGACAGATGGAATACATCCCAAATTGGGGTGCATAGCAAGGTGGAGGTCAACCACCGACCAATTCAATGAAGAAAAAACAAAAAGCCAGCACCAAATGTGCACTACAGCACTAAACATTCCAAACTGTACTTATTATAAAAAAAAATTTGAGATTTTTGGCAAAAAATTGCAATTTCTTGAGCTGCTTCGCCACGTCACGGCAAATCTCATTTGAAGCAGTCCTACACTAAAATATTATTATAAAATGTGCCATACGGCCTCACATATGAATAGTAGAACTGCTCTTAGCAGCACTCACCTGGTCTATTTCATTCCCGTACCCATGACTGAGTCATGGCTGTGGGCGGGACAGGTCCAAGCAAATGCTGCATGAAGTAAATAGCCTGTGGACAAAGCCTGATGACTTAATGTGAACAGTCACCAACCGCCAAAATCCAGACAGATGGAATACATCCCAAATTGGGGTGCATAGCAAGGTGGAGGTCAACCACCGACCAATTCAATGAAGAAAAAACAAAAAGCCAGCACCAAATGTGCACTACAGCACTAAACATTCCAAACTGTACTTATTATAAAAAAAATTTTGAGATTTTTGGCAAAAAATTGCAATTTCTTGAGCTGCTTCGCCACGTCACGGCAAATCTCATTTGAAGCAGTCCTACACTAAAATATTATTATAAAATGTGCCATACGGCCTCACATATGAATAGTAGAACTGCTCTTAGCAGCACTCACCTGGTCTATTTCAATCCCGTACCCATGACTGAGTCATGGCTGTGGGCGGGACAGGTCCAAGCAAATGCTGCATGAAGTAAATAGCCTGTGGACAAAGCCTGATGACTTAATGTGAACAGTCACCAACCGCCAAAATCCAGACAGATGGAATACATCCCAAATTGGGGTGCATAGCAAGGTGGAGGTCAACCACCGACCAATTCAATGAAGAAAAAACAAAAAGCCAGCACCAAATGTGCACTACAGCACTAAACATTCCAAACTGTACTTATTATAAAAAAAAAATTGAGATTTTTGGCAAAAAATTGCAATTTCTTGAGCTGCTTCGCCACGTCACGGCAAATCTCATTTGAAGCAGTCCTACACTAAAATATTATTATAAAATGTGCCATACGGCCTCACATATGCGGAGCCAGGCAGAGTACAGCATAGAGTAGATGATGTTCCGCTCCCTTAATTTCTTCTCCACCTCCATGAAGTGGACCCTCTGTTTCTGGAGGTCCACCGAAAAGTCCGGAAAGATCGAGAGCGCAGCATTATTGAACTTGAGTAAGCTCTTCTGTCGGGCCAGTCGGAGTGCTGTGTCTGTATCTCTGCAGTTGAGCATCCTTGCTAAAAAGGGACGTGGTGGCGCGCCTGGAATAGGGGGCCTCGTTGGAACTCTGTGCGCCCTCTCCACCGCAAATGTCGAGGAGAACTCATCTCCGAGATTAGATTTCAGTCACTCCTCCAGGAATTGTTCCGGATGCTGACTTTCCGAGTGCTCTGGCAGTCCTATGATCCGTATATTGTTATGACACATGCGGTTCTCCAGATCATCTGCTTTCTGGTGCCATGCATTTGCCGATTCGGCCATTGTGGTCATTTTTGTTTTGAGTGTTACAATTTGATCCTCCAGTTCAGACACTCGCGTCTCGACTTCCGCCGTTCGGGCTCTCAGGAATTGCATGTCCTGACACAGGAGGCCCACCTCTGAATGTACCTCCTCAATCTTCCCTGTGAAGGAGCTGTTGCTTGTAGAAATTGCTTGTAGAAGCTGTTCATACACCTGCCTCAGGGTTAAATCCTCTTGATCCTCTGACCCGTCATCCAATAGTGCCTGACCTTTTGGGGTGGCATTTCTCTTGGCTTTAGGGGCAACTGTCTGACCACCCCTTGCGAATTCCTTAAGTTTGTCGATAGCTCCACTTTGTTTAGGGGGACTCATATTGATACACTGGGGATTTGCTGATTCCGCACCCCTCTCTTTTCGTGCCCCCGTGCGTCTGAATCTGTGCCTTTATAATGTATATTTAGTAATATGTATGTCTCCATTTCCTCACCACGTCCAGAGAGCTGGAAAACAGCCACTTATATGGTGGATAATAAGAATGAAGAGAGTCCCAGGGCAGCACAGCACTCAGGGTGTATTTAGCAGGATGATGCAGGCCTACACAGCGTAGGGACTTCAATATGTGCCACTTATTTGTTTTCATGTGTCAGGGAGAATCTGCAGGGCCTGTTTTTCAAGGCACACACTCCAGACCCTCCAGCATTTTATGGGTTAAAGTCTCCTGCACAGCCGCTGGCCCCTTAATGTGCTGCACACTGACTGCCAGTTACACAGCTAAGGGAGAATTAACTTCCCTGTGCTCACCACTCCTGCGTCTTCACCTCTGGCCATAAATCTGTCACTCCGTCCTCACTGCTCTCCGGAGTCACGCTCTTCTGCTCACTGTGAAAATGCAGGCTGTAGGGAAGATGGCTGTCACTCCACACTCAGGAGATCCAGCGACGCCGTGCAAGAGTCAGGGAACAGCTCCAGTGGGAATCGCCAGCCTCCAGATGGTGTCTCATTTCACAGCAGCAGGTCGGTGAGTAAATGGGTCAGGTAACAAGGTGTAAACGGCCAGGATAAGATCAGGATTATAGGAGCTCTCTTCCCATGTGTCCTTTCTGGTCGGCTACATCGCCCCACCCCCCTTCCATTTCTTTTTTATTATTATTCTATGCATCTGTTTACATATCATATTGTCTCCCAAAATTGGAAGGGAGATTTTAATCATGAATGTTGAATTGAAGACTTACTTTATTAAACACATACAGTATGTATATACAGTATGTATGTATCTATATATATATATATATATATATATATACCGTGTTTCCCCGAAAATAAGACATTCCCCGAAAATAAGACATCCCAGGAGTTTTCAGGGAAGCTTTAAAATAAGACATCCCCTGAATATAAGACATAGCTTCGGTCAATAATGAAGTGTCATGCAGCGGTGAAAGAGTTAAAGACACTGCAGGACGCTTCATTATAGGCAGCGGGCACCCCCAGAAGAGAGAAGACAGAAGAAAGAAGACCCCGCAGTCATACTCACCAGACGCCGACCGGGAGCAGGTGAGCGCATCAAGGTCCTGCAGCGGTGGAACACACACACACACATCAGATCACACTCACTCTCACACACACCTCACACACACATCAGATCGCATCCACACACTCACAACATCCGGCGATATCGCTTGCTTCTCGGCGGCGATACTGTGCGTGCAGTGACCTTCCAGGACCTGCCAAGGATCACATGGCCGGAAGCATGTGGTATCTCCGGATGTTGTGAGCGCGTATGTGCGATATCGTCAGTGTGTGTGAGTGTATGCGATCGGATGTGTGCGTGTGTATGCTGTCTGGTGTGTGAGTGTGTGTGTGTATGCGATCGGATCTGTGAGTGTCGGCAGAAGGCAGAGGAGCACGGCGTGCAGCACAGCTGCTGGGACCGCCCACCGGAGGGCACAGGGAGAAGTAGGGGGGGTGTGTGTGAGTGTATGCGATCAGAAGTGTGCGAGTATACTGTCTGATGTGTGTGTGTGTGTGAGTGTATGCGATCGGATCTGTGAGTGTCGGCAGGAGGCAGAGGAGCACGGCGTGCAGCACAGCTGCTGGGATCGTGGGGTGGGTGGGAAGAAGTGGGGTGGGTGTGTGTGAGTGAGTGAGTGTGATCTGATGTGTGTGTGTGTGTGTGAGATCTGATGTCAGCCAGACGCAGGGGAGGCATGCAGCGTACCTGATGGGAGATCACAGGAGGATCTGGGAGCCATACAGACGCCCTGGGCTGGTAAGTATGACGATCATGGGATGGGGGGGCGGTCTGCTTTTTGTGGGGGGTAAACTTACCCCCAACCATGTCTCATCGAGAATATGACACCCCCTTAAAATAAGACATATATTTTTTTTTGCCCTGAAAAAAGCACTAAGACAGTGTCTTATTTTCGGGGAAACAGGGTATATATATGTATAGATATATATTTACTAGCTGTAGTCCCCGGGCGTTGCCCGGGATAGTAACTGTCTCTCTGTCTCTATCTGTCTCTCTCCCAGTCTCTATCTGTTCATCGCTGTCTGTCTGTCTCTCTCTGTCTCTTTCCTTGTCTGTCTGTGTCTATATCTCTGTCTGACTATTTCTATCTCTGTCTGTATTTGTATCAGTCTATCGGTCTCAATTTCTGTGTCTGTCTGTCTCTCTCTATCTCTGTGTCTGTCTCTATGTGTGTGTCTGTCTGTCTCTTTCCCCATTTTTCTCTTTACTGTCTGTCTATGGTCTGTCTCTTTCCAGGTCTGTCTCTTTCCAGGTCTGTCTCTTTCCCCATCTGTCTCTTTGCCTGGCTGACTCTTTCCAACACTGTGTCTTTTCAGGGCTGTCTCTTTCCCCGTCTGTCTCTTTCCAGGTCTGTCTCTTTCCCCATCTGTCTCTTTCCCCATCTGTCTCTTTCCAGGGCTCTCTCTTTCCAGGGCTGTCTCTTTGCCTGGCTGACTCTTTCCAGGACTTTCTCTTTCCAGGTCTGTCTCTTTCCCCATCTGTCTCTTTCCCCGTCTGTCTCTTTCCCCGGCTGTTTCTTTCCCCGGCTGTCTCTTTCCCCGGCTGTTTCTTTCCCCGGCTGTCTCTTCCCAGGGCTGTCTCTTTCCAGGGCTGTCTCTTTCCCCATCTGTCTCTTTCCTCGTCTGTCTCTTTCCCCATCTGTCTCTTTCCCCATCTGTCTCTTTGCCCGGCTGACTCTTTCCAGGACTGTGTCTTTTCAGGGCTGTCTCTTTCCCCATCTGTCTCTTTCCCCATCTGTCTCTTTCCCCATCTGTCTCTTTCCAGGGCTCTCTCTTTCCAGGGCTGTCTCTTTGCCTGGCTGACTCTTTCCAGGACTGTCTCTTTCCAGGTCTGTCTCTTTCCCCATCTGTCTCTTTCCCCGTCTGTCTCTTTCCCCGGCTGTTTCTTTCCCCAGCTGTCTCCTTCCAGGGATGTCTCTTTCCAGGGCTGTCTCTTTCCCCGGCTGTCCCTTTCCCCAGCTGTTTCTTTCCAGGTCTGTCTCTTTCCAGGTCTGTCTCTTTGCCCATCTGTCTCTTTCCAGGTCTGTCTCTTTCCCCGTCTGTCTCTTTCCCCGGCTGTTTCTTTCCCCGGCTGTTTCTTTCCCCGGCTGTCTCTTTCCAGGGCTGTCTCTTTCCAGGGCTGTCTCTTTCCAGGGCTGTCTCTTTCCCCATCTGTCTCTGTATGTGTCTCTTTCTGTGTCTCTCTGTCTGTCTTTTTCTGTCTCTCTATCCATCTCTCCACCGACATCATATAACCTCACGCATAAGCTTCAACTAACAGTTTCTTTTGTTCCTATAGCAACCACTAACAGTTGCTATTAATAACCTATAGCTCCCAGCTCCATTCATTTTAATGGCGGCAGGATTTTAGAGACTAACTGTAAAGCACGTGGTTACATTTTTCTGTCAAAACATAGTCTACAACGCTCCCTGGGTCACATGAGGCGTCTGTGCAAAATTTCGTGATTGTAAATGCGATGGTGCGGAT
Organism: Anomaloglossus baeobatrachus; assembly: GCF_048569485.1. Lineage (NCBI taxonomy): Eukaryota > Metazoa > Chordata > Amphibia > Anura > Aromobatidae > Anomaloglossus > Anomaloglossus baeobatrachus. Next base: position 544,347,049 of record NC_134353.1, on the reverse strand, counting down.
TCCTTTAGCGGACATACAAACACACACACACACACACACACACACACTCGGCTTTATATATTAGATATATATATATATATATATATATATATATATATACAGTGTATATATTTATTCTTTTTGTATTTTGAACATGATCAGATGTTTTATTATTCTGTTGTCCTATGGTTAGAAATTGTATATATTTATAGCAGTCTTTTTAAGGCCTCATGTGCACACTGCGTTTTTTGCCTCATTTTTTTTTGTTTGTGGCACAAAACTGCATGCATTTCCTTTCTCAGCAAAATCAATGAGATTTCAGTTTTGCTGTGCATATGTTGCTGCAGGCAGCTATTTTTAGGCTGGGGGGCCCATTAAGCATGGGCCTCCCCAGCCTGAGAATACCAGCCCCCAGCTTTATCTTGGCTGGGTATCAAAATTGAGGGGGACCACATGTCATTTTTTTAATTATTCATTTAAATAGTTTAAAAAAAAGTCGCATGTGGTTCCTCTTATTTTGACACACAGCCAAGATAAGCACATGGCTGGGACTGCAGCCTTTAGCTGTATGTTTTATCTGCGCTAGGTAGCATAATATGGGGGACCCTACGTCAACTTTTTTAATTTTTACTGTATGATATAGCCTCAAAGACTGGATCTGTCATTGGAAGTGTCAGACACGCTATCACTCAGCATGAGGGATGCCTCTGACTGCAATAATCCCAAACACCGGGGGTGGGGAAAGCAGTTCAAAACGCAATGAAGGTAATGTGCAGCCCTGGAAGTGAATGAGAGGTCATGGGAGCAGTTACAGCAATGCCGGTGACTCGATAAGTATAGCACGCTTGCTTTATTATTTTTTTGTTTACTTTTACTTTATTATTATCCGAGTGCCGGGCTCAGCACTTGGGTATCTTTGAACCAGTGGGGGGCGGACTTTACAGTCTGGGTCTGCCCATCACTATTTTTCACCCATTGAGTAAAAAAAGTATTGTCAAAAATGCATAAAAAATGCATGGAAACCACATGTGTTTTTGGATGCGTTTCTGTAGCCACTGGCTGTATTTTTTTCTGACCACAGGGTGCAGTTTTGAGGTGAACACAAAACTGCAGCGTGCGAAGATAGCCTAAGGGATTTTTTTTCTTCTCTCGATGGTGAAGGTATTTTCCATATGTATTTTATAAACTACTCCTTATTTTACTTAATAAACTTCTTCCATCATCTCGTCATGACACTAATTTCCCTTCCCCCTTCTTCCTTATTATTATTTATGGCAGCGGAATATGGAGGACAGATGATAAAGGCTTGAGTAGCCAAAACGCGTAGTCTAGCCTAAAGAATGCTTCTACCGCCAGTGTTCATACTGCTCTGGATTTTAGAACAATAAAAGTTATTTATTTACTTATTCCTGGATGCTTGTCCTTAGCTAGATTTCTTCCTTCCTTTGTTAGTATATGTCATGTTCTTTCTGAATTTAAACTGTTGAATATGTTGGCGCTATATAAATAAAAACATTATTATTGCATTATTAATTTTAATCATATACATTCTCACAATGCTATTTCCATTCAGAATAAGATGACTATCGGCATGTACTAGAGTTGATTGAATCAATTTCATTTTATGAAACTTGCAGGCCCTAGTGAATTCTAAAAATATGCTATTTGATTTTTCCCATCTTTTTGCATATTGAAAAAGATTGGATTAGTATAAGGCTGGCATGATCTTAGAGGCAACTGCACAGTTTCAATAATGCCTTGCTGCTATCATTTCACATTTTATAGCACCGCCATAGAGGAGGAACTATCATGACCTGTAAAAAAGCCTACACAGCAAAGGCAGCAGCCATTTATGGATGAGAGTAAAGGGAACCTGTCACCGTTTTTTCGGCCTATAAGCTGCGGCAACCACCAGTGGGCTCTTATATACAGCATTCTAACATGCTGTATATAAGAGCCCAGGCCTCTGTGTAGAACATAAAAAACACTTTATAAATCTCACCTAAACTGGTCGCTGTGGTGGATGTGGCTCAGATGGGCGTCTTTGTCCTCCGATGCCGGAGCCTCCTCTTTCGGCCATCTTCATCTTCCTCCTGAAGCCTGTGTGCATGACGCGTCTACGTCATACACACTCGCTGGTCCCGCGCATGCGCACTACAATACTTTGATCTGCCCTGGCAGATCAAAGTGCGCCTGCTCAGGACCTGAATGTCGGCAAGTGTGTATGATGTCAGACGCGTCATGCACCGCAGCTTCAGAAGAACGACAGAGGTGGCAACAAAGATGGCCGAAGATCAGGCGCCGGTATGGAAGGACGAAGACGCCCATCTGAGCAACATCCACCGCAGCGACCGGTTTAGGTGGGTATTATAAAGGGTTTTTTATGTTGTACACAGCAGCCTGGGCTCTTACTGTATATACAGCATGTTAGAATGTGTCACGCTCACCGGCTCCCCTGCCATGCCTCCCGGCCCCCCTGCCATGCTCACCGGCTCCCCTTCCACGCTCCCCGGCTCCCCTGCCACGCTCCCCGGCTCCCCTGCCACGCTCCCGGCTCCTTTGCAAGGCGTCCCCCGCTCCACGGCCTCCATGCATACTCACCTGCGTCCTCCAGACAACCCGATCCTCGGTCCCGGCGCCCATCTGCGATGCTGAACGCTCCTGCCTCCTATGCACCGCTCCCTGCTCTGGCTTCTGGCACCCGGGCCTCGCGCATGCGCATTAGGGCGCGCGCACGGTCATTGACCCTCTCTTAAAGGGCCAGCGTCCTCCAACAGGATATTGAAGATTCAGGTGCAGGGTATATAGGGGGTTCCTTTCCAAGTGGGTGGGGCCTGTTCTTCGTGTTTCCTAAGCTAGGAGTCAGGTCTCCCTGTGCTTTGCCTCGTACTCACATATCTCTCTTGTAGAGTCGTTCCTGCCTCGCCAACCGGTCCTGACGATTCCTGAACCACGAACGGTGACTGTCCGCCATCTCGTCAGTCCCTACCATCTCCGATCCCTGGATCCGTGTGGTGACCCACCTCCTCGCTCCGTTGGTTCCGGATTCTGCCTGACGTCATCTCGGCCTCCGAACCTGAGCTCCGTCACCCGGACTACCTTCAGTGACTCCGTGGTCCCAGGGACTTCTACACTCCTCTGAACGGACTGTCCTGCTACCTGTAGTGCTCCGGCTACCGGGCACCTTGCCCTCGGTGAAGTGTTAAGCCCTGTGGATCCACCTCCTGGGTCTGCCCGTCCACCTGGCCCTAACAGAATGCTGTATATAAGAGCCCACTGGTGGTGGCCGCAGCTTATAGGCTGAAAACTGGTGAAAGGTTTCCTTTTAGATTATGAGTGGAAGTCAAGATTCACAGCTAAGCAATAAAGATAGGAAGAGTAATCCTTAAAACATTTGATAAATACTCCTGACAGAAGTATGTTGAATTACTTACTACAGCTCTTAAGAAAATGACAGTAGAATACTGCAAGTAATATAGAGGTTCAATTAATGTGGAGATGAGAGGATATGCTAGTATCAGTGCCAAACTCTGTGTGATTAATCAGTGATATGCTATAATGCATCTGTCCTGTTGCATTTGATTATCAATTATACATTTATTTCTTTATTCTTAATGCAGTAAAAAGCAGAAGCAAGACGGCAAAATAGTTTTTTGCATGACAAATAAATCTGAAATGAGTATCAGGCATGAACATGCTTGTTACAAGTGACTTTACTTAGTTTTTGTATTTCTCATACAATCGTTTTTATGAATATGGGAATAATTGTTTTATAAAAATATAGAGGAAATTCCCTAAAGGGGGCTTTACATGCAACGACATCGCTAACGAGATGCAGTTGGGGGTCACAGAATTCGTGACGCATATCAGGCCTCGTTAGCGACGTCGTTGCGTGTGACACGTACGAGCGACCACTAACGATGCAAAATACTCACCAAATCGTTGATTGTTGACACGTCGTCCATTTCCCAAATGCTGTTGCTGGTTTTGGATGCAGGTTGCTCGTTGTTCCTGAGGCAGCACACATCGCTACGTCTGACACCCTGGGAATGACAAACAACACTGTACCTGCATCCTCTGGCAACGAGGTGGGCGTGACTTTCATGCGGCTGCTCTCCGCCCCTCCGCTTCTATTGGATGCCTGCCGTGTGACGTCGCTGTGACACCGCACGAACCTACCCCTTAGAAAAGAGGCTGTTCGCCGGCCACAGCGACGTCGCTAGGAAGGTAAGTATGTGTGACGGGTACTAGCGATTTTGTCCGCCACGGGCAGCGGTTTGCCCGTGACGCACAAACTACGGGGGCAGGTGCTTTCACCAGCGACATCGTTAGTGGCCTTAATATCCAGACATTTAACTGACAAAGTATGCATTTTGCAAAAAGATTTTTTCGCATATCTGTTTTGCTAGTTAAGTTGTCCATCTGTACACACTACACCAGTACATCATCCTTATGCAGTTGCTGACTTTTTGGTCATGTGTCTACCTAGCAGTTTTTTTTTTAATCTTTTGGAAATTGGTTACATTTTGTTGTAAAGTCAAAATATGTTAACTGTTCATGAATGCTTTTACACACATTTTTTTTTGGTCAAGTTTGATAACTGTGCTTGCAATACCTCTTGGTTTCATATTTTGCTGTCTGGAAAGGTACCTACTGTACATAACACGCATTTCTTATTACATCCTTTTGACAAGGGGTGAATAATTGGAGTTGAAATGAAAGTCAAAAGTTATTTATAATGTTGAATAAAATGTATGCTAAAAGAAAAATTAGCTATGGCAATGGACAGGATAGTGTAAAAGAAAAAGTCTGCCAGTGTCTTAAATTAAATGGGCTGTTGTTCAGTTTGGCTTCCACTAACTAAAGTAAAATGTTAACTAATCAGAACAAAATGACTGTCAATTTCATGTAGTTTCAGCTCCTACTGTAAGACACCCTGGATAGTGATGTTTTGCCATCTCTCTGCATCAACAATATTTTCAATTCTTTTAAATCTGACAGATATTGTATGGTTACAAGATATAAAAATGTATCCTAATCCAGTTTAATGATACTGTGCCCAATTTTTTAGTTCAAATTTAAAAAAATACATGCATGCATTATACTGGGTATTTCTACTTTGATAATGTCAGTGATTGTTATGATATTCAGTGCCTTGCGAAAGTATAAGAATAATATTGTACGCCCCAATTTTTAGTCTATTATTTTTTTATAAAAGTTTAAAATAAGCAATACATTTCACAATTGTGTCCCACTTGTTGTTGATTCTTCACCATAACATTAAAATTTTTATCTTTATGTTTGAAGCCTAAAATGTGGGAAAAGGTTGAAAAATTTAAGGGGTCCGAATACTTTCGCAAGGCACTGAAAGGTAGAATCAGCTCATATGGCCTTCGTGCTCCCTTGATCTTATGAATTTCTCTGCAATATAAGTGTGTTTATTGGATCACACCAACGGATCTTTATGTATTTGAATATGGAGACCCCTAATCCTAATATTTCTACGAATACCGATGATTTTTTCAATGTTAATTGTCAGACAAGACTTAACAGAGCAGCAAATATTTTTCTACATAAAGCTGGGGATACAACCTCACAAGATCAGAATGATCTGAATACTTTAATGCATCAATTGGAGAAGCATATGACATCTCGGCTGAAAACATGGTGGGATTTTAAAACCTTATCCGCTTACTTGGATCAGAAAATGATCCCCAGAGGACTGAGGATAAAAAAACGACCTACCACTGAGTTTGATACTGATTTTCTGAAGGAATGGGACACTGTCCTCTCTGAATGCTCCCTCAAACTTATTAAGCTGATTACAGAGAGAGAACTGTTGAAATTAAATGAGACGGAATCAAAAGTCAAAGAGATTGAGGTTGAATTAAAAACCTATTCCAGTAATTCACAATTTTCTATCCTCAAAGAAAAAATCAGCAATAATTTAACTAAATTGGAAGATTCTATTACTCTTATGAAGGAAAAAAAGTTCAAAAGAGATGTTTTTGACTACGAAAACAACCAAGTATATGATTGGCCCCAGAATCGGAGACAATACAGACAGACACCCAGATCAATTATCAGAAAAAGAGTAAGTTTTTCCTCTACGGAAATGGATTCCTCTGATAACAACATTGATACTACAGATTCTGAGGGATCTTCTGTATTGAATACACGGACTGCCCAGATGAATCTGTCAAAAAACACCCAGGAAAAATTCCCAAAAAAAACAAAAAAGAAAAACAACATTACAGACGGGCCGGACGGAAACACCACAATAGAAAAGGACATTTTCTTTCACCGAACCCGGAGACGGAATTATTAGGGGGCCATAATGACCTTACGGTATTAAATATGTCAGCCAATATCTTAAATGAAGATCAGATAAGTGTTTTGCAAAGAGGTTTGAATTTCGTCCCAACTACGAGGTTCAACGTCTTTGAAACCCTTTTAGATGTTAATAAATTCATCAGACGTTTAACCATTAAGAAACATTTTTTCTGTAATGATATTGAACCTGTATGCCCCGATGAAACTAATACAGCGTGTGAATTTTTTCCTACCACCTTTTCTGAACAAATGTCTTTGATTGTATTATGTGACCTTTCTGATCTAGGCTCAGAATCCCAAAATCATTGTGATACACGGTTTTCAAATAGAGTTCCTAATCCAAACTACTATCCTACTCAATCTAAAACCACGAGTATGGAAGATTTCCAAAATGTTGTAGAATCTGAATTAATTAAATTGAAAAAAAGTAAAAAAAATATTAATCATAATTTGAGCATACATGAACAGACCGCCTTATCCCAGTTACAGGATAACAACAGTATCGTTATTAAAAGATCTGATAAAGGCGGTTCTGTTGTAGTTTTGGATATTGGACTCTATGAAATGGAACTAAACAAAATGCTTAGAGAAAATTCCATTTATAAAAAAATTTCTAATAATCCCATTAATGAGGTAAAAAAATGTTTATCTAGAATTCTGGAGGAGGGTGTGCAACTTGGGGTAATTTCGACAAAGCAAAGTGAATATTTAAATCCATCAACATCTATTATTCCATTGTTTCACGCTTTACCGAAAACGCATAAAAATCGCTTTCCTCCAGAGTTCAGACCTATTATATCAGGGATTGGTTCTATGACTGAGCATCTATCAGAATGGTTGGATTTACGTTTACAATCATTGGCACAAATCTCACCAAGCTATGTAAGAGATACCAAACACATTCTGAGTATTTTTTCTAATTTTTCATGGAAAGAAGGATACAGCTGGCTAACCTGTGACATTACCAGCTTGTACACTTCCATACCCCATGAATTAGCCCTCATGGCCTTGAAACATCATATGTCTAGACATAGTGGCTACTCATCTGATCTTCAAAATTTTATTTTGGATGTGACTTGGTTTTTATTAAAAAACAATTTTTTCACCTTCATGGGTAGTTACTATGTCCAGACTCAAGGCTGTGCTATGGGTGCGAAATTTTCCCCCTCCCTAGCAAATATTTATTTGTCTTGGTGGGAGGAGGGAAACATTTTTTCTGTGGACAACCCATTTTCACATAATATTGCAATATTCCTCCGTTATATTGATGACGTGATCATTGTGTGGAAAGGGGAGGATGAGGAGATTGTAGATTTCATGACATATCTAAATAACAACCCCTACAATCTTGGGTTTACATATGAACATCATAAAGAACAAATTACATTTTTGGATGTTATTTTTTCATCTAAACCTGGGAATGAGGGTGTAACTTGCAGTTTATTTAGAAAGCCGACAGCAGGGAATTCCCTGCTCCACGCTAATAGCTGTCATCCAAAACATGTAGTGGATAACATTCCCACAGGAGAGTTCATACGGGCAAGGAGGTGTTGCTCATCAGAGGAAGCATATGTGAAAGAATGTAGGATCATTAGGGAAAGGTTTCTCTGTCGGGGTTTCTCTGATGCGATTATTTCCAAAGCTAAAGCACGTGCAGATTCTAAAACCAGAGATCAGTATCTATTGAACAAACAAATGGACCTCACACATAAACAGCCATCAATTGTATTTTCCACTAAATATAGTACGGATTTTTATTCTATTGTCAACATCATTAAGAAATATCTCCCTATACTCAGTACGGATGATACCGTTAAAAATATTCTTGAGGAGGGAATAAAATTTGTCTCTAAACGTAACAACACTATTGCCTCTATGATCTCTCCCAGTGACCATACAAATCGTAATAGAGGTGGTGTGTATAATTGGCTATCTGTTACGGGCTCATATAGGTGTGGACAGAAGGTATGCGGCTTGTGCAAATATATGCCTAACACGAAAAAAATTGTATCTAGTGTAACGAAAAAAGAATATAATATCAATTCTTTTATAAACTGTAGTACAACTCATGTCGTGTATCTCATTACATGCGATACATGTAATATTCAGTATATTGGAAGCACTGGCCGTAGCCTTAGGAAAAGGATTTCAGAACACCTATATGATGCTTGTAACAGAAGTAGCAGAAGCCCTTCAGGTGCTTCACAACACTTTATCTCTGTTCACGGTGGCTGCACAAACAGCTGCCGTGTGAATGCTATTGAGAAAATTGTGTTACCACATAGAGGGGGTGATATCACAAAAATCATGCGCAAGAAGGAGGCAAAATGGATTTTCTTGATGGAGACTAGAGCCCCTCAAGGCATGAATTTAAGAGATGAATTAAGAAATATATATTAATGCATTTGAAATTGGTACACGGCTTTGATAAAATGAAATGATGGTTTTTTTTTTTTTTGGTTTTTTTTTTTTTTCCTTATATGTACAATGTCGATAAAAATTTATAATATAAAATATATAAGGATGCACTTGTACGTCTAGAATATATTTGATACATGTGTTTTGTCACTTTGCATACTTTTACTGCAGATCGTCCCCTCTCTATATACAGTTAGGTCCAGAAATATTTGGACAGTGACACAAGTTTTGTTATTTTAGCTGTTTACAAAAACATGTTCAGAAATACAATTATATATATAATATGGGCTGAAAGTGCACACTCTCAGCTGCAATATGAGAGTTTTCACATCCAAATCGGAGAAAGGGTTTAGGAATCATAGCTCTGTAATGCATAGCCTTCTCTTTTTCAAGGGACCAAAAGTAATTGGACAAGGGACTCTAAGGGCTGCAATTAACTCTGAAGGCGTCTCCCTCGTTAACCTGTAATCAATGAAGTAGTTAAAAGGTCTTGGGTTGATTACAGGTGTGTGGTTTTGCATTTGGAAGCTGTTGCTGTGACCAGACAGCATGCGGTCTAAGGAACTCTCAATTGAGGTGAAGCAGAACATTCTGAGGCTGAAAAAAAATAAAAAATCCATCAGAGAGATAGCAGACATGCTTGGAGTAGCAAAATCAACAGTCGGGTACATTCTGAGAAAAAAGGAATTGACTGGTGAGCTTGGGAACTCAAAAAGGCCTGGGCGTCCACGGATGACAACAGTGGTGGATGATCGCCGCATACTTTCTTTGGTGAATAAGAACCCGTTCACAACATCAACTGAAGTCCAGAACACTCTCAGTGAAGTAGGTGTATCTGTCTCTAAGTCAACAGTAAAGAGAAGACTCCATGAAACTAAATACAAAGGGTTCACATCTAGATGCAAACCATTCATCAATTCCAAAAATAGACAGGCCAGAGTTAAATTTGCTGAAAAACACCTCATGAAGCCAGCTCAGTTCTGGAAAAGTATTCTATGGACAGATGAGACAAAGATCAACCTGTACCAGAATTATGGGAAGAAAAAAGTTTGGAGAAGAAAGGGAACGGCACATGATCCAAGGCACACCACATCCTCTGTAAAACATGGTGGAGGCAACGTGATGGCATGGGCATGCATGGCTTTCAATGGCACTGGGTCACTTGTGTTTATTGATGACATAACAGCAGACAAGAGTAGCCGGATGAATTCTGAAGTGTACCGGGATATACTTTCAGCCCAGATTCAGCCAAATGCCGCAAAGTTGATTGGACGGCGCTTCATAGTACAGATAGACAATGACCCCAAGCATACAGCCAAAGCTACCCAGGAGTTCATGAGTGCAAAAAAGTGGAGCATTCTGCAATGGCCAAGTCAATCACCAGATCTTAACCCAATTGAGCATGCATTTCACTTGCTCAAATCCAGACTTAAGACGGAAAGACACACAAACAAGCAAGACCTGAAGGCTGCGGATGTAAAGGCCTGGCAAAGCATTAAGAAGGAGGAAACCCAGCGTTTGGTGATGTCCATGGGTTCCAGACTTAAGGCAGTGATTGCCTCCAAAGGATTCGCAACAAAATATTGAAAATAAAAATATTTTGTTTGGGTTTGGTTTATTTGTCCAATTACTTTTGACCTCCTAAAATGTGGAGTGTTTGTAAAGAAATGTGTACAATTCCTACAATTTCTATCAGATATTTTTGTTCAAACCTTCAAATTAAACGTTACAATCTGCACTTGAATTCTGTTGTAGAGGTTTCATTTCAAATCCAATGTGGTGGCATGCAGAGCCCAACTCGCGAAAATTGTGTCACTGTCCAAATATTTCTGGACCTAACTGTATGTATATATGGGGTTGCTATTCATACAATGTACTTAGTTATTCTGCTCTGTTTTTATCTGCTGCTATTTTGTTTGGTTCTGACTTTTTTTCTATGGTGTCATATCCGTCTTAAATTCAAATTTTTCCTCCTCCTTTTTTTTTTTTTTTTTTTTTCCCTTTAAATCCCCATGTGGTTGTTCATTCAATGTGGATTGAGATTAAGAGCATGTAGCTCGAAACGTGTACTCCTCTGTCATCCCATCCTGCCTTTATGGGGATTTTTTATACTTTGTGGATATGATCCAATTTAACTATGAAAATTGAATAAATAAAAGAAGCTAATTTTATTACATTTCCTGGACACGAGTGCTGGATTTTTTTCTTTTTCGCAAGGCACTGTATGTATTAAAGTGTTAAATAAGTATTCTAGGAAATATACATTATTTTTAAAATTGCCAAGATAAGCCATTTTTTAATTTTGCCTCACATTTTTGAGATATTCGTGATCTAAATATTTGGCACCTAAAGAGGTAATTTTTTTTAAGTCCAAGTCGGCATTACCAGAGAGATTTCACTGGAGGTGTGTACTTTTTTTGATGATGACTAATCATAAGCAGGTTTCAACTCACTGAGGAAAGAATAACACAATGCCACAGTAGCTTAGAACAGGTTCTGGGAAATAATAGCACAATCTACATTGCTCACTACAGAGTGATTCCATGTGCTGCAGCTCAGCAGACCTGAGTGTGATTGACTGAAAGCTTTCAGTTGTCATCTCCAACAATCAATGTAGGAAGAGGGACAGTAGAGCAGACTTGGCAGCACTACACTTGCTTTGGTAATGCTAATGCTTATTTAAACCCTCCAATAAAGCTAGAGCTACAGTGTTTGTATTGAAACTCGACGCGTAGATGACAGCTGAAAACTGTTAATCACACTCAGATCTGCTGCGCAGTAAGATATGTCATCACTAGGGCTGAGCAGATCCGGACTGTAAAAGTCCAGATCCGCGCGGTTTCAAAGATGACTGGGTGTCGGATGCAGGCCCGGGATCCCGGATGCATGATCCAGATTCGGCACTGGGGAAATTAAAAGGAAAATAAAGAAAATAAGAATTAAGTCAGAGTTTTATACTTACTGTGACTCGGTGTCATGGTAGTAAAGTGCTTCTTGGTCGTACATTCCCTTCCAGTACTGTACAATAGGCTCATCACTCACACACAGCTTTCCGTGCTATCCCTGCCCACCGACCATCCCATCATCTCTGATTGGTTGCAGTCAGATGCACCCCCAGCCTGTGACAGTGTCTACATTCAGTCATTGCTCATCGCGGCTCAGTCATTGTCTACACTCACAGCCGGTGGTCGTGTTCTATGGTCGCTCGCTGTGAGATATAGCAGAGCTTGAAGCGGCGTGGGATCTCTTGTGGATTACACTGGACCTGCAGGGTGTTTGGGGTTAATAAAGTGGTGAAAGAGGATGTGTTTTTGTATTTTAATCCAAATAAATTATTTTTTCTCTGTCTTTGTACTTATTTACTTTCATTTACAGGTGTGATTCAGGTTTCTCATAGACGCCTGCCATCACTAACCTAGGGTTTAGTAGCAGCTGTGTGCTGTATTAACCCCTGCTATTACCCCGATTGCCACCGCACCAGGACAATGGGAAGAGCCAGTAAAGGCCCTGTCACACACAGAGATAAATCTGCGGCAGATCTGTGGTTGCAGTGAAATTGTGGACAATCAGTGCCAGGTTTGTGGCTGTGGTACAAAGGGAACAATATGTCCATGATTTCACTGCAACCACAGATCTGCCAAAGATTTATCTCTATATGTGATGGGGCACATCTAATGTATGCGGCAAATTCGGGCAGCTGCGGCTGAGAATACCAGCCCCCAGCTGGCTTTATCTTGGCTGGGGATGAAAATTGGGGGATCGCACGTTGTTTTTTTTTTAATTATTTATTTAAATTAAACAAAAAAAGCCACGTGCGGTTTCTCTTAGGCCGGAGTCACACTTGCGAAGGACTCATGCGTGTCTCTCGTCTCATCACCCGGTACAGCCTCACACTCTCCTAACAGGAGCAGGCCGAATTTGTTTCTTGGAACATGCACGCTTATGTTCAGAGAGCAGCAGGTCGTGCCAGGTGATGTCATGCCAGACTCGCATGAGTCTGACATCACATCATTCGGCACAGCCGCACACTCTTCTGACAGGAGCAGGCCGCATGTGTTTCTATGTACAAGCACGTTCCCCATACTGACCCGTAGACACTTGTACTAGTTTCCCCGCCCACCGGCCTTCTTGTCGCCTGTGATTGGTAGCAGTCAGCTAACACGCTGCCACTCAGGGTGGGGGCTCATCTAACTGCAACCAATTACACAAGCCAGTGGGTAGCAAAGCAGTGAATAGTCAATTGCCGGCTCTGGAAAGCGTGACCCGGAAGGAGTGTGCCGCCATGACACAACCTCAGTGAGTAGACTGAGCACGCTCCTACCCCGCTATCTGTTCCAGCAATATTTTTAATCTCCGGATTCTGGTCTCCATAGATTTATATGGGTACACGATTACGGAGTGGATCGGGGTTTTTTTTTCTTGGAGCAGGGACTTGCCGGTCCTGTTTTTATGCGAGTTCGAGCAGCTCTAATCATCACTCTGTAGTGAGAAGAGTAGAATACCATTATGTCACAGCAGAGACTGTTCTAAGCTATTGTAGGAGTGTTCATCCCTAGTGTGTGTGCCACACTCAAAACCGAGAGATCACTGATTGGCTGCAGTGCTGTTGACATGATGGCAGCACTTCAAATAATAACAGACAACAGGAGTAGAGACAGAGACTCAGCGCCGGGCCTGAACTAGGTGTGTAAAATAAAGATTGCTTCTTTTTTTTTATAAACAAACTACAGCCAGTAGGAGTGACTTTTTAAAACTGGAAAATCCCTTCAAGGCTTGCTTTTTTTTTAAGAAGTTAAGCCAATTTTTTCCCAACTCAGGTCTGAAGAAATACACAACAATAATGATGATGATAAATTGACTTTCAACTGTTTTTGTTTTTTTTTTTTTACATTTTTGAATGTCAGTATCTCTGGAATTACAATGCTTCTTACTCATAAGAAAAAAAGTAAGACACTAAAGTAAATCACTATCTTTTAACTCCATATTGTTTTAAGGTCTAACATTCTGTGCTAAATAACTACCGTACTTAAATAATCCCTACAGCATACAGATCTCTATTTTTAAAATGCAGACCACTTTCAATATAAATAAAATTAAATGCTACCAATCTGCCTATCACTAGCTCCCATTAGCATATTATATTTTTTACAACACACTGTAGTAAAGCTACAGCACATACTGGCGGTTATAGACAGCTCGATATATATACATTTTTTACTTTTATTTTTTAATGGTAATAGCTACATGTATGTAAAAATAAAGTCAGCTTTAGCTATCTCATGCTGCTCCATTTCTGGCTGCAACAGTTAGATCATGACAGCATCAAGTGACCACTTATTACAATCACCGGGACTCAGCAGTCTAACGCCATCTTCAATCACATCAGCACTGAGTTACCGATTGGCCTCGCAGTCATTTGATATCGGAGTGATGTCAACACTGCAGCCATATCAACAAAGATTGGGGCAGAAATACAGTTGACTTTCTTAAAAAATTAGAGCTTTTTTAATAATATGCTTTTGTATGTTATTTGAAGCTTTGTATGATAAGAGAGCACTTACCACTATAAAGATTTTTTTAAGAAGTTGCAGAGACTGATGAGTCAAACAGCAATAATGGTACCACTAATGCAAAGTTCTGGTGCTCATCTGCCACCTGAGCTGAAAAATGTTCTGGGTCGTAACTGACATTCCCACAGAAACCATCTCTCTCGCTATGCACTAGCTCCTCCACTATAGGCTAATCCCAACTGTCAACTGTCTGTTGCTGAGCAGTTTTAACCTTTCCCCTGCATACCTATTACACTTATAATACCTTATTAAGCATCCTACATTATATGCTACATAACATTACACTCTATAACAATACACCTACATTACATCATCAATACGTCAACATCTTATAATTCCTATATTGCTTACAACAATATACTCTACATTATACGTCATACCTTATTTACAGTGCATACGGAAAGTATTTTTATCCTTTTATCTACACACTAACTGGATTTACAGCTTTGCGTTTACAGGAGACAGAGAAAGAAGGAGATAAATGGAAAACAAGTAGATGGGAAAGTTGCTCTGAATGGTATAACAATGCCAATGGTGTAATGGGCATCTGTGCTTGGTATAAAGAGTCATTTTATGGCCAGACTCCAAGTAATGCTGCTATATGACTGGCATAAATGTATACGTATTGCTTTATGACAGACTAAAAAAACCTTATTTAGTCTCTGTTCTAGTTTTTATAAATGTCCAACAAAATCCATAAAAGTCTAAAAAGCAATAGCAAATGTCTGTTTTTAAGTTTGGCGCATCAGTGATTTTGTCTTCTTTTTATCTTTATTAGTACGCTTACAGAAATTTAGAAGACTAAAATATCTTTGACATATAACACATCACCTCCTTGTTCTTCACTGGATGAAAGGTTCACAAATTAGATTGCCAAAGAGAAAGTAAGCGATTGTGTGAGATTTGTTAATGTCCAATATTCTTAATCCTTTGAATCTGAATGTAAAATAAGTAAATGACGCCTGAAGCACTGAGAATTCTTGAATAGACTTTAATCAACTTAGATTATTTTCTGCTCTCACGAGAAGCTGTGTGCTCCTACTTTTCTTCCTTATTTTAACCAGCGCAGACAGATTTAGTAAGATGAATATGTTTCCAATTATCACAGTTTGATGGAATATTGGTGTAATATTTATGTTTGCAACATCCTTTTATTAGTAACAGAGTATGATGTAGCAATTTTGAAAAAAATCACACTATAATCTAGACATATTGTACATAGTGACCCAGCCATGACTGACTGCTTAAAGTCATTACTTCTCAAATGCAACAATGTATGTAATTTGTATAGAAATTGGGGAATATGAAGAATATAGCAGTGTCAAAGCATAAAATATGAGACTTCTCTTGAAATTTGGCTCTGCATATTGCTTAAATTCATCAATATGTTAGAAAATCAATGTTGTTAAAGGGGTTATCTGGGACTATTTTATTCTTTTTACTATGGGTTTAAGAACTAACAGGCAGGTAGTTGCTAACTGCCTGTCCTACCGAGGCCGGCTTAGAGCAGTCATAGATGACTCCCGATGTCATGCTGATTGACAAGCGGCTCCTTGTTGCCTAACAGTTGGAAGCCGGTAGTCACTCGGTATGAAATGAGTAGTCACGCTCCATAAACATACCACAGAGGAAAATAAACAGCTGCTCTGTCGATGTAACATCAGTGGAAGCCACAGAATTTACATCAGGACTGTTCTGTGACCACACAGAGACGGCAGAGATTGGCACCGGGCAAGACAGAAAGGTAGTTAGCAATTACTTGCTTGTTAGTTCTTAGGTCCATAGCCAAAACGTAAACCAGTACTGGATAACGTTTTTAACTTGCGATTCTTTTTTCTTGATCATAAATATTTAAGAAATATATATGATTTTCCTTGTAAAGTAATGCAAAATCATTGAACGACCAACAATGTTTTAAGCACAGCCATTAGTCTAATATTATCATTTGTAGTGCCCAGTGTCCCAGTCCTTGCAGTCTCCTCTCCCTGTTGCCCAGCAGGAATGCTAATGCCATTACCTCCTCAGCCGCCCACTTGTTCTTGTGCGCGTGCACTTGTCACGTGGTCCTCTACACTCCCGCATGTCCACCCTCATGCTGTGAGGTCCTGTCCTCAACCAGCTTGGCTACCCACCTGTTGTGTGGTGCTCCATTCTCCTCCATGGTCATCCATGTGTGTATAGATTCACTGCCCTCCCACATGGCCATTCTCATGCTGCGTGGTCCTCTGCTCACCCGCATGGCCACCCACATGTCATGTGGTCCTCTGTGCCTCTGCTTTGCCACCCAAGTGTAGTGCGGTCCCCAGATCATCCCCAAATGGAAGCCTAAGTGTGTAGGCCATAAGGCTGGTGGAGGTTTCCTGGCTGCCAGCCTAAGGGGTGTGCATGCATGCTTCCTGTAAGTTTAAGACAAAGCATTTAGACCTTGCTAAGGTATCTCCAGCCTATTGCTAGGAGGCACCATGTAATTAAGGCTCCCTCCCATGACGGGAGGGACAATAGCAAGTATTTAGGATTCTATCCTACAACCTGTGTGTTGGTCCAGCATGTCTGCTCTGGTCTGCCAATTTCCAGCACCAGTCCAGCATGCAACCATTTATAAGTCTGCTGTGTCTGTCTTGTCTATTCCCTGAACCTATCTCTTCCCTCTTACCAGCCTGTATCCTGCATATGTGTCCATTCCAGCCTGTATCCTCCACCTGTGTTCATACCAGCCTCCTGTGGCCTGCACCTTTGACTGTACCAGCCTCTACTCTTTACCTGTGTCTGTACTCGACTGTACTTGTCATCCTGTCTGCCCTAGCCATTCCAACTGGAGCTTTGTCTGGGGTCCTGTGCCTGATGTCACATGCCTGGTGATCCATGCCTGATTACCTGGACCCTGTTGACTGGATTTCTGTGCCTGATGACATAGACCTTGATGACTGGAGTTCCTCTACATTTCCTGTCCTGGCTGCACCTGTGTATGATGTCTTGTGCCTAGTGACCTGAGCCTGGTGACCCATGCCAGAAATACCTGTCCTGCCTGTTCCTTCCAGACTGTTTCTCCTGTTTATGCCCTGTTTGTCCTGCCAGTGCCTATACTGTTACAGCCCTGTCATTCCTGACAGTACCTGTCCTGCTGTTACCCAGTTCTGCTTAGCTGCCACAGTCTGTCACTGCCCTGGGAGTCGCACCTGGTGTCTGCCTTGTGGTAGGAGCTTAGTTAAGCCCCATCCACAAAAGGGTAAGCCTGAGTCAACCCTGTGGTACGATGGACCCACTCTAACTCACCAGCAGTGAGCATTACATCATTCTTCTTCTGCGTACCTTACAGTACCATAAAGAATTGAAAATGATACATTTTTTTCAGGTCATCTCATTCACATATTACAGCTACTGTAAGTTCTCTTTGCATTCTGCAGATATTATATCATATCAGTATTCAAAAGGTTGTAACATCAGGATGTCTGTCATAACTAAGGCCGTCC
Source organism: Anomaloglossus baeobatrachus (assembly GCF_048569485.1). Taxonomy (NCBI): domain Eukaryota; kingdom Metazoa; phylum Chordata; class Amphibia; order Anura; family Aromobatidae; genus Anomaloglossus; species Anomaloglossus baeobatrachus. The sequence goes on along the minus strand of NC_134353.1, from coordinate 544,329,279 downwards.
ACTGTTCAGGATCTGACTATTAACTTAGGAAGACCACGACTAAAGGCGGCGATACACGCTACGATTTATCTGACGATATGTCGTCGGGGTCACGGATTCCGTGACACACGTCCATCATCGTTAGCGACGTCGTTGCGTGTGACACCTACGTGCGACTGCGAACGATCGCAAATAGGTTGAAAATCGTTGATCGTTGACACATCGTTCACTTTCAAAATATTGTTCATCGTTTGGAACACAGCAGACATATTGGTACGTTTAACACCCTGCAAACGACTAACAACATCCACACGACCGCCTTGGGCGAGCAATATATCTCTGAACGATTTTGCGTCGCTTGTGCATTCGTTACGTGTGACCGCTAATAAACGACCTGCGTGCGATCTCGGCAAATCATAACTACGATCTGGGCGTGTCACATCGCTAATGAGATTGTCAGATAAATCGTAGCATGGAAAGTGGCCTTTATTCCCTTCTGGTGAGTTCTGCCCCATCCTGAGTTAAATAGCCATTCATTTACTTGGATGAGGTAAATGGATTATCTTTTTTCATACTAATGACAATTGATCACTGGGCAGTTTTGCTGGCATGTTATACCCATGGAGAGAAACTCATTGCCTGCAGGTATTTATTTCATTAATGAGTAATCCTTTAATTACCATTAAAGATAAAATTCCTTACTTTAAAGAAAAATGATCCAAGCCAAAGCTTTACATCAAATAATTACACCTAAGAGTGGAAAGCACACTTCCACCTGAAAATAAAAATTGCACAATAAATACATAATTCATGGTTATAATGACAGGTGGCCTTCAATTAATCTTTCTGCTGTAGTTCATGTCATTCCCATTCCTACCAACATAACTGTCAGAACTCTATATAGCCAATGCTTTGGATATTTCAGGCACCCTCCTTGCTCTGGGCTGCTCCATTCAAAAGTACAGTGTGTCTCAGACAGCAAAGAACTGGGTGCATAGAGGAAGCTGTCAAACGCTTTAAATGAATGAAGAAAAAACAGGGAATCAAAGGAACCATGCCAAAAAGATGAAAAGGATGGAACCAGGTATTTTAAAAGGTTATTCGCAATATCAATCTTAAGAAGTGCTTCTTAACCACTTCACCCCCAGGTGATTTTCCGTTTTGGGTTTTTTTGCTCCCCTTCTTCCGGGAGCCATAACTTTTTATTTTTCCATCAATCTTGCCATATGAGGGCTTGTTTTTTGCAGGATGAGATATGATTTTAAATGAAACCATGATTTTTACCATATAGTGTACTGGAAAACGATAAAAAAATTCCAAGTGCTGAAAAATTACAAAAAAAGTGCAATTGCATGATTGTTTTGGGGGCATTTTATCCACCGTTTTTAATATATGGTAAAACTGATGTGTAAGACCTTTTAACATTTATATATATATAGGTTAAAAGACTGTTTGGTGGACTTCCTTGTGTTATGCTGCCACCTGCTGTCAAAACAGAGAACAGCGGGCAAAAGTCCTGCTGCTCGAGTGACTTGGTTCAGTCTGGAACAGGAGGAGGAGGAGTCTACATGTGGCTGTTTTTGCAGAGAGGAGTGTGCTCGAGTGGGCTGTAAGATAGAAGGCCTCAGTCTGCCCTGTTTTCCGAGGTCCAAGTACCTTAGAGTGTTGCGTGGTGTCCCCCCCAAGACACAGATCCAAAGAGGCTGGATGTGGATCGAGGGGCCAGACAGCACGTGCAAATTACAGATCCAAAGAGGCTGGATGTGGAGCGAGGAGCCAGGTAGCACGTGCAAGTTACAGATCCGGGACAAAGACTGAACTTTAGAGGTGTCTGCCGGCGGAATACGGGCCCCAACGGTGACGAGGTAGCCCACGCTGAAATCTGCAGTTAAGTGTTCACACTATTTTAGTTAGGGACAGATAGGAAAAGACTCTGCACTGTGTTATACGAGTAAGATAACAAGGACTCTGCGTTTTTTTTTGTTTAATAAGGATTTCCTGTGTTTTGCTTTTGGGAGTACAATCTGAGGCTTCCTACCCTTGACAAGTTATTCAAAGTAGTTGTATGTATATTGCATTATCTCTACTGCTGTGCACCTTCCCGCTTTTCTCCCCTTCCTCTTCACTTTTCCTCCACCTGTGTTGTGCAATACATTGTTAAATTTGCATTGATTAACCCCCGTGGTCCGTGCAGTCCTTGCGTATCCCGTTACCTGCAGGTTATTACAGATGTGTCAGTTTGATGCCTTAGGTTGGTATGAGTTCGTAGATACACTACCAAACATGTATAGGTTTAATTTTATCTAAGGGGTTAAATTCAGACGTTTGTCCAAAAAGTGGCACACTTTTTACTTCATTTCCCACCACCCATAGCTTTTTCATTTTTTGGGATCTATTGCCCAGTGATGGCTTATTTTTTGCATCTCAAGCTGACGTTTATAACGTACCATTTTTGCACAGATGACACTTTTTGATCGCCTGTTATGGCATATTGCACAAAATTTTCAACAACCAAAAAACGTAATATTGGCATTTGGAATGTCTTTGCCGCTATGCCGTTTACCAATCAGATTAATTTATTTTATATTTTGATCAGGCATTTTTGAATGTAGCAATACCAAATGTGTGTATAATTTTCATTTTTATAACAGTTTAATTTTAATGGGATGAATGGTGGGGTGATTTGAACTTTTAAGGGGGTTTTTTATTAATTTTTCATTTTTTAAAACTTTTTTTTTACTTTTTTTATTTTACTAGTCCTTCTAGGGGACTATAAGGATCAGCAGTCTGATCATTGATTCTTTTCTGTTGATCACAGCTGTACAGCTCTGATCAGCAGAAATGCAGTGTTCCTGTTACAGCCACTGCTTTGTCGGCTGTAACAGGAACTATATCATGAGAGCGACAGGAGTCAACAAATGATGCTACCATAACTACCATTGGCTGCCCATGATCATATTACAGGGTCTCTGATGGCGGCAGGGAAATCGCCTTTTCCTGCCGCGGCCATTTAAATCTTGCTGTCACATTTTGAGAGCGTGATCTAAGGGGTTAACAGGAGCGGGTGGATCGCGGATCGACCCGCACCTGTTAGCCAAAAATGTCTGCTGTTCAAATCAGCAGACATGTGCAGGAATCACCGCAGCACCTGGCGGTGATTACTCCTTTATGATTTAGGAGGTACTGGTACGTCCTCGGGCGTGATGAGGTTAAAGGAAATCTGGTAGCAGGTTTTTACTATGTAAGCATGCTGTAAACGTTAATACAGAGAATTCAGTGATACTTGTTTTGTCACAGTCAGATCGGTTGCTTATTTGCTATGTTTGTTTAAGCAACAGGACTCATCATTGCTCGGACTACAAAGTCACGCACATAGCAATTTGACACGCCCCCTCATTGTCAATATACAATTTATATTGAGAGCCTGGTGTGGGTGGGACAGCTCTCTCAGCTTTGCTACATGACTAAATCTAAAAATTCTGTTTGTGTCAGAACGGCTGCACCCAGTAATCTAAGTAATGCATTGTCAGATTCAGGATCTCTTTGCCTACATCATGCTGCTCTCACATGAGGCAGCAAAAACCTGCTGACTGATTCCCTTTAAGCACGATACGCTCCTGATTGAAAGTTTCAACCAGGGAAATAGTCACACTGATAGTTCCATCTTTGCGCTATTTTACGCTGGAAGCAGAATAAGCTTTGCCTCTCTGGTACTGAAGCTCAGCAGAGACGTGATCCATTCAGCTTCAGAGCAGTGCTTGCCAGCTCTATTGGAAAGAGCTTGTAAGTGCTACACTCTTTGTCCAGGAGATCAGCCAGTATTGATAGACTGTAGCAATAGATGCTAACCACGAGCAGTAAATAATGAAACACAAAATCCCTCTGTTTTTGAGAACTGAGAGGATTTTTATTAACAATGACATCCTTTATGATGATGAGACAACCCCTTAATCTATGCATTAAACATTTATTGTGAAATTTTTATTGTGAGGTGGAGGATTTCTTTAGCAGAATTGCTTAAAAATGGTATTACTTTTGGAATATGTTATAGATTTTATCAATCATAAATTCCATTAGCATACCCTGGATATAAAGATTGTTAGAAATTGACACACTCGATCTGATATTCCACCCGAGTAATGGGTGTTGACCTATATCAGCTGTGAGAAATCCCCCTCTACAAGAATTTCTATTCAACTGTGTAGTGTATCCAAATCTTCACTTCTGTTCTGTATTCCAGCGTTTTCCATTATTGTGGTATTTAATTCAAACCAAGTTTTAATGTAAAACACCCTTCGCTTCAATCATATTATTCTTTATTTCCATAATGTATATCTTAAAACCCACCAGGTTGGTTTAGCTTTGTTCAGAGAAAAGCGCATGCCAGGAGCTAAGTTGTATAACAAGTATTGTGTTGGCATAGTGATGTTCTTAAATCCTCAGACCTCAAACTCAATTCTTTGGCACTACTATGCCACCATCAGAAGCAATTAAATCCACCGGCACTGGTCTACTTCCAGCCAGAAAATATAACAGTAACTGGGCATGCAAAGTGTTATAAGTCCCCAAAGGATAAGTTGGCATCATTGCTTGGATAAAATCTGCCATGGGCTATCACCTTACCAAAGGCAATCTGGCGCCATGCTGTTGCCTAACAAGAAACCAATGTCCAGCTTCTAAGACACTTGGCAATTAATGACAACTTGTCTTTTAACATTCTTCTTCACATCCATTTTCCCACAGATATTGAAAAGTCTAAACATTTTTTTTTTATTTTCTATGATCTTTCTTCCTTCCCAAAACACGTGTACTGTTACATTAGAGACAATTGTAATAACTGAATGAAACCTTGCACGTAACTGAATCTTCACCAGTTTTTCATTACTTTGGACACATCACGTCTACAAGCATATTCATAGAGCACATAATACTGTTTGACATTATTTCTGATCTGAATGTCAGCATTATGTATCTACATTATAGAGTATGGGCCATTTTTACCATGTACCCTATGGTAGATTTTTTTGTCGTACAGTAGATCATCTCTTTTATGAGTATAATATGACAGCATCATATAGTAGAAAATTAGGGTGCGATAACTCGCTTTGGTTACTGCTAGGTCTCATTCACACGTCAGTTCTTCATATACGAGTGCTATCCTTTTTTTCCCTAGATATCACTTGTACCCATGACGTTCTATAGAGCTGTTTATGTTTCTGAATTTGTTTTTGGACCAAGTGGTCCGTACAAAATCACTGAGAGATGTCTGAAATTGATCGAAGTTTCAGATCAAAATCGGCAATGCAAGTCTATGGGTCAGTGAAAAAATCAGATTGGTGCGCTGTTTTTTTTTTAACTGACTGATAGGAGAAGGTGAAAAAACTTTTTTTTCTAATAAGTAAAAAAAAAACGGCTGAAATTCTGTCTGTAAAAGTTTGGATCCATGCAGGTTTAAAAGTACCCGAGCTCCGGCCCAGAGAAAGGGGAAAGCAGGCACATTATACTTACCAAGCTTCTGGGCCGCTCACACTACTTCTAGGGCCTCTCATTACCTTCGTGCATATGCACTCCTTACTCTGCCCACTGGCAGTCCCAGCGTCTCTGATTGGTTGCAGTCAGAGGCGCCCCACCTTGTGTGACAGCGTGTCTGACTGCTTTCAGTCAGAGATGCTGTGTGTGTATCTCTTTTGCTGTAAAAATAAAGAAATAAAGAAATTGTCAGGCAAAGTGGATTTCTTGGGCGGCTGCAGGCACCTATTTTTAGCCTGGGGGCCCAATAACCATGGATCTCCCCAGCCTGAGAGCCATGGTTATTTTAAAAAAAGCCACATGTAGTCCCTCTTATTTTAATACACAACAAGATAAGCGCATGGCTGGTGGCTGCAGCATGTAGTCGTATGCTTTATATGTGCTGGATATCATACTATGGGGGACCATACATCAATTTTTTTTATGTATTTATGTATTTTTACACCAATAGGGACACATGCAGATGACGTCTCTGATTGAAAGCAGTCAGATATGCTATGACACAGGGTGGGGGCATGTCTGACTGCAACCAATCAAAGTCGCGGGGACTGGCAGTGGGCGGAGAAAGCAACGCATATTTATGAGGTTAATGAGTGGCCTCAGAAGTAGCGCTACGGCCACACAGGAGATTTGGTAATTATAACGCACCTACTTCAATCCACTATCCCTTTTACTATCATTTTAAAGACCTAGATTCTGGTCCCTATAGACTTATATATGGTGACTGGTGTCTGACCAGATATTCAGAATCAATTCTGGGCTGGAACTGTGGTGTTTTTTTTAAACTCAATTGGACTCGCCAATCCTGGATATCTGCAAGTCCAAGCATCACTAATTAGCAGTGTTGCTTAATTGTAAAATAGGTAGCATTTTCAATGAATGCCATTTCTTAGTTTGTTTTTATTTATATGCAGTGACAAGGGCACTGGTCATACAGTATGTGTACATCCATGTACATTTATAAAATTGTGTAGTATAATATGTAAAACTGTAAGTATGAAAATTGGTCGTGGTCCCCCTTCTACAAACTCCTGAAATTTTGTTTATAAACTTTAAAATAAGCTATTGCATAACTGTCCTTAGTATTAGACTAAAATGCAGATTTTACATATGTAACTGTTAAGTTGTGTCTATAATTAATTTGTCTATTAAAATGTGTACCAGGTATTGTCAAAAGAACACAAATGTTCAATTTACTCACTCTTTTAGAGGAGGAGTAATAAAGGAACAATACAATTACACTCTACAGGAAAGAGAGGACCAAAAGAGCTTAACCTTTACAGAAGAGAGAGAGGACCCCAATGACCATAAGAGCTTACACTCAACAGAAGAGAAAGAGGACCCCACTGATAAGAGCTTTCATACTACAGAAGAGAGAGAAGACTATGTTGGCCATAGGAGCTTATGTTTATAAGAGAGAAAGAGGACCTGACTGAAGAGCTTACATACATGAGAGAGAGAGGACCCCACTGGCCATAAGAGCTTACACACAACAGACGAAACAGAGAGAGAAGATCTTGCTGATTATAAGAAATTACTCTCTACAGGATAGAGAGAGATATGACCTGCTGATTATAAGAGCCTACACTCTACAGGAGAGAGAGAGGCCCACTGCTATAAGATCTATCTGTCATTATTCCAACACTCTGGGGCATTCTGGGTTGTCATTATAGTGAGTGAAAGCCCAGTCATACAATCAGAGTCAGTGGCGTGCATGTGTCAGTACTATTTTTGACAGCCCGGCTGCCCTATTTGGCTGAGCCTGCAAGGTTTGCTCCAGGTGTCACCTCTTGCTGCCAGTGATCAGATGACTTTCAGTTGTAGCTCTAGCTCAGTGGTGTCTACATGCCTGTTGTTCCTGTGGTCAGTCTGATCTATTGTTTACTCGACCTTGAACTTTGCTTTTGATGATCCATTTGCCTAGCCCCGTTGTCTTGATCTGCTAACTTCTAGGAATTTTGATCTCGGACCATAACCTAACCATACCTTTTTCTCAACCCTTTATGATAAGTCTTCTTGATATTTGACCCCGGACCTCTTGTCCACCCAACCTGGCTAGCCCATGAGTAGTGACTAATGTGGCGCCCCTGACCTGGTCAGGCACCACTGAGTGCTGCACCCATGCTGGGTCAGTATTTCCAGGTAATGCTAAAAGGCTGGAATAGGGTGTGTACGCACAGACACATAGCAACCAGGTCTCCCACACCTTGAGAGGCGACGCTTGGGCAGACCCAAGTGGGGGCTTGCCTCCACATCTCATCTAGGGGTGTAAGGGAGGGGCTGGAAGCTAGGTTGCAGCGGCTGTCAGAAAAGGAGGAGGAGCCAGCCAGTCTGGTAGCAGGGAGCGCAAGAAGTAGCCTGGAGAGAGACACGCGCTGACACGCTAGTCAGACCCTGCACGTGTAGTAGCCATTAGCGGGGAAGAATGGTTACCAGAAAGTCAGTCAGAAAGACGCTGAGGAAGTTTGCTGGTCGAGTACAGGGACTCCTGGTGACTATGCACGCACGGTGAACAGGTCCATAGAGTAGACGTTCATTTTTTGATCTGCTAAACCTGCCGGTGAGGGGAACTACAAGTCCCTCACCAACCAACTAGAGTCCGAGCCTCAGCAGCAATGAGAGGGCCCATAAGGGGGATCGAGCCTGAAGCCATCCACCTTGGTCCACGCTGCCGGCAAATGGGCAAAAATGGGGAGAAAAGGCAGCAGCGACATCCCTGGATGAATCCCATGGTACTTCAAGTCAGGGGTTATCCGAAACATAAAGTGCAAGGAAGGTGAGTTAATGGTGACCCTTAGACCAGCCTGAAGGATACTTGGTTCCACCTGGTTTATCTCAGCATCGCCTTGGTTACCTCACGATAACAACAAAAGTGAGTAAAGAACAGTTAAAAGACATCTTGGACTGAGACTGAATTATTCTGAGACCTGTTGTTCCACCCACCCGAGCCCCTGGGGCCAGCCTCACTCACGGGAGGCCTCACCATCAGACTGCCTACTCCATCAGTCCCAGATGCTCATTAAACCTGCAGTGGCGGTCACCCATATCCCTGACCGCAAACCGTGAGTGGCGTCACGACTCCTATGTAAATAAACCTGACATACCTGTAGCCAGAAATACCAAAGGGAAGAAAGACCCTGTGGTGTCCCTGAAGGTGGAGTGGTGTCCCTGGGGCGACCGCTGCAGGTGGGCGACACATCTTTGGCGTCATGAACAGGATGAAGGACTAGACCTTTTTAGACAGGTGACAGTGCGCCTTAGCGGTCCGATCGAGAAATTTGAACCGCCACCATTTTGTTGCTGTTAAAGAGTGTTATTTTAGAAACTGCAGCCCGCGCAAAAAAAGGCAACCGCCCACGAAGAGGTGTATCTGCTCCAGCATGGGAAGAGCGCTCTGACACAGCAGAAGCAGAAGATGGGGACGGATCTGTCCCCGGACTGCGGGGACGTCCCAGTCCTGTGGGAGGAGAACAACCAGAAACAAACCTAAGACAGAAGCTTGACTAGAACCTGATGAGCAATGACAGAAATAAGATGGCGTCTGCAGGAGGTGACCAAGGAGAGCAGAGTTGGACCAGGCCCATGACTGCGGAGGAGCTGGAGGCAGAAGTGGGAAGAATTGCCGACGGTATGGAAGAGCAGAGCAGGCCAGAGATAGCCGTTGGGAACAAGAAGATGATAATGGCAATTAGAAACCTGAGGTTAGCGGTGCAGCAAGGCCCGCCTGGAGGCACCGCCCACGCTCAACTGGAGCAGTCATTGGCAGTGGTGACCATGCTGCGGGATGTCTCCAGCACGGATCTGAGTGAGTCTACAACTGACCCTGTTCCCCCTGGTATGCTGACCCCACTGGCATTGTCATCAGAAGCCGGTGCGATGCCTGATGCGATGCCTGATGCGGTGCCTGATGCGATGCCTGATGCGATGCCTAATGCGATGCCTGGTGCGATGCCTAATGTGATGTCCGGTGCGATGCCCGATGCGATGTCCGATGCGACGTCCGGTGCAACACCAGATGCGACGCCCGCGGCCAGACCAGACCAGGCCGCAACACCTTCTGTCCCAGTTGCCAGACCAGAGGTGGTCACAGCGCCCCAGTCGCTGACTGGGGAACCAGCACCTGCACTCCGACCTGAAGCGGACAAGGAACTGGCTCGGCTAAAGAGAGAACTGAATGCGCGGTTCCCAACACACCTAGTGGAGAAGTATCTGATCCCCAAGCTGCCATCCTGACCAGAAGCGGTCACAGCACCCTCTCCGCTGGAGAGGGACTTTCCTTTTGCCCTATGGGTAATGTAAATTGCTTTGATCTGGACAATGAGTTGTATTTGTTTTTTAGAAGGTTACGTTTAACTATGCATTTTGCAGGAGAAGTGTATACTGTTACTGATGAGCCGTATAAAACTACTCTCACCCTAGGGAGCACAGGTTTGTTTAATAAAAGTGTTTATTTAGCTCCCTGCATAGATCCAATAGTGGAATCCTACTTTGGACTCATGCAGAGTGATATTAATAACGTACAAAAGAAGGGGTTTCGGCAAACCAAGTTTAATTTGTCCCAGGAGGAGTTGAATGAGCTTAAGGCTCTCGGAAATAATCCCTTGTTGACCATTAAAGAGGCTGACAAGGGGAGTGCTATAGTTATAATAGATATCTCTAAATATTTGTCTGAGATTAGATCTCAGCTGGCAGATCCACAGGTTTCTAAAAAAATTGGTCTTTAATCCCACTCAGTGGTTTCAATCTAAGTTACAGCTTCTGAATGATCAGTCCTTGACTGATGGACAGATCGATCAGAAGCTGTCATCTTTTCTACTTGTCAGACATCCTGTTGTACCTATCTTATATACCCTTTCAAAATACATAAGAGTCTAGAGAGTCCCCTGGGGTGTCCTATTGTTTCAGGACATGGGTCCTTTTTTTCAGGTTGCAATTTTTTGGGATCGCATTTTGCTTAAATTTGCAATGGGAGCTTGGTTATACATTAGGAATACAAATGATTTCATAGGTAAACTTTCTAATGTGACGATAACAGGTTCCACCATTTTGGCATCTTTTGAAGTCGTGCCGCTCTATACCTCTATAGAACATCAGAAGGGGTTGGAGACTGTTGCAACTATGCTTATTGGCTTCAACATGTTGCCGGAGTGTACACAGCTTGTCCTGCCGCTGCTGGAGTTCATCCTCAGGAGAAGTTTTTCCTCTTTGGGGATGATTACTTCCTGCAGTGCCAAGGGACAGCCATAGGGTCCATTGGGGCCCCAACTTATGCTAACTTGTACATGGCTGTTTTCGAGGACAGGTTTGTGTACACTTCCAATTTTTGGCAACTTGTCCGGAACTGGTGGCAATATATAGATGATGTCTTTGTAGTATGGGATGGCGACATCAACACACAAATGGACTTTAAAGACTATCTGAATGCAGTTTATTAGGAGTTGCAGTTCACTTTACAAGTTCTTTGAGAGGTACAGTTCTTAGACACGTTAATGTACAAGAGGGGGTGCTCCCTCTCTACTGATCTTTTTGCAAAAAGTACTGATAAAACCGGTTTGTTACATTTTAATAGTAGTGATCCAAAGAAAATGTTGACTTCTCTACCTTGAAGTCAAATGCTCCTTGTGAGGAGAATTGTTTCAGATGAGAGTATTATTGATCAGCGTCTTGATTATATGTGTCTCAAATTCTTAGATAGGGGCTATCCTAAACAAGATCTTGATAAGTTTAAGGAGAGAGCCCTGATGCAATCACATGAGGATATATTAAGTAGCTGTCCGAAGGAGGCTGGCCCTCTGAGAATTCCTTTGGTTTCAACTTTCAATCCCTTGAGTACCAGGAATGTAGGGATAGCCAGGAAGCACTGGCCGCTGTTAGCTAGAGGACACCCCGAGGTGAAGGAATACATCTCTTCTCCTCTTATTTCTTATAAGTAAAGGAGTAACCTGGAAGACCGTTTAATACATATTGATGTAGGCCCTTTGAAGAAAAGTATACAGACCACCTTTGGACAACCAAGAATGGGGAATTTTCCATTTCTTGGGTGTGCCTGCTGTAGGAATATAATCAAGGGCTCTATGTTTTCTCACCCACGTTCTGGCAAATGTTACCACATTGGTGGGAGATATACATTCATCAGTTCCTTTATGGAGTATGCTGTCTCCTGCCCGTGTGGGTTGCTGTACGTGGGTGAGACCACTATGGAGATCAAGTCTTGTATTGGCAAACATAAGAGTACTATTAGGATGTGAATGGTGGAGCTAATTATTCCCAAACATTTCAAGGATAAGGGCCATAATGTCAGTCAATTGAGGTTTCGGGTCATCGACGGTGTCCCGCCACTTAGGAGAGGAGGGGACAGACTGGGTATTTTAAAAAGAAAGGCACTCAGTTGGATATTTGAGCTGGATTGCCATCAACCAAAGGCATTGAACATTGAGTATGATCAACATGGTTGTGTGGCGCTCTGGACAAGCCAGGGGCCACAGGTAACTACACCAACACACCCCACACTCCCGGTCAGGCACACCTAAGTCAGACAAAAACCCTTGTTGCCTTCCTCCAGGGGCTGATGTCCACACCAGGGGGTGGGCCAGGCGGTTGGTCCCGCCCACCGAGGAGTTCACAGTCCTGGAGGCGGGAAAAGCAGAGAGATCAGTTTGAGAGTTGAAAGTGGAAGGAAGGAAAGTGGTAGTAGAGCAGACTGAAAATGGTCCGGGTGTGTGTGGCCCGGACGGAACAGCAAGGTTGGCAGACGGTGGTGACCGTCTGCAGGAGAGGCCTATTGGAGCTAGCCGTAAGGACCGTGGACGGGCAGTGGCCCGGCGGTACCGGACCGGTACGCAAAGAGAAGCCAGCACCATCCGGCAGGGGCTTACGGACCCCGACAAGGCTAGGAGTCGCCGTGCAATTTGTCAAATCTGTTAGCGAAGTGAACCTCCTGGGTTTCCCAGCAGCCAAGTCCCGACAGTTCAACCGAGAGAGGGAAACACAGTCACCGCCAAGGCTAAAGTTCCCAGGGCCAGAGCCTGCGGGCAAAAGGGGTTCCTCCAGCCCATATCCAACCTTGGGAGCAGGTTACCGGTGGGAACCCATTGGAACCGTACACTTTACACAGGTGCAGGGAAAGGCAGTCACCATCAACCTGCCGGGAGGAGAAACACCGCAGCCGTCTGTGGGACCCGTCCATCCAGCCGTTTGTTTTACCGGAGACTCTGTGTTCATCCTTGGCTGAGTGAGTACCACCGTGCCATGCGGCACAGCGCTGCCCCCGCGACCCTGCACCTCACCGGGCCCCGTAATCCACCTGCCATCCATCCCTACCCCATCACCGGGCCCCAGGACAACCAAACCCCCTACCCACAGAGGGGAGAACTAACATCCAGGCTGCTCCCTGTCATCGCTCCCAGGATCCCCGTCCAGAGCAGCGGTGGTGTCACCAATCCCACCACAACAGTGGGTGGCGTCACGGACAATACCAAATCCCCCCAATCAACTTCAACTCCCCCTTTCACTCACGGGCGAGGAGCGCCGCTCGAGTCCCCGGGATTGGGCCCACCGCTTGAGCCACCACCGAGCAGTAGTAACAGCAGCAGCAGCTGGACCCGAGCAGTGGGAGAGCGCAGCGTCCCCTCCTCTGCCCGCGACAGTTATCTTTTTAATTGAATTTTTGGTGGTATCGGATGTTATTTTTAATTGTCTATGTTTAATCCTTTTTCTTATACTTTCCAGTTTTGTCTCCTATTTGAGATTACCACAATTGTATCTGGGAGGACGGAACAGGACAGCAACGAGGTGGTGGGTAATGCATCTTATTTCCTTGTCTCTCTCCCCTTCCCTCTTCCCATGTACATATACAGTATGGTATCTTATGGATTAAGGTTATATGTGTGTTCTTGTAAATTTTAGCCCACGGCTTTGGTGGGTTGTGTTCTTGATGTGACTAATGGGATAATTTTTCTTAGGTTCTATGTGCAGGTGCATTGTTCTTTAAGTGGAACGTGAGGCTGTAGTGTGTCCTTACAGCTATAGGTTTTCTATATTCCTTGTGCCATTAAGGGTTCTTGTTATACATATATTTTTTCAATGAATTATTGTGACTTTGTATGCTATATATCTAAGTACTGTATTTTTTCTGTTATCATATTATGTGTATGAGGGCTTTTTTCTGGTTTGACTGCAGCCTTTTCCAGGTAGATATATATTCACCAAATTTTATGTTAGTCATTATACATTATGGAGTCCATTCTTTAGGATATTTTTTTTCAATTTTTTTTTTATATGTATTTTAGATAGGACTAGAAGGTGGCCCGATTCTACGCATCGGGTATTCTAGAATTTACGTATTGTGTAGTTCATGTATGATTTTTGTTATAGATATAGATATAGATATATATATATATATATATATATATATATATATATATATATATATATATATATATATATATATATATATATATATAGATGTTGTTGTGTGTAGTTACCAAGTGTTTGTGTAGGGCGCTGTACATGTTCTGGGTGTTGTCTGGGTGTGGCGGGGGGTGAGAGCGGTGTTGTATGTGTGTTGCGTTGTTTGTGGAGCGCTGTGTGTCTGTCGCGTTGTGTGTGTGTTGCGCGGTTTGTGTGGGTGTGGTGTGTTTTGGGGGGAGGTATGTTTTGTGCAATGTGTGTGTTGTGCGGTATGTGCGTATATTTATGTATGCCGCGGTGTTTGTGTGTTGGGTGTTGTGTGTGTGCAGCGTTGTCTGTGTGTGTGGGTGTCTGTGTATGGCGGTGTTTCTGGTTCCCTGTGTGTGTGTTGGGGGGAGTTGTACACCTCCCATCATGCTCCATCCCCCATGCTGCGCATTCCCCATCGTGCTCCATCCCCCATGCTGCGCACCCCCCATCGTGCTCCATCCCCCATGCTGCGCACTCCCCATCGTGCTCCATCCTCCATGCTGCGCACTCCCCATCGTGCTCCATCCTCCATGCTGCGCACTCCCCATCGTGCTCCATCCCCCATGCTGTGCACCCCCCATCGTGCTACATCCCCCATGCTGCGCACCCCCCATCGTGCTCCATCCGCCATGCTGCGCACTCCCCATCGTGCTACATCCCCCATGCTGCGCACTCCCCATCGTGCTACATCCCCCATGCTGCGCACTCCCCATCGTGCTACAACCCCCATGCTGTGCACCCCCCATCGTGCTACATCCCCCATCGTGCTACATCCCCCATCGTGCTACATCCCCCATGCTGCGCACCCGCCATCGTGCTCCATCCCCCATGCTGCGCACTCCCCATCATGCTACATCCGCCATGCTGCGCACTCCCCATCGTGCTACATACCCCATGCTGCGCACTCCCCATCGTGCTACATCCCCCATGCTGCGCACTCCCCATCGTGCTACATCCCCCATGCTGCACACTCCCCATCGTGCTACATCCCCCATGCTGCGCACCCCCCATCGTGCTACATCCCCTATCGTACTACATCCCCCATCGTGCTACATCCCCCATGCTGCGCACCCCCCATCGTGCTACATCCCCCATCTTGCTACATCCCCCATTGTGCTACATTCCCCATGCTGCGCACTCCCCATCGTGCTACATCCCCCATGCTGCGCACCCGCCATCGTGCTCCATCCGCCATGCTGCGCACGCCCCATCGTGCTACATCCCCCATGCAGCGCACTCCCCATCGTGCTACATCCCCCATGCTGCGCACCTCCCCATCGTGCTACATCCCCCATGCTGCGCACTCCCCATCGTGCTACATCCCCCATGCTGCGCACTCCCCATCGTGCTACATCCCCCATGCTGCGCACCCGCCATCGTGCTCCATCCACCATGCTGCGCACTCCCCATCGTGCTACATCCCCCATGCAGCACACTCCCCATCGTGCTACATCCCCCATGCTGCGCACCTCCCCATCATGCTACATCCCCCATGCTGCGCACTCCCCATCGTGCTACATCCCCCATGCTGCGCACTCCCCATCGTGCTACATCCCCCATGCTGCGCACCTCCCCATCGTGCTAAATCCCCCATGCAGCACACTCCCCATCGTGCTACATCCCCCATGCTGCGCACCTCCCCATCGTGCTACATCCGCCATGCTGTGCACTCCCCATCGTGCTACATCCCCCATGCTGCGCACTCCCCATCGTGCTACATCCCCCATGCTGCGCACTCCCCATCGTGCTACATCCCCCATGCTGCGCACCCCCCATCGTGCTACATCCCCCATGCTATAATAGTTCTCCTATTATACTCAGAGAGGAGTATAATAGGAGGACTGCAATAGGAGGAGTAGTCCTGGGGGGAGAGGAGTATAATGCCGGCTCCCTGCACATGTGTACCGGGAGCCGGTGTATGCTGGTAACTATGATACACATCGGGTAACCAAGGGACCTTAGTTACCCGATGTGTATAATGGTTACCAGCGTTCACGGGCTCCGTCAAGATCCCAGCATCGCAAGGTTATGTCTGGCGCTGCTGGGATTGTGACGGAGCCGGTGTACACTGGTAACTATGATACACATCGGGTAACCAAGGGACCTTAGTTACCTAATGTGTATAATGGTTACCAGCGTTCACGGGCTCCGTCAAGATCCCAGCATCGCAAGGTTATGTCTGCGATATCCCAGGATGTTGTGAGTGTGTGGATGTGATGTGTGAGGTGTGTGTGAGAGTGAGTGTGATCTGATGTGTGTGTGTGTACTCACCTGGGAGTCGGAGCTCCGTGTCAGTTGGGCCAGAGCGAGCGTGCATTGCGTGAGGGGGGCGGGGCCTGCAGAGAGCCGGGGTGAGAGGCCAATCCGTGGGGGGGCGGGGCCATGGCGAGCCCAGCGGCCAATCAGCTTTGTGTCACCGTAAGGACACAATTTTGGAGCATGACAGATAGACAGACAGACAGAATAAGGCAATTATATATATAGATGGGTTTGACCATGTTCTGACCCTGGATAGGGTGATGGGTCTGCCTACATGCCTATTGATGATTACTAATAGTATTATTAACATTATTATTATTTTCATTTTTATTGTGTTCTATTGGACTTCCAGGATTTGTTGTGATTTAATTTGCTGGGGTTACATGTATTTGAAGAAGTTTATCTGTATAATTTCCCTCATTTTAATATATACCTGGGCAATGATAATGTATCTTGACAATCGTCACGGAAATGCTTCCTGGTACAAAGGACCATTGGAATGTGTATCTGCAAGGACCTTGGACCTGCTCCTGGCTGACCTATGATAATGAGACGCCAGTGCATGCGCAGGAGCGCTACCATGTTAAGTGGATTACTGAATTGTATTCATGTCTATCTGCAAGGACCTTAAATTTATTCCTTGCTGTCCAATGAGAACGAGACGCCGACACATGTGCAGCAGCATTCACATGCTAATAGGACTGCTGAATCACATGCCTCTTTGAGGCTACACTATTGGATGGCGGTTACCCTGGTTACTTGGACGCTGCTGGTCGGGATACATCTCATGAAGGATTCCTCTGGACATGGTATCTGTGTTATTGTCTATATTGGATGTACAGGGGAATATATTTGTTGTTATCTGCCCATGCTGTGGTCTAGTTGAAAATGATAGTGCGATCTTGCATTATTGGATTATTTATATATCCCTTTGGGAGACACTATTGAGATTGGCAGTGTATACAGGGGGTAGGGATTGGTGTTTTGTCATAGACATGGTGTATATAAACTGGGTTGTGGGAAAGTTTTGTACATGCTTGACAAAGCCCAAATGTAGGGTGAAACATTGCTTGTCTGCCTTGATGGAATAAAGAAATATGGAGAATACATACCCTTGGGATGCCGTCTATTCTTCTATTCTTGTACTTGTGGAATAATTGCTGGAGGAGACAAAAGGCGCAAATAGTGTCTTATCTTAATAGCATGAGATAAAAAGTGCTTGGATACACTCACCTCAGGGAGTTGTGAGGGTCACAACTGCCCTTAAAGTATAATGTGAACCACATAGGCTGCCGCGTACCCAGGGATACAGGAAAAAACAACAAGCAAGCAGTCAGGAAATGCTCAAGTCTGGGGGATTGTCATGGTAGTCACACAGACTTCCAGTCACCTTGTTATTCCTCAGAAAAAGTATTGCTGAATGTGGAACTACTTTTCCAGAATCAATCATTATCAGCATTAGCCTTTATTGATTGTGGGTCTAGTTCATCAATTCAGAACTGGTTCTGAGATTAGGTTTATTGACATTTATGTTGAAAGGACCCATTCAAATTGTTGTCATTGACAAGACATCATTAAAAAAGGCGTTAATAGCCAAAACGTGCTGTACATTACTATATATTTTAACCAATTTTAATGTTTTTTATAACAAATAAAGAAAACTTTTTTTTCATCATGTTTTGGGTCACTTCTCCACTTCATACATCTCAGTCCAGTTTTCAAGAGGTGCAATCAGCGACTGTAATCTCTTTTAATAAACTGAAACAGTGTTTCATGTCCACTCCAGTTTTAATCTGACCAAATCTCCAAAAAACATTCATTGTGGATGCTTCAGAGATCATGGTAGCGGCAGTATTGTCTCAAGATGCCAAAATGCTGACCAACTATAGGCCATGTGCATTTTGTTCAAGGAAATTTTCATCTTCTGAAAATATAATGTTGGGAATCGCAGGTTGCTCACTGTTAAATTAGCTTTTGAAGAACAAAGACTTTTTTTAAGGAAGCTATTCATCAAGTCGCAGTTGTGAATTCCTCCTTTTGGTGAATTCTCTAGGATGAGTTCTGCGTGTCCTGTAGTAGAGGTTGCTATACGGAAGTAGTGACTATAGGGAGTAGTGAGAGCTTAGCCACCCTATAGGATCTGGGGCGTGCTGAGCTTTCATCTGTTTGGGTTATTAGCTAGCTATTTATTTTGCTGGCAGTGATCAGACAACTGCCAGTTATAGCTTGGACCATTCTTCTGATAATCCGTTTGCCTTGTCCCTTTGTCTTGATCTGCTACCATCCTGAAATTTTGATCTCGAACCATGATCTGACAATGTCTTTGTCTCAACCCTTTGTTTATGATGAGCCCTCATGGTATTTAACCAAAGAGCCCTTAACTACCCAGCCTCACACCTAGCCCATAAGTAGTGACTAGCATCACACTTACACTCTGCAGTAGAGAGAGACTTAAGCGGAGTTTACACGCTGCGACATCGCTAGCATCAGCTAGCGATGTCGTGCGTGATAGCACTCGCCCCCGTCGTACGTGCGATATTGTGTGATCGCTGCCGTAGCGAACATGATCGCTATGGCAGCGTCACATGCACATACCGGCGTAACATCCAGCACACCTACTTCCTTCCGCATTGCCGGTGGAGGCAGGTAAGGAGATGTTCGTCGCTCCTGCGATGTCACACACAGCGATGTGTGGTGCCGCAGGAACAAGGAACAACATCGTTAAAAAAAGGAAAACGATTTTTTGTTTCAGGACGACCTCTCCTCGGCAAACGATTTTGACCACTTTTGCGATCGTTGAAGGTCGCTCATAAGTGTCACACACTGTGCTATCGTTAATGACGCCGGATGTGCGTCACAAACACCTTGACCCAGACGATAATTCATTAACAATATCGTAGCGTGTAAACCCCACTTTAGGGTGGAGTCACACTAGAGTATGGCATCCGATGCAAGAGCCGAGTGTCATGCAACTGTGACTCGATCTTGCAATCGGGTCACAGCTGTGAAGCTGAGGGCGGGCGCTACGGAGGAGAGGGAGGGATTAATCCCCCCATCTACTCCATTGCCAGCCTCTGCGTATACTGCACTGCACTGGTATAACATCCGAGTGCAGTCCGATGTTTCTCTCGCACCCATACACTTGAATGGGTGCGAGTGATACGGCTTTCACAGAAAAACGCAGCATGTTGCGACATTTCTCACATCCAGAATCTGGATGCAAGAAAAGCTGACCAACTGCTCTCCCTCATTGACTAACATTGGTCAGAGTCCAACGTGAGATTATTCCGTTTTTAATGCTCGTGTGAGCGTGCCATTACGCCATGACTCTGGAGATGGATAACGACCTACTGATCTGTGATGGCCCAGGTACTGATCTCAACTTTACAAAGTTTGATAATCCCTAAGATGTCTTAGCTGCATAATGCAATCAGATAATAACCTACTCAGCATTGTGGGAAATATGGCAAGTTTTCTTTTTTTGAGAATTGCAAATCAAATCTAACAATGTGTTTGATTTTGCATAAAATTGCAAAATCACAGAATTCCTCTGCGGATCGATCTGCTCATCTCTAATGTTTGCTAAAACAGGTGTGTCAGGAGTGCTTTAAGTAACTCTATTTTTTATAAGTAATATTAAAAGATTGCGGACATTAAGGGGGGCTTTACACGTTGCGACATCGCTACCGATATATCGTCGGGGTGACGTCGTTAGTGACGCACATCCGGTGACGGTAGCGACATCACAACGTGTAAATCCTAGGTGTGACGATGAATGAGCACAGAAGCGTACAATATCGCTGATCTCTGTAACGTCGTTCAATTCCATAATGTCGGTTTGACCGCAGGTACGATGTTGTTTGTCGTTCCTGCAGCTCCACACATCACTGTGTGTAAACCCGCAGGAACGACAAACATCTCCTTACCTGCGTCCCGACAGCAATGTGGAAGGGAGAAGGTGGGTGGGATGTTATTTCCCACTCATCTCCGCCCCTCCACTTCTATTGGCTGGCCGTTTAGTGACGTCGCGGTGATGTCGCGGTGACGCCGAACACACCTCCCCCGTGAAGGAGAGATTGTTCGGCAGTCACAGCGACGTCGCTGACCAGGTATGTGCGTCTGAAGCTGCTGTAGCGATAATGTTCGCTATGGCAGCAATTACCACATATCGCATGTGCGATGGGGGCGGGTGCTATCGCGCTGGACATCGCTAGCAATTGCTAGCGATGTCACAACGTGTAAAGCCCGCCTAAAGGCTACTTTACACACTGCGATATCGGTCCCGATATCGCTAGTGTGGGTACCCGCCCCCATCTGTTGCGCGACACGGGCAAATCGCTGCCCGTGCCGCACAACATCGCCCAGAGCCGTCACACATACTTACCTGTCCGGCGACGTCGCTGTGACCGGCGAACCGCCTCCTTTCTAAGGGGGCGGTCCGTGCGGCGTCACAGCGACGTCACTGAAGCGTCACTGAACCGCCGCCCAATAGCAGCGGAGGGGCGGAGATGAGCGGGACGTAACATCCCGCCCACCTCCTTCCTTCTGCATAGCAGCCGGGAGGCAGGTAAGAGGAGCTTCCTCGTTCCTGCGGCGTCACACGCAGCGATGTGTGCTGCCGCAGGAACGAGGAACAACTTCGTTACTGCTGCAGTAACGATTTTTAAGAATGGACCCCCATGTCGCCGATTAGCGATTTTGCACGTTTTTGCAACGATGCAAAATCGCTTATCGGTGTCACACGCAACGGCATCGCTAATGCGGCCGGATGTGCGTCACAAATTCCGTGACCCCACCAACTCCGCATTAGCGATGTCGCAGCGTGTAAAGCCCCCTTAAGGCTAAGTTCCCACAATAAGTATTTGCTGTATTTTCACTTATTTTCATTGTGCAAAAATACAGTATATTACAGTTCTAACAAAATTTAAGGAATGTACCGTATTTTTCCGATTATAAGACGCATTTTTCCTTCCAAAAATGTTCGAGGAAACTGAAGGGTGCATCTTAAAAGCTGAATATATCTTACCAGGAGGTGGAGAATTGGCGGGGGGCTGTCTTTGCGGCTTTCTGTGTGGGTGGCCAGGTGCCCGTGGGTACATGTGGGCAGCCGCCTCTCTGTGCCGGCGGCCAGCTGCCTTTCTGTGCGGGGGGGGTGGGCAGCCTTATGGCTGCCACTCTGGGCAGCTGGCTGACTGGCTGCACGGACTGCGGTGGCTGTGCTGGCAGCAGAAGATGTGGTGGCTGTGCGGCGGATGTCCCAGATGCTCCACAGATGGTCTACAGGTTCAACACGGCAGAACAGCAGCACTAAAAATAGGCTGAACTAGATGGACACAAGGTCTCCCTTCAGCCTTAGAAACTATGTTACTATGTCTGTCTATGGTCCCGGCTTCAAATGATGGCACCCAAAGTTAGCGCATGTGCAGATGGAGCTCTTGGATGAGAGCTCCATCTGCGTACGCGCCGCTCCGGGCGTCATTTCTTTGAAGCTCAGACCGCCAACAGAGCATCCGGAACACTCACTGCAACGGCCTGCTCCACCACACAACCACACTGACCCGCTGCTGCCATCAGCACTGACCCACCACCACTGCCGTCAGCACTGACCCACCGCCGCTGCCGCCAGCACTGGCACACCACCGCTGCCGCCAGCACTGACCCACCGACGCTACCGCCAGCACTGACTCACCGCCGCCAGCACTGACCCACCATTGCTGCCGCCAGCACTGATCCGCCGCTGCTGCTGCCAACACTGACCCGCCACCATTGCCAGCACAAACCCGCCATCGCTGCCAGCATAGCCTCTGCCTCCTGTGACCCTGCTCCACCACCGCTGCCGCCCCCCTCCAGTAAGACAACACCGAATTATAAGACGGACACTATTTTTTTTTATCTCTAAATTTGTTGTGCGTCTTATAATCCGGTGCACTTTATAAAACAAAAATACCGTATACAAATTTTAATGACCTCTTTTGTTATCCTGCGTAAACTGACACTCAGAGCTTTTGAAATCTGCAATATGTCAATTTTTTTTTCCAGTAAATATGTGTTTTATTGCAAATTTTCCCCATAGTCTTGAATGAGTGTAAAGCGGGCTTGACCACTGAGGAAGGATTCTCCGGTCGTGATGGTTAGTATACCCAACTTAACCTAAAATAACACACCGACTGCATATGACTTGGTTAAACAAATTGGCCACAGCAGCCTTTATTACCTATTATTAACATACTAACACAAGGGGGCGCCGTCCAACGGGCGACCCCAAACACACAATAATAGGTAACACATAATAAACAAAACATGAAAACCTTATGTAGGCCCGATCCAGAAACCAATTCCTACGCCAATATCCCTGGCCGCAACACTCCGACCCAGAGATGAGGTATTAATCACCCCACGGATTAATACCCCCCAAACTTTGCAGAACCCCGTGCCTGCAATTTACCGGAACCCGGAGACACCATACCCAGACAGTGCCTCTCGGTCCAGCTACCAATCCCTTACAACCGCTTCTGGACCAGACCTACCCCCGCTGCTGCGACTAACATACATCCCTTTCAACATTGTTTTTTTTTTTTTTTTTTTTTAATATTACCTTTCCCTTTTTTTTTTTTTTTTTTGAACATAGCTAAAAACAAAACGCCTTCACAAACCACAAAGGGAGGGTGGGCGGGAATCTGTCGCCGTCCGGAGTCAAAAGGGGAGGTAAGACCCCTCCCCATTACTTATATACTTCCCCCCCTCCCCTATAGGGACCCTTTCTCCACCAATCCCCTATATCCTCCCATAATGCCCTATTTCAACTTTATTAACCCCCTCACTCCCTTCCTTCCCTCTGGTCATGTCGCCCCTCCCCCCTATGGGGTCCATGGCTTTCTTGACCACTGAGGAAGGATTCTCCGGTCGTGATGGTTAGTATACCCAACTTAACCTAAAATAACACACCGACTGCATATGACTTGGTTAAACAAATTGGCCACAGCAGCCTTTATTACCTATTATTAACATACTAACACAAGGGGGCGCCGTCCAACGGGCGACCCCAAACACACAATAATAGGTAACACATAATAAACAAAACATGAAAACCTTATGTAGGCCCGATCCAGAAACCAATTCCTACGCCAATATCCCTGGCCGCAACACTCCGACCCAGAGATGAGGTATTAATCACCCCACGGATTAATACCCCCCAAACTTTGCAGAACCCCGTGCCTGCAATTTACCGGAACCCGGAGACACCATACCCAGACAGTGCCTCTCGGTCCAGCTACCAATCCCTTACAACCGCTTCTGGACCAGACCTACCCCCGCCACAGGACAGGACACGTGACACCTTACGTGGCCTGGACCCGCCACACACCCAAGGCTTGCTCCACGCCATCAGGCAAACCCAGGGCCCATAAATCGGAACCAATATCATTAAGGTGAACCCCATCACTCCTCCTAAACTGCCACTTCGGCGACTCCAGGTCCACGTGCCTCACCACAACACCGCCATTTTTCCGCACAAAACGCGCAACCACCCTGTTCACTTGAGCCCGGGCGCGGTTAAGCTTTTCCACCGACCGGGCCCCCCTCCACCATAATCTGGCCACAATATCCGACCACACCACTATCAAGCCCGGATACCGTGTCCATAAACGCAAAAAGGTCCATCTTAGTGTCCCTGATCAGATCGCGGGATGCCCGCGAACCCAGGTCATTCCCCCCCACGTGCAACACTAACACGTTCGGAGGTCTGACCATCCTGTAATAATATTCGAACTCCGGCACGACCCTGCTCCATTCCATGCCACGCACTCCAATCCACTTGACCGACGCCAGCGATCCGTCCACACCCAACTGCCGACCATTTTGGACGAGCGTCAGCCCAACGGGCCCCCCCCAGAAAAACGACAGAGTGCCCCAAAACCCAGATCAGACACACTCCCATGATAAAAGAAACAACTTTAACAAACAACAGCGCCATCCCAAATTGCCCAAGGAACAACAACCCCCAACAGCAACACAAACAAAAACTCCAACCGAAACCTCAATGAGATAACAACTGTGGGCGCACATAACCCCGAAAACGATAGGACTCCCACCGACCAATCCGTCTCACCACGTAATCTCCAAGGCCCCAACGAGAAGCCTCCATCGCTGCCCTGATCCCAAAGGAATGAGACCCGTAATCCTCTGGGCTCTCCCCCGCCCAGCGCAGACAACTCCTCAGCACTGCTACAAAACTGGTAACGAGACAACCAAGCCCAGTCTTCGTGACACAACAGCGGGCCCGGAAGACCGCCCCGCCATCCACAAACGTACTCACCACCTGCACCGGGCACAACTCATCCCCTCGCACCGCATACAACACTACCAACATGCCTCGACCCATCTGTTCCATTTTGGACCGCCGGAGCCGACACTCCACTCTCTGTCCCACTACCGACACACCCTCGGATAGCAATAACCGCCCCCATTAACCCTAGAAGGGCTCACCAACTCCCCAATCCAAAAAACCCCGGAAAAGCTAACACAAAAGCGGCTTCAAACAGTACCGTCTCATATGCTGAGACACAAAGAACCCGCAAACCATCCACCAATCGCCGTAACAAGTCCAACGAAATGGGACGCCTAGCGTCCCGCACCTTTACCCCTTTCTGAAAACCCTTCAAGGCCTGCCGCACGCGGAAATCCCGCGAAACGTCTTGCTCACCCCTAACCTTTAACCAGAAGGCCACTGCCCCACAGCCGATGCTGACCTCCCAGCCTTAAAATCCTCACTCACCAATGCCAAGAGCGCCAATAAATAATCCCCTCGCCCGTTGCCAACATCGCTCCCAGCACTGCCTGCCACTCAACCCACACTTTTGCATAACGGCACCAAGTCACCTCGGTTACAAAATTTCTAATCAAGCCCACAATCACTGCCTCACCAGGCTCCCCAAGTCCTCTGGACACACCGCTCCAATCTCGTCCGCCCCCGGCCTTAAGTCCCGAAACCTGTGGAACTGAAAACGAGATAAAGCGTCAGCCACCCCGTTATCCACCCCCGGCACATGTTTTTCAACCACATGAATATTCCACAGTAAACACTTGAGCACCAAATGCCGCAGATATGTCACTACCAGTCCAAACTTCGCTGACAAGCTGTTTATTGCATGCACCACCGCCTGATTATCGCAATGAAAGCACACTTTACGTCCCGAAAATTGCGACCCCCACAACACCACCGCCCCCACGATTGGAAACAACTCCCGCAGGGCCAGATTTTTTTACCAGGCCACTCTGCCGCCATTCCTCAGGCCACTTCCCAATGCACCAATGTCCCTGAAAATGGCGCCGAAACCCGCCGACCCGGCCGCATCCGTATACAGCTCCAGCGCACCCTTAGGCACCGCCTTCTCCAACCACAAAGCTCGACCGGTAAAACGCCTCAAGAAGACATCCCAAACAAAGAAATCTTCCTTGATCTCCCGCGTGACCCGCACCAAATGCCCCTAGGACTGCACGCCTGCTGTAGCCGTCGCCAACCTCCTGGCGAAAACACGTCCCATTGGCAAAATCCTGCATGCAAAATGCAGCTTCCCGAGCCAAGACTGTAGCACCTTAAGCCGCACTTTTTTTTTTTTTTTTTTTTTTTTTTTCGCTGCCAGCATCGCCGCAACTGCGCTCCGCAAATCCACAATCTTGTCCTCCGGCAACCTACATTCCATAGCCAGAGAGTCAAGTCACTCCCCAGGAACCGCATAACCGGCGCCGGCCCCTCCGCTTTTCTTGCGCCAAATGGATCCCAAAACGATCCGCCATTCTCTGCAAGGCGAACAACAAACCAGCGCACACCATGGAACCCGCCGGACCAACGCACAGAAAATCATCCAAATAGTGGATAATGGAGGACAAGCCAGACACGTCCTGCGCCACCCACTCAACAAAGGAGCTAAACACCTCCAAATATGAACAAGAAATTGAACAGCCCATAGGCAAACAACGATCCCCATAAAACTTTCCCCCCACCAGCACAACCCAGAAGGTGCTGACTCTCCGGATGCACCGGCAATAAACGAAACGCCGCTTCTACATCCGCCTTTGCAATCAATGCACCGCGTCCCGCCGCCCGTACCAAATCCAGCGCTTTGTCAAATGAGACGTAGTACACCGCCGACAACTCCGGCGCGATGCCATCATTCCCCGACGACCCCTCTGGAAATGAAAGATGATGAATGAGCCGAAATTTGTTCGGCTCCTACTTTGGCACCACCCCCAGCGGGGACACCACCAGATTACTGCACGGCGGGCTCTCAAATGGGCCCCCCATCCTGCCCAGCTCAGCCTCTTTACCCAACGTCTCACCCCCAACCATAGGGTGGCCCTTGCCGACCGTAAGTTACGACAAACCAGAGGCAATGCCTCAACCGCCGACGGAATCTGAAAACCGTACAAAACCAAACCACAAAAGCGACGCCGCTGCCCCGTCCGGATACCTACTTAAAACGGCGCCATCGCCCCTATTTTCACCAGCGTCCTCCCTTTTACCAGACCCGTCCCTGGCCTTGCCTCTCCCTTTCTTAAAACATTTGGACAAACTATGTCCCCCCCCCCGCAGCCGGAGCACTCATGATGTAACCTACACGCTGCACCAAATTTTTACTGGCCTTCGTTAAATTGCCAGCACCAATCCCTTTTTCTGGATACCCGAGGGCCCGGCTCCCGCCCCCCCGGCGCCCCCACGAAAGGGCTGGCTCGGGGCCGCCATTAAACGCATCCATAAGGAAATGTCCTCATGGTCCCACCGCAAGCCGGGCCGCAACGCCGTCCGCTGCCTAAACTGCTCAGCATACCGCAGCCATGCCAAGCCCCCATACGTGCGATACGCCTCCCCGATTGCATCCGTATAGCCAAACAGAGCCGAGCAAGGCTCCGGCTCCTTTCCCCTATCACGCTGGCCAAAATTACGAACGCCTGCAACCAATTGGAAAAAGGAACGAGGAATGAGCCTATAACGGCGTTTTTCTTCCTCCTCCTTTTCCTTCTCGGAATCGCTCGGCTTCACCCTGCTTAGGTTAAATTTCTCCAGGGGTAGTAGGGAAAATCTCTCCACCTACTCTCCTTTCCAAATGTTTTTTTTTTTTTTTGAGGTGCGCCCCTAGCGGTCCCTCAAAGCACACCTACACCTCGCTCTTCGCCCTATCATCCAGCCGCACCACCTCATCCTCCTTTTCCATCACCTGTTTTGTCGCCCACGGACTCCACTACTCCGCTAACTGCACCCGCCCCCACCGGCGCCTTCTCGCCATTGGCCGCTGCTGCGCCATCCGCCGCTGACCCCGTCCAGGCCGCCGCCACCAGCGCTCGCGCTAAACCCTGCAAAAACCCCCCAGCAACTGACTAAGTAAAGCTGACCCCTCTGGCGCTGCCGTACCCGCAGCCACCTCCCCAACACCAGCACCCCGCGCCGCAAGCAATGCCGAATCCACGGCTAGCTCACCCGACCGTGACGCAGAGATAGAAATCGAAACTGTGACGTCCTCTGCCATCTGCTCCTCTGGTTCGTCCCCCCGACCTGAGGGCTCGTTCTTCTTCCTTGCTGTAGTCGTCCTCCAACCGTCCCAGCCCCAGAGGACGCAACCGATGCGCCCCCTCCACCACGGCCGCCCTCCTGGGCCGCCGCGTGGGCACTGTGCGGCGACAGCCCACAAGACCGTCCTGTCCCCTGGGCCGCCGCCAACCGCATCCTCTTCCTGGAGGAGCCTCTCCCCGGGCTTGGGGGGCTCCCCACCGTCGTTTCCTGCCCTCCAGGGCCTCCGACCGGGACCTCCCGCTGGTTTCTCCCCTGCCCGAGGGAGACCGCGGCCGCCGGACGCAGTGCTGCTGACCTGAGGGACCTGGCAGTCGCAGCAGGGCTCCCGCCGTCCCTCCTTCTCTCCGCAGCCTCGCAGGTATCCTGGTGGCGCCTGCCCACCCGGTCCCCCCGCTGGCTGCCTGCGCCCGGCCCCCCCCTCCCCCCCTGTCCTCGGGGGGGGGGTACAGCTGGCCTCCATCATCCGCTGGGCCCGCACCTATATAGGAGCAGCCGCCGGGACGTGCCCCACCGCCGGGGGCCCGGCATCCACAGCAGGCCCCAGGCCGGACACGCCCCCTCTCCGTGCCTCCGATCCACGCTGGGCACGGCCCGGATCCCGGGCTGCCGCCGGCCTGCCAAATCTAGCCCGAGGCCTGGGACCGGAAGTAGGCCCCAGGCCGGGCCCGCCTCCATCCAGGCCACCGCTGGCCTCAGTCCATCGCCGGGCTCGCTCCCGGCCGGGAGACGCCGCTGGGCTCTGCACTCCAGCCCGAGGCCTGACATCGGAAGAAGGCCCCGGGCTGGCCACGCCCCCTTCTCGGCCGCCGCGGCCTCGCCGGAGATTCCTCCCGGCGGCCGGGGCAGACGCTGGGAGCTGCTGCCGCCCGCCCCGCCGCGGAGGGTCCCGAGGGGGGGCTCTCGCTGGGCCTCCTCGCCCCCCCCCTGCGCCCGGAGAATACCTGAACGGGGGCCTGGAACGCCGCCCGCGGCTAGAGGGGGAGCGAGGGGCAGGTGCCGACGGGGAAACCCAGGCAGCCCTGACGTGGGACTGCACTGCCCGGGCCCCGTGCACCGCCATCGCCGCTCGTATCATCTGGTCCCACTTCTGAGGGTCCGCCACGTCCACGCTGCCGACGTCCTGGTCCTTGGGAATCTGTCGCCGTCCGGAGTCAAAAGGGGAGGTAAGACCCCTCCCCATTACTTATATACTTCCCCCCCCTCCCCTATAGGGACCCTTTCTCCACCAATCCCCTATATCCTCCCATAATGCCCTATTTCAACTTTATTAACCCCCTCACTCCCTTCCTTCCCTCTGGTCATGTCGCCCCTCCCCCCTATGGGGTCCATGGCTTTCTTTACATGCAACAACATCGCTAATGAGATGTCGTTGGAGTCACGGAATTCGTGACGCACATCCGGCCTCATTAGCGGCGTCGTTCCGTGTGAAACGCAGGAACGACCGTTAACGATCAAAATTACTTACCTAATCGTTGATCGTTGACCGGTCATTCCTTTCCCGATTATCGTTGCTGTTGTAGGACGCAGGTTGTTCGTGATTCCTGCGGCAGCACACATCGCTACGTGTGACACCATTCCAATGAGGACGGAAGGAGGTGGGCGGGATGTTCAGCCCGCTCATCTCCACCCCTCCACTTCTATTGGGCGGCCGCTTAGTGACGCCGCTGTGACGCCGAACGAACTGCCCCCTTAGAAAGGAAGTGGTTTGCCAGCCACAGCAACGTTGCTAGGCAGGTAAGTATGTGTGACGGGTCCTAGCGATGTTGTGAGCCACGGGCAGCGATTTGCCAGTGATGCACAACCGTCGGGGGCGGGTGCTTTCACCAACGACATTGCTAGCGATGTCGCTGTGTATAAAGCCCGCTTAAGAAAATCAACACATAAAAAGGAATACATATATATAATCCACACATGACTCAATGAATAAGGTTTTTATCAAAGCGAAGTAACAGGAAGTTTCCACACCAAAGCAGGTTTATTTAAAACACGACATAAAAAAAGAAGCAAAAACTCCTATTTCAAACACATATGAATTGTACTTGTTATTTTTGGTCGCCAGTGGCGCAGGTGTAGTCAAAGAACTGTTGTGTTTTTAGCAGCTAGCTTGGATATATACCCTCAGCCTGCGCGCTGTGCAATTGTTTGATTATCTTCTTCTATTCTAATAAACTTTGATTTGAACAAAAACCCTTGTAAAAAATGCACTTACAATGAAATTAAAAAATCGTAAGAAATCTATGTTAGCTAATAGGTGCAGAAATGCAGCAGAAAACCTTCAACATCAATATCTCACCAAATGCTCATCGTGGGAACATGGCCAAAGCTTGACCATATGGTCACTTAATCCCCAAAAGCAGGCGTGCAATAAATGGAAGGATAGTTGGGAAGATAAGAAACAGTTAATTCTGAATAACTAAGAACTGCTTCGTGTAAAACAATTGAAAGACTTTGGAAACTCCAGGTGATAGCCAGGAATTTGGAATAGAAAGCTCAGAAGCTATATATATAATGTCTGCAAATATAGATTCTAATCATGGAACATGGGAATACACTTTATTGGTTTGGCGCACAGTAAACTCTTAAAAGTTTCACAGCTTCCTGCTGGAAATATGTGTCCAGATTTTTTGAAAAGAAGTGTAAATGTAAAGATACTGTATAATTTAGCATAAGAAGATCCCATTTTCCAGTCTCGGTCCTGGAAATTTCAGTATATTGGGATTGTTAAAAGTAAAATCGGAGAAGTCATAATCACAATGAATATGAATCGGCTGCAATTTTATATGTGTAGACAGCAAAGAAATACCTTAGTTACTTGCTATTTCCAAATCTAACACCTATCTGTGTCTACAAGAAAACAGTTACGATTGCAAGTGATGATTACTAGGGATGATCGAATATCACAAATATTTGGCAATATTCAGCTTTGCGAATATCCGACGAATAGTTTGCTGCTTTGTGAATATTCGATGCGCAATTTAAGTCTATGGGAAGCCCGAATAGTTGCTATTCGGCAACTATTCGGGTTTCCTATAGACTTACATTGCGCATGGAATATTCGCAAATCATCGAATAGTGGTGACCTATTCGGCGAATATGGGCATTGCCGAATATTTGCAGTATTCGATCATCCCTAATGATTACATTGTTGCCATCACTCATACAGAGTCCAATGGGACAATAGCAGATGGGAAAATGAATTTAGCAAACTACAGTATTTGTAAAAAGAATATTTTACATATGTACTAAAAACTGTTATTAAGTTGTTGAAATTAGATTATTGCTCCTCAATTAAAAAAGGAACACATTTTGGAGGACCTTCTAACATCAATATTTATATGTATATTAAAAACATTCATTTGGAGATACCACAATACTTGTGGTGACAAGATGTCAAGATTGTGGCACTTTAGGGGTATCTGCAATAACAAATGTATTATTGGTACGCCATATGTAAGGGTATATTTCACTAGGAATGTATGCAGGTTTTTATGGAAGTCAATGGATATATGGCAAACCTAAAAATAAGACTTTGTCAGGAAATGTCAGGAAGTATCTAAGTATCTCTACACAGATTATCTATTGTCACATACTGTTATGTGACAATAGATGTGGGTAACAGAATGGTAGCTCTCCACATGCAAGTGTGACACCCCTGAACTATTCAGGTCATCACAGGGTACTGCACGCTCTTTATCCTTAGTGCAGGACTCAAACCCCCATGGTATTGGGATATTGGGACTGGGTGCCTGGACTAGTCATAAAAGGACAGTCAGCAGCTCGAGTACAATAGCTGCCCTGGGACCAAAAGCATGACGGGGTACTGGACCCTAGGTCGGGGATTAGCTTCAAACAACCCGGCAATTAACCTGCGGAGGATAGTGACTTTATGGACTGTCCGCACGAAGCTCAGAGATCAGGGGCACTAGCGCAACGAGGGGGATAGGGCTTTCCAATTCAAGCAGTCCACAGAAATCCCAAGCGTGAGTCCTTAAGAGCAAGCTCCTCTTCTATCCATAGTATGGAGTGGGGCCCAGACAGCTTTATGCTTACAGGCCACTTGGACACTTTTAAAATTGTGCACGGAGGCATGCTCCGGACCATCAGGCAGTACTGCAGGGGACAGATACGCGGACGGGCTCCCCCAAGAGGACAGCGGCACCCAGAGACTTGGTTTACCTTGTTGTCAGAGTCTGCTTTCATCACCGATGCTGTCTGAGTGAGTACCTGGTCATCCCCTGCTTTAGCAAGCCTGCGCTCCCCTGCACCCCACCATCCAGAGTCCCGGGGCCTTCCCTACTCTTGAAGGGAAAACATTATCTAGCTGCCCCAATTCCATTAACCCCGATACTCCCATCAGCAGTGGCGGTACTCTCCGTTACCGCACACCACGGGTGGCGTCACAAACTATATCTCCCTTTTAAATAACCCCCCTTTTTACATTTAAGAGTGGTCCCTAGCCCCCGGGTCCAGAGACCCTCAAGTAATTCGACCGCTGCTGGGGCGGCACACAAGGATGCAAGCAGGGTACACTTTTTGGATTCCAAAATGTTAAGTTCACTTGGTGAGGTAGCTTCATAATGCTGCAGGTCAGATTGGACATAAAGATCCAGGGTGTTGGTACAACAGCAGGCATGAAGGTACATTAAACATTGAGGACTTGGACAACAGGCTATGCTGGACAGCAGACAAACAAGCAGGACACATCGTAAGCCACAGAACCAAGGTGGGTGGAAGGAAGGGAGATCTGAAGTAGAACAAAGATGCAGATGGTAAGGCAAGGGCAGCATGGTGGCTCAGTAGTTACCATTGTTGCTTTGCAATGCAGGGATCCTGGGATCAAATCCCACCAAGGAGAACATCGGCAAGGAGTTTGTATATTCTCCCTGTTTTGAAAGATTTTCTGGTCTAATACTCTACAAAGACTTACCGATATCCCCAATGGGCTGTGAAATTAATAGCGCTTTATAAGTGAGAAACAAAAAATAAGGTTAGCAACATAATGTGAACAGATACTAACAGTTTGTAAAACTCACAGCAATTGGTGGGATAACCTGTGAAGAAACCAATAATGGAAATCAATAAGTCTGAGCAGAACATGGAAACAAAAGGAACTGGATAGTGGCAGTCAGTGACCTGACATAGGGCACAATAAAGGTTGGCAGCCAAAAATATAATACTATGTAGCCATGGTACACAGCTGGTGTGCGCAGCAGGCATAACTCTTAAAGGGAACCTGTCAGGTGCAATATGCACGCAGAACCACGAGCAGTTCTGGGTGCATATTGCTAATCCCTGCCTAACAGTCCCAGCCTATACCACCATAGATAAAGAGATCTTTAGAAAAAGTATTTCTAAAGATCTTTTATCATATGCTAATGAGGCCAGTGACTAGTCACAAGGGTGTTAGTTCCCCTGACTAGTCTGCCCTCTTAGCCTGTTAGCACTCCCTCAGGGGCATGATAACATGCTATTCAATGCCAATTGCCCAGCGTCATCATCAGCAGTGACACCCGTGCCTGTGTCTGTTTTCATCGCTTCAGAACACGGGGTTTAGGGTCAGTGCGAATTATCAGAAGTCTCAGCAGTTCCAGTCATGGGCACTATGAAGCCAGATGTACACTTCCTGGCTTCAGAGAGGTCTAGTGTGTATGACAAGAAGTGTTGGGTATTCTGATCCCGCGCACTGACCCTAAACCTGGTGTCTGAAGCGGTGACAATGGACACAGGTAGACACATCACCGCCAATGCCGCTGGGAAATGGGCATTGAATAGCATGTTAGTGCACTACTGTGGGCGTGCTAGCATGCTAAGAGGGTGGACTAGTCAGGGGAACTAACACCCTTGCGACTAGTCCCTGACCAGTAGTAGCATATCATGAAGGATCTTTAGAAATACTTTTTCTAAAGATCTCTTTATCTATGCTAGTGTATACAGGGATGGTTAGGCAGGGATTAGCAATATACACCCAGAACTGCTCATGGGTCTGGGTGCATATTGCACCTGACAGGTTCACTTTAATACAATATATCACATGGCAGTGGTGGACACAGACAGAAG
Organism: Anomaloglossus baeobatrachus; assembly: GCF_048569485.1. Classification (NCBI taxonomy): domain Eukaryota; kingdom Metazoa; phylum Chordata; class Amphibia; order Anura; family Aromobatidae; genus Anomaloglossus; species Anomaloglossus baeobatrachus. The sequence continues at coordinate 544,295,450 of NC_134353.1, read as the reverse complement.
AGGGCCTCTGTGCAAGACCAATATATGGGCTGATTGCAGTCCAATAGCTCATACTAGTGCACAATTTAATTTGCTTTGGAGGTGGAATCGGGCCCCTTAACCTCTTAGGCCCCTGTGGCTGCACAGGTTGCACCAATGATAGGTCTGCTTTTGCCACATGGCATATAACATCTCTCCCAAGGCAACAAAATAACTGCAATATAATATTTGCATATAATAACATAAGGTTAATAGCAAGCCATAGTGACTATGACAGGTTCTATACAGTCCAGAACATATCAGTGGGTTCAATTATAATTTTTGTAAGCGGATGGCGGATCCATTTTTCACCACTTACACAGATGTGGCTAAGTTTTATAAATGGCCCATATCCAACAAATATTGATTTTTTTCTGTCCTGATATTTATTTTTCACAATCTGCTTGCCTTATAAATATTGCACCCAGAAAATGTGGACATTTCACCATGATCTTTGATAGGAATGTGTACACATCGCACAGTGGATTAACAATTCAGATAACATACTGCAGCTTTAGATATAATTATTTAGAAATAAAAACACTAGCAGCGATATCAGGTAACTCTGGCAAGAATTTGCCTTCTTAAAGGATTTTCCATCCACAACAATATAAGACAACAGGTTTAAACTATTTCAAGAATATAGAAAGCCATGCACTGTGGATAACTGCTAATCTTTCCGTTTCTCAGATGAATAAGGATTTGCCTTGGCAGATTTTCCGAAATTCTTCTGTTCTTTTTTTCAGCCAATGTTAGCTTTTATTTTCTTTTTAATATTTTGTATAGGTAAAACAGGTTTTTCTGGTTTTTGATTATCTGCAAGGTTGTTTTAGGCCAATGCTTAGGCATAACTACATTCTAGACAATGTGTATTAATTGGACTGAAAATATTATGTAGCCTAAAAAGCACAAAAAATCCTATATAGTATGCATAGTGTTACTCCATTTGTGAGCAGAACACTAGGCAGTTGCTTTTATTTTCATTAAAGCATCACTTGAGTATTTTTTTTCAGCACAGGAGTGGTGCTTTTAATCTAAGATCCCTGCCCCTAGTAATACTGATCACTCACCCTCTGGCATCTTCACTTTAATCCAGTAGTCCCCAACCTTTTTGACCTTGATAGCCACATTCAGCCCTGAGAGTGGGTCACAAGCCACATTCAGCTCTGAGAGTGGGTCACGAGCCACATTCAGCTCTGAGAGTGGGTCATGAGCCACAATCAGCTCTGAGAGAGGATCACGAGCCACATTCAGCTCTAAGAAAGGTTCAAGAGCCACATTCAGCTCTGAAAGAGGGTCAGGAGCCACATTCAGCTCTCAGAAAGGGTCAAGAGCCACATTCAGCTCTGAGAGAGGATCACAACCCATACTCAGCTCTGAAAGAGGGTCATGAGTCACATTCAGCTCTGAGAGAGGATCACAAGCCACATTCAGCTCTGAGAGAGGGTCTCGTGTTACCACAGAAAATCACCACACTGAGGCAATATACCAATATCCTGGGGTTCTTACCTCTATTCAGGTCTGATTTTCTGTGTGGGATTTCTCACAAATGTCACCATCTGGAGACCTGCTCTTCATAGCTGTTTGCAAGACCTGGTGCAAATGTACCAGGACAGCAACGAGCCACAGATCATGGGCTCGCAAGCCACATGTGGCTCCCAAGCCACAGGTTGGGAACCCCTGCTTTATCCATGCCACTCTGTTCCTGCGACACCATCTTGTGACAGTAACTTCTGATTGGCCAAAAGTCAAAAGTTACATCATAAGCTCTCAATGTACTATAAATCTATAAAGCTCTTGTGGCGCCCTGGACAAGCCAGGACGTCACAGATACAGCAACAACGCACCCCACACCCCGGTTAGGAACACCAGAGTCACACACAAATCCTTGTTGCCTCCCTCCAGGGGCTGATGTCCACACCAGGTGGGGTGGAGCCAGGCGGTTGGCTCCACCCACCGAGGAGTTCACAGTCCTGGAGGCGGGAAAAGGAAAGGAGAACAGAGGGAGTTGAGTTTGAGAGTCGAGGAAGTGGTAGTGGAGCAGACTGGCCGTGTCCGGGTACATGGCCCGGGCACAAACAGCAAGGTTGGCAGACGGTGGTGACCGTCTGCAGGCGAGGCCGATTGACGCACAACCGTAGGGACCGGGGACGGGCGGTGGCCCGCCGGTACTGGACCGGGGAGCGAAGAGAAGCCAGCACCATTCGGCAGGGCCTACCGCCACAGCTAGAGTTCCCAGGGCCAGAGCCTGCGGGCAAAAGGGGCTCCTCTGGCAACTACACCGCTGGGGAGCGGGTCACCGGTGGGAAGCCATCGGGGCCGAAAACACATCAAAGGGGCAGGGAGAGACAGTCACCGCCAACCTACCGGGAGTGACCACCGCAGCCGTCTGTGGGACCCGTCCATCCAGCCGTTTGTTTTACCAGAGACTCCGTGTATGTTACTGGCTGAGTGAGTACCACCGTGCCGTTGCCCCCCCGCGACCCTGCACCTCCCCAACTCCTGCCATCCACCCTCCAGTCGCTATCACCGGGCCCCGGGACCACCAAACCCTCCTACCCACGGAGGGGAGAGAAACACCTCAGCTGCTCCCTGTCATTGCTCCCGGGATCCCCATCCAGAGCAACGGTGGTGTTTCATTATCACCACAAACCGTCGGTGGCGTCACGGATTGACTTCCCAAACCCAAAAATCATCCCCTTTCACTCATGGGCGAGGAGCGCCGCTCGAGTCCCCGGATCCGGCCCACCGCTCGAGCCACCGAGCAGCAGCAGCGCCGGACCCGAGCGTGGTGAGCGCAGCGCCCTCCCTGCCCGCGACACTCTCATAGAGTTGTATTGAAGAGTTCCCTCCAGCACGTTCCATGAAACACTGGAACTGCTGGCAGGTCACAAATTGCAGAAGACGGACTAGAGCGGCGCAGATAGAAGATGAAGAGAGAGGCAGGTATATATAAGTGTGGCACCCCTGAGGCTTCCGTCACCACAGAGATATTGCACCTCAGCCAGAGGTGTGATGTCCCATCCTGGGTAAGAATGAGGTCATATGCCGGTCCACAGACTAAACTTGCACACACCAATTGGTAGGCATACACTGGGTCAGGGATAGTGGCAGCAACCCCCATAGATGTATTCATGGGGCCGTAAGTCCCATTTCTGGTCTCAATAGTGTGGATGGGGCCTAGTCAGTGGGTGTGTGGGAAGAGTCAGAGTTTGAATAGAAAAGGGAACCAGGAAGTTCTAGTTCAGTCTAGTCTAGTCTGGAGAGGCAGAGGGAGAAGGAGAGGGAGGTAGTTACCTCAGGAGAGTGAAGGAGTAAAGTCTGAAGAGAAAATGACAGAAGGAAGTTCCTGGTGGAGATCCTGAGGTCTAGTTAGGCCCAGGTGACACCGAGAAAGAAAGGATCCCAGGGCCACGGAAGGGCATATTGGCTCGTGGTCTGTTCCACTGAAAGATCGGATGGGGGAATCTGGCTGCAATCAGGGACAGTCCCTAGACTGAGGGAAGAAAGACAATTCCTCAAAAGTAACAACGAAAGGCCTGGGATGGTTGCAAGCGCCCAGGGCCACAACCTGCCACAGATCCCCTGTGAAGAGGGCAAGATACAACTGCGGTTAGCTCCCTTTGTTCAGGCCCTGTGGTGGAGGCCAAGACCAGCTCAGCTACAATGGTCAAGGCTAGGAAGTCAGTCAGGAAAGAGACACAGGAGGGGTGCACCGGTATTGACCTCTGAACTACCCGGGATCGGCGGAGGCACCTGACAGTGGATCCCAGCATACTGTGGGCAACCGGTTTGCTGCAGCACCAAGACCAAAATAGTGAGTAACGATCTTAACTGCAAGCCCTGTGTCGTCTGCTTTATCCTGCACTGCATCTACAACACCATAGAACCTACAAAGCACCAAAGGTTGCCCCAGGGTAGCCGCTCTACGGCAATTGCTCTACGGGCAATTAATTTTCCCTTGGGGCTGCATCAGAAATTAAGATGGTTTTAGAGGGCCAGACTAATACTGTATAATTAACTCAGTTCTACCCAATACTGTATATAGTATATATACTATCCCTTCATAAACAAACAGTAAATTAAACAATACAAAGATTCAATAAAAATATGAAGGTCAGTAAGTGGCATAGACATTACTGGGGTCAGTGGGGGACATACACATTACTGGGAACAGTGGGGGCATACACATTACTGGGATCAGTGGGAGGCATACACATTGCTGGGGTTAGTGTGGGCATACACATTACTGGGATCAGTAAGTGGCATACACATTACTGGGGGCATACACATTACTGGGGTCAGTGGTGGGCATACACATTACTAGGGTCAGTGGAGGGCATACACATTACTGGGGTCAGTGGGGGGCAAACACATTACTGAGGTCAGTAAGTGGCATAGACATTACTGGGGTCAATAGGGGGTATACACATTACTGGGGCCTGTGGAGCATACATACTGGCCCTGGTGGCCTGTGAAGCATACATACTGACAGTGGTGGCCTGTGGGGAATACATACTGGCCCTGGGGATGCTGAGTGCACAGGCTGGCAGCACTGGAAGATGCTTAGGGCCCAAGCTGTCAGCACTGCAGGATGCTGAGGGCACAGGCTGTAAGCACTGGAAGACGCTGAGGGCACAGGCTGGCAGCACTGCGCTGAGTGCACAGGCTGGTAGCACTACAGGACGCTGAGGGCACAGGCTGGCAGCACTGTAGGATGCTGAGCTCACAGGTTGGCAGCATTGGAAGATGCTTAGGACCCAAGCTGGCAGCACTGCAGGACGCTGAGGGCACAGGTTGGCAGCACTGCAGGATGCTGAGGGCACAGAATGGCAGCACTGCAGGATGCTGAGGGCATAGGTTGGAAGCACTGGAAGATGCTTAGGGGCCAAGCTGGCAGCACTGCAGGACACTGAGTGCACAGGCTGGCAGCATTGCAGGGCGCGGAGGGCACAGACTGGCAGCACTGGAAGACGCTGAGGGCACAGGCTGGCAGCACTGCAGGACGCTGAGGGCAACGGCTGGAAGCACTGCAGGATGCTGAGTGCATAGGCTGGCAGTACTTCAGGATGCTGAGGGCACAGGCTGGCAGCACGGGAATATGCTGAGGGCACCGGCTGGCAGCACTGCAGGATGCTGAGGGCACAGACTGGTAACACTGCAGGATGCTGAGGGCACAGGCTGGCAACACTGAAGGATGCTGAAGGCATAGGCTGGCAGCACTGCAGGACACTGAGGGTACAGGCTGACAGCACTACAGGATGCACTGCAGCAGCAGAGCCTGAGGTGTTATGATCCGGAACCATGGAAGACCACCACAAATCATTGGTAAAAGGTGACAAGAGCATTGGCAACTAATCTGGCTGCCATCCCGTTACTAACCATCAAAACTAGAAGTAGCCGAGGGGTGAACTAACATCCTATGCACCGCGAACTCAGCCGGAGAACTAGCTATCCTAAAGGAAGGAAAGATGAATAACTCTCTGCCTCAGAAAATAGACAAAGAATAGCAAGCCCCCCACATTCAAAGACTGCGGTGATATAGGAAAACACAATACACAGATAGATGATAGGATTAGCAAAAGGTGAGGCCCCCACTGACTAAAATAGGAAAGGACAGGAAAGGGGCTGATGGTGGCCAGAGAAAAACCCTGCAAAATTCCAAATTCCTGATAGTACAAAAAGGCCCTCAGATCGCACGATCTGCACTCCGTCCTATACCAGGCACTCGTCATACCAATGAACAGAAAACAAGAATCATTACAAATTCAAAAAGCCACACATGGAATTATAGGAGCAATACTCCAAACATAACTGCAGGGAGTTTCCCAGCTAAGCAACTGAGAGGAAAATCCCTGCATGCAAATAAACTGAAAACAACCACAGCAAATGACAAACTCAGATAAGAGTAAAAGAACCAAACAACAAATAAAGAGCAAAGCACTTATCTGGGGTAGATGTGGTGTGGAACAGAATGAAGCAGGCTGGTGAACAAAGAACAACTGACATCCGGCATAGCCTGCTATCAGACCAGGATTTAAATAAGCAGGGAGTTAGCAATGGAAATGCCCATTGCTAAACACACCTGGTCTATGCCCAAACCATTCCTGGCCACAGGAGGGAGCCTCCCAGCGGCCAAAGCATAACTGACATTCACAACACTGAGGGTTCCTGTGGCTGCCTTCTCTGAGTCCCCTGTGTGTCTGCTTCTTCTATTGCAGGCACAGGGGGACCTGAGAAGACACAAGTGTTGGACTCTCTCCTGCTCTCCCCTCCTGCAGACACACTGCTCTTCCCTGCTGCAGGCACACTGCTCTCCCCTCCTGTAGGCATATTGAGCTCCCACCGGCAGGCACACTTCACTCTCCCTGCTGCTACTGGTTCACATTACCTCAGTTGCAGAACAGACATTTTTGAAGTGGCCACTGTGGAGATGAGTGTCACACATGTGTCTGGACCTTCAGGTGCTGCTGCTGGGACCAGGTGCAGAAGGGCACAGCGATCGTCCAGACGTTAATGGATGCTGTCCCTTTCAAGGCTTGATTTTGTTTGTTTTTTTCTGTTTCCTTGCCAAGTTGGAGGAGCCTTTCCCCCAGCTGGTAATTAAGAGCCTTTCTAACATGGGGCCTCCCACTCCTCCAGTGCGGGTTATACTCTTCACTTGGAGAAGTTGCTTGCTCAGGAGTGCATATGGCTTCAGATTACTGTTGCTGTTTATTCTGAGGATTCCCTCTCAAGATAAGTTGTTGTTTTTCCTTTTTCCCCCTTTGCTGTTTGTTTTTTGTGTTTGTTTTTCCCTCCGTGGATTGATGAGTGGTGGGATTTAGTCCTAGGGTCCGGCTAGGAGACAGGGGCACATTGGCGGGCCACACCTCCTAACCCTTATAGGTTCCTGTGGTTTGACGGCAAGCGCAGGGCCCCCCAGTGCCAGGGTCAGCCCAGGAGCCCCTGGTCACCCCCCCTCTTTGCGTTTCAGCCTCCCTTATTTCCAGTAGTCCACTTGCTGGGTGTCTCTCCCCACACCCAGCGTGACAATGAGTTGGTTACAAGTGAAGATCCTGGGTTGAAGGGGCAGACAAAAGGTGGTGTAGCCAGCATCGAGAGAGCAGCAAGAGGGGACAAGGAAGGCATCCGATGAGTGTGTGTGTACAGCATGGAGAGGGGGCATGAACGACAGCAAAAGAGGTGTGGCCAGCAGCATAGATGCCATAGAAGGCATCCAGAGAGTGGGGCCAGCCTCCAGAGGGGGCGTGACTGGCAGAATGTGGGGGCATGGCAGTCGCTTATCACTGCACTGCAGGATACATAGCTCCCGGCAATGAGAGCGGGGCTGAGGCATAAAATTGTAGATCAGGCCATGCCTCCAACTTTGAGCTAAAATGGGCGAGCCGGTCACAGACAGTAGGCAGGACAGATGCGAACAGCGGGCCGCCCCTTACCCGGGTCTGATCTAGACAGTTATACTATGTTGACATGCAGTGTTTTTTTGGTTTTGCTCCAAGGGGTGGCCTTGGCAGTGAGTATGTTGGTGTCCCTACCGGGAGAAGGCAGAGATACCATGCAGGGACACCTTCATTACATAAAGTATATTTACTCCTAAATGCTGCAGTATTTCAAAGTAAATCATATCTGCTGCAGTCAGGGAGCCAGTGTTTGATTCATTCTGCCTTTTATTCGAGCAGCATGAATCTGATTACATAGTCTTTTTAAAGCTAAGAAAAACATGGCTGCTTTGCTGCAGAAACAGTGCCACTCCTGTCTATGAGTTCTGTCTGGTAATACAGTTCAGTTCCATTGTGGCACTATTTCTGGAAGAAAGGAGACATTTTTATTTTATCCGAGACTTTAAACTTGGCTCAATTCCAATTTCTATCCCTTCATACTATATCTAGATTATATATCCAGAAAAAAAGTGCAAACATATTTTCCTATAGAGTATTTTGGAAATAAATTTAGTAACATCAATAGCATCAACTCAACCATAGGGTGCGGTAAATTATTAGCACATTATAAATAATGACTGCAATTATCACAGTCCGTAATTAATTAGTCAACTTTTTGTGGGTTCACTTTGCTGGATGGTCTTGTAGAAGTTCATATATACATCTTTTACTGGCAGTATTTGTTTCTCTATGATACTAAAATGCTTAGATACATGATACTTCAACATTAGAATTGTTTTTTGTCAATTACAGTTTGTGATCCCTCTTTATCTTTACATTTCTTTGTTATCAGAATGGTGTAATTAGTGATGAGCGGATTTGATAAAATTCAAATTTCCCAAACCACGTAGTTTTATCAGGTACTTCGATATGCAGGGAATTTATTCTCTGCAAATTGAATGTCTGGAGAGATTCCAAATCACGATAAATGTAAGATATGTGGAAAAACAATAAATACTCTCATCCCCGGTCACCTCTGCTGCTCACTCTCTCCCGTACAGTCTTTAGCACCTCTTCTCAGTGAAATCTCGAGCATCTTCACACTATGCTGATACCTCCGACTGTGACTAGGACCGTAACATCTCTGCATATGAAAGGTTGCATGCACTAAGATGTCCTAAGCCTTTTTAATGTTATCAGTGGCCTGGTCAGATGTCCTGGGCTTGGTCGGGGCTTTACTGCACAGTGGAATTAAAAAGAGATGCCAAAGACTGTACAGGAAAGACTGAGCAGTGGAGGTGGTTGGAAAGGGTAAGGGTGAGATGAGAATTATTTGATTATGTATTTTAACCTTTTGCCTGCCACTAAAGGCCCCGTCACACTAAGCAACATCGCTAGCAACATCGCTGCTAACGAACAACTTTTGTGACGTTGCTAGCGATGTTGCTGTGTGTGACATCCAGCAACAACCTGGCCCCTGCTGTGAGGTCGTTGGTTGTTGCTGAATGTCCTGGGCCATTTTTTAGTTGTTGCTGTCCTGCTGTGAAGCACAGATCGCTGTATGTGACAGCGAGACAGCAACAACTAAATGTGCAGGCAGCAGGAGCCGGCTTCTGCAGAGGCTGGTAACCAATGTAAACATCGGGTAACCAAGAAGCCCTGTCCTTGGTTACCCGATATTTACCTTCGATACCAGCCTCCGCCGCTCTCACTGCCTGTGCTGCCGGCTCCTCCTCTGTGCACATGTAGCTAGCTGCAGGACACATCGGGTTAATTAACCTGATGTGTGCTGTAAGTAGGAGAGCAGGGAGCCAGCGCTAAGCATTGTGCGCTGCTCCCTGCTCTGTGCACATGTAGCTGCAGCACACATCAGGTAATTAACCCAATGTGTGCTGTAACTAGGAGAGCAGGGAGCCAGCGCTCAGTGTGCGCTGCTCCCTGCTCTCTGCACGTGTAGCTCCGTGCGGTGGTAACCAAGGTAAATATCGGGTTGGTTACCGATATTTACCTTAGTTACCAAGCGCAGCATCTTCCACGCGGCGCTGGGGGCTGGTCACTGGTTGCTGGTGAGCTCACCAGCAACTGTGTAGCCACGCTCCAGCGATCCCTGCCAGGTCAGGTTGCTGGTGGGATCGCTGGAGCGTCGCAGTGTGACATCTCACCAGCAACCTCCTAGCAACTTACCAGCGATCCCTATCGTTGTTGGGATCGCTGGTAAGTTGCTTAGTGTGACGGTACCTTAAGGTTTTAGCACACTTACAGCCAGCCGTCAACCATTTTGCTAAACTCACATACAGTAGATCTAATTACAGAAAATCCATATTTTGGAGTATATAGATCTTTTTAAAATTTGCCTAGAATTCAATTCCACTGGATAAAGTATGCCCAACTTTAGTACTAATCAGGTTTTCGGCTAAAAATTATTGAGATAAACGTCTGAGACAGAGCAAGACAATATGATGTTACTGGCCTCTATTATGAACAGCAGTATGGCATCTGGAAAGATTCCTTTAAAGAACAGGTATTGATAGGCAAATATGGCACCCTTCCTTCACAATGTGTTTATATGGCATGGGCTTCAGAAGCTGCAAATAGAATATTTTCTTTCCACTCCAAAGTTAGTTGCTCATTGTGCTTGAGAAGAAGATTACAAGCCTTTCTAGCATGCCCACTAGGCAAATCCAAAAGGGTTCAATGCAACGGCTATGGACATAACAGGAAGTCTTGACCATTTGTCCTTATCGAATTGTTGCAATGCATGACAGAAGTAACCAGTTTGTCTACTTTTACAAAATTTTCTACTATTAGTTTTAAAAAGTGTTCCCTCCAATCTCTCTAGCATTCACTGACCTGAATTCTACTATACCACGTAAACTTTGCCATGACATCAGGGTCCATGCATACCTGTACTTTGCACTGACTGACAAATCAGTTATGTCGTATACTGGGAAAGGTAGAAAATGTGTGACCAGTTTGGATAACAGGATAGGGGACCTTTGCGCTTTCCTTCAAGCTATGGGGGTGCTCTAGGCTTAAGGCGCTTTACATACTGCGATCTCGCTAGCGAGATCGCTAGCGTGCGTATCTGCCTCCATTGTTTGTGCGTCACGGGCAAATTGCTGCCCGTGGTGCACAAAATCGCTCGGACCTGTCACACTACTTACCTGCCTAGCGACGTCGCTGTGACCGGTGAACCGCCTCCTTTCCAAGGGGGTGGTTCGTTCAGTGTCACAGCGACATCACTAAGCGGCCACCCAATAGAAGCGGAGGGGTGGAGATGAGCGGGAAGTAACATCCCGCCCACCTCTTTCCTTCCTTATTGCCGGCGGCCGCAGGTAAGGTGAGGTTCCTCATTCCTGCGGTGTCACACATAGCAATGTGTGCTGCCGAAAAAACGATGAACAACATCGTACCTGCAGCAGCAACGATTTTTGGGAACAGGGGAGCATGTCAACGATTAAAGATTTTGCATGATTTTGCGACCATTTTCGATCGCACGTAGCTGTCACACGCAACAACATCGCTAATGCAGCCGGATGTGCGTCATGAATTGCGTGACCCCCAATGACATCGCTTTAGCTGCGTGTAAAGCGGCCTTTACCCTCAACCTTGAAGGTAGTGACATCTGAGCTCCCAGCCTGTCCCTATCTCCTGTCCTGGCCCTGATGATAATGTCCCCTCCACACCCACCACCCAAGGGGACAGGCCAGGACAGAGACCCCAACACACCATCAACAAATAAAGGAAACAGAAATGGGGTTTTGACTGAAACACATGCAAACCAATAACCCACACTAGGGAACTGCAAAAGGTGCAAAGGGAAGGGAAACAAAGAAAAAGAGAAAGTAATTACAAAAGGTACTTTCACACCAGCACCATGTGGCGGCGGCGTCAGCAGTAGCAGCCCCCTCCACACCGCTCCAGGTCAAGGTCCAGAATGATCTGAATAACCAGCATCCTCTGCAGGAAGCAGAGGGTATTTATCAAGGCTGGAAGTAGTCATCAAAGTAACCACTGGGGTCGGGAAAATGAGCTTTCAGCACGCAAAGCGAAACTGACTTTAACCCCGACACTGCCAAAAGGTAAAAACACGTTTAAAGTGTATGGTGACAGATGGTAAAAGAAAAAGTAGCCTAGAGCCTGTCATTAGTCACAAAGCACTCAGTGACAAACGTGACAGAAAAATTGTTTAAGGGCAATTTCACATAGGGGGATTTTTTTTTGCAAAATCTGATGCAAGTCAACAGGCAATAGGAAAATAGGAAACTCTACCAAATGTGCAATCTTTTGGTATTGCTTTTTAAAGTTTTGGAGCATTTTTTTGGTACCATTTCTTTTTTTTTACCAAACACACTAGGCACTAGTTTGGGGATTCTTTTTCATGTTTTTTGTCCCCATAGACTTCATTATAATTGGAAAACATGACAAAACGTTTGTCTAAAAATAACGCTACATCAAAAACTTGTATTTTGGGCATAGATACCTACTGCTGTCTCTGTACAGTACTCGTGTGTGATTGCAATAGGTGGAACATTTCTCTAAAAGGAAGAATGAAGGAATACAAGATGCTGTATTTGTTTTTCTAATAACTGTCATAATAAAGCTATCCCCTTGTTTTATGGCTATAATAGATATTGTGTTAGTAGGGGAAGATGACGGCTACAGATAGTAATATATCACAGATGATACTCGCCTGTCACTCTGTTTGCTAAGTGCACACAGTGGATGCTGGCCTCCGCCACCACGGTATTTACTTTCTAATGTGTCTTGAAAGATATCCAAGTTTATGGAATGATCTGCTAGCTTGCTACACTGCACAAACTTTCATCCCGCCGGGAATTACATCACTCTCTAATGTAATTTTTCCTGACTTTTTTCCCATTATACTCAGGGCTTCTACGTAATTACCCACCTCAGAAAGGAGTGACCTAATTGATTTCACGGGGCTGACTTATAAACACTGGTAATTGATTATGATTAGTCTTAATAGCTTGGCTTGTGAGACCTGCAGAGGAGCGTATGGAATGGCAGAAAATAGGTTGCACATGTGAAAAGAGAGCTGGAGCAGTAATAAATAGGCCGCCAGATAGGCATGTGTTTAAGTAGCTTGTTTATTGTCTATAGATAGAAGAAAAACAAGTAGCATGTGGTGACTACTGGGGAATTTTCTTAATGCTTCGCTGTGGTTTGGTAACATCTCCCAATTGTTACACAGCAGCTTTGGATTACTGCATGATCCAAGCCATCTATGACTATACTTTGAAAAAAGCTTAATACTTCTGAGAGGTCAAACGTGTACATATCAGGGGCTGTCACCGGCATTTAACCTACACCAGCTATTCCACCGTGGACAGCTTCAATATATTACAAAGCAAATGCCTTTCCATCATTTTTTATAGTATGAAACAAGGTTTTCAATGACTTCATTGGTTCTGCTTTTCTTCAGATTGTTTGGATTATAAGTTTGGGAACTGACCTGTTCACTTTCAATTATCTGACCAAAGAGGGGCCATCACAAAAAAGGGGCCATCACAATTTGTAAAGAGATTAAAGGTTGGAAGTTTAAACAATTTTCTATTTTAGATTATTGGGAGAAACATTTAGGAAGCTCTTGTTTTTGAACGGTCAACCAGAAGTTACTTACGATATATAGACTTCTCATTTAAAAGGCACCACACAAATGTTTATTACTTTTTCTGCAAAGGATTCTTGAGTGAGTCCAAGGACTGAACTGGATTGCAAACTGTCCAGAAATTCCAGGACAGCCCATAAAAATTGGGCACTTTTATGCTCTGTCCATAAAAAATGTAATGAAACTAAAGATAAAAGCACAGAATAGGGTCTTACCAGATAAAAGAGCGACAGAATAAGGGTGAAAGGATTCACCTATTAGGGTTGTGCCAGTCACAACTCCTAATCAAAGCAAGAAGGCCTGCGGAGACACAATCACATATTTCTCAACGCTGGCAGGAAACTAGCCAGGTCTTTCACCGGATGGATACCATGTTTGGCATAGGTGGTCTCCTTGACTGGAGACTGCCCTTCCCGTGGTTGTTCCTTCCCGGTGAAAGACCTGGCTAGTTTCCTGCCAGCGTTGAGAAACATGTGATGGTGTCTCCGCAGGCCTTCTTGCTTTGAATATTTCCCAGGGGGCATTGCTCTAGAATCACTGCGTTGAGAAACACGTGATTGTGTCTCCGCAGTGGTGGATGTTGATCTCCCTAAGGTCAACCATCCTTGCTCACAACTCCTAATCAGGCTTTGGAAATGGTGGCTGCCGCAGCCACGGATATGTAGAGATCAAAACCAGAGTAGAGGAACTGGGTGTATGCCATGCTGTCACCAGAAAGTCGAGATGTTGATTCATTATAAATTTCTTTTATTCAGGTCAACGCGTTTCACAGAACTTTGTCTTCTTCATCAGGACATTCAAGGTTGATTTCTTTCTTGATTGTCCTGATGAAGGAGATAGAGTTTTCTGAAATGTGTTGACCTGAAAAAAAGAAATTTATAATTAATCAACATCTGGACTTTCTGGTGACAGTGCGGCATACACCCGGTTCCTCTACTCTGGTTTTGATTTCATAAAAAACTTAAGGCTTTAAAAGGGTGGTTCACCCATATTTTTTATTGTCTAGTTCGATATTATATTGAGAAACAATGTTTCTCTCAAATACCTTGTGATGGCAATAGTGCCTGTGAGCGGCGCTATTGCAGATTGTTGTTCCCCGCTCTGGTGACGTCCCGTCCAGTGCCGCACATGTCACATCCGTGCAGCTGGGGGCATTCTTCCACACTCACTGAGCTGTCAGCAGTGTTCGCTTGTAACAGCCCATCTGCTCCCTCCTCCCTCACAGCAGAACACTGCACGCAGGAGACGCGCTGAGCTGTGAGGGAGGAGGGAGCAGATGGGCTGTTACAAGCGAACACCGCTGACAGCTCAGTGAGTGAGGAAGAATACAGCTCGCTGCACGGATGTGACGTGTGCAGCACTTGACGGTGACGTCACTGGACGGGAACAGCGGTCTGCAATAGCACCTCTCACAGGCACTATTGCCAATACAAGGTATTTGAGAAAAACATTGTTTCTCAATATAATATCGATCTAGACAATAAAAAATATGGGTGAACCACCCCTTTAATGATTATTTTGAAGCTGAAGAAACTTGAACAGATTATTTTGCCTAATTATCAGCAATTTATAGTTTACAGTGAATTCAGCTGATATTTTCATATCAGAATTATGGGCTGTATACATGTATCACTTATCGTAATGATTTATTATGACTTTACAATCTGTGTGTAAAAAAATTTGTTTATGAGTGGTTTTTTGATAAGCAATCCAGAAGAAATAAGCCAATTTGGTAACCCTGGGTCTGAAATTATATTGTAAAAATGTAAAGGGTAATACAAATAGGATGAATAAAATTATGAACTCACGCACTAAAGTTGCCCAATAGCAGGCACAATACTGAAACAAGACATAGAAGGGGTAAACCACAGCTGGAGGTCTCCAACAAATATCAAGGATGGTGACACCTTGACATGCTTGACACCATGGAGTAATGATACAAGTTACTAGGTGGCGCTGGATGAAATACTTGAAACTATGTGGCATAGTATGAGGTTTGTCACTAGATGGAGCTGGGGTCACTAGGGTACAGAGTGAGAAAAGAGAGAAAGTCAGACAAGCTAAGATCAGAGACCAGGAGGACACAACAACACACAGGGAGCAGGCAGAAACAAGGTCAAGATACAGGCTGAGGGTCAGAATACCAGGAGAGTATGTATGGGATACAGGGAGCAGGCAGATGAGGTCAGGGGGAGGTCCGAGGTCAGAGGCCAGGAAGTAACTACAATGTCAAGAGGGGTTGGCAAAGAAGAGTCAGTAACTGTCCTGGGTCACATAACCAAGATCAGAACCAGACACAAACAAGAGATGAAAGCACTTACTTCAGAATCAGGCAATACGACTGGCGTCATTCCAGTCTCCCTGATAAAGAAGAGCGATTACCCGGAATGAGGAGCATGTGAGAAAGCCCCTCCCAGCACCAGTGACGGACCCAGGGCAGAGTAGCAACCCGTTCACAGGAGTGCAAAATAACTGAGCATCTCAAGACAAAAGGCTCTGTGCGGAGAAGCATAACAGCAGTTCACGGCCCACAAGATGCGGCACAAATCAGAACCGTGACAGATGGAGTGTGCACATGAAAATAGGCATCTAAGGAAGGTACTTGGAAAAGGAACTAGATTGCTTTCGAAATGCATTGTTTTTTAATAAAATAAACTATGTTTTATTCTAGAATTTCCTGTGCACAGTCTATCATTGAAATGATAATGTGACTCACGTGGTGTTTAGCTAAATTATAGAGTTTAAAGTGAATTTATCAAAGGATGTATGCTAATTTTATAGAGTAAAAAAAGTAAAAAATTATAGTACATACCATATTTACACTACACAGTAGGAGTGGGCAATTAATTTTCCTGAGGGTCCAGATAAAAGGACGAACAAATAGTCTGAAATTAATTGTGTTCATTGTTAAAATAATAATTAATTTGTTAATATTATTTTAATATTGGGCAGAATTAAGTATGCTAACATCCCCTTACATACTGTATAAGCCCACACACAACCCCCTATATACAGTATGAGCCATCACACAGCCCCCTACATACATTATGCACCACCACATAGTTTCTGTATACAATATAAGCCACCACAAAGCCTTCTATATACAGTATGAGCCCCATATAACCTATCTATATTCAGTATGAAAACCCACATAACCCCCTATATACAGAAGGAGCCCATATACAGCCCCTATATACAGTACGAGCTGCCGAACATGCCCCCTACATATAGTATGAGCCCCCACATAGCCTCCTATATACAGTGTGAGCCCCCACATAGTCTTTCTATATTCAGTATGAACACCCACATTACCCCCTATATACAGTATGAGCCCCAACATAGCCTCATATGTACAGTATGAATCCTAACATAGCCTTCAATATACATTATAAGCCCTACATAGCCTCCTATCTACAGTGTGAGGCCCCACATACTCCTATAGACAGTAAGAACCCCACATACCCTGTATATACAATATGAGCCCCCATATAACCTCCCATGTACAGTATGAGCCCCCAGATATCCTTCTATATACATCATGAGCCCTACATAGCCTCCTATATACAGTGTGTGCCTCCACATAGCCTCTCTATATATAGTTTGAGCCCCCCCATCGTCTCTATATACAATATGAGCCCTTACATAGCCCACTATATAAAATATGAGCCCCTACACAGCCCCCTATATACAATATGAAACCCCACTTATTCAGTGTAGGGCACCGCAAGTGTGAGAATCCTTGACGAACGGATTGCGAGCTTACATATTTTGGGCCAAAATATAAACTAATATCTCACTATTTGAGGTTTTGCACATTTTATCCATTTTTGCAGGATGTGTGTGGACCTTTTGAATTCAGGTGGTTAAATGGTGAGCCTGTCATATGTTATGTACTCATATAGTGCTAACTGACCCGCCTGGACCTGGTGTTGTGCGTCATTTATAGGCCATTATTCAGACACTGTGCGTCTCGTGTATCCGTGCGAGATGCACCTATATAGTGCTGTTTAGCCCGCCTGACCTGGGTTTCTGGCGTCATTTATAGGTTACAGTTCAGACACTGTACATTCCTCTCATATGATGGGCTCCCAGTGCAAGCCTTATTAGTGTGCATGTCTTATGCTAAGCAGCCGCCCCTCCCCCCTAGTGTGGAGGTTGAGTGGCTGTGACATCAGCATCTTGCACCTCGGCTGCAGCCATCTTTATGAGGAAGGCTCACCACATTCTGTGTGTGCACATATCATTTGTCTTGGCTCCTTTTTGGTGTTTTTTTGATATAGTTCTTTGTGGTTTTTCCCCCACATAGGGTCTCATATACATGCCATACAAATATGAAAAAAAAAAATACAACACAAACTCAAATCACTCCCCTTCCCCCAGTGTTCTGTTCCTGTAATGCCTGATAGGAGCCACAGACTCAGACTGGCTGTAAGGGGAATCTAGTGAAAAGCCGCTCACAAAGCAGGACCCCAAGAACTCTGCAACTCTTTAACCCCTGTACAGGGATTTGGAATTACACAGAGACTCAGAGATCGCTACCTGAGGTAGACTGTAGTCCGTGGTCATCAGGCAGGGTCAAAATCCAGGAGATGCAAAACAGGAACAGAATAGGCAGGCAAGGGCGTAGTAAGGAGACAAAGCAGGGGTCAAATCCGGAACTGGCAGCATGGTACAAAAACGACAGGCTGGAGGGTAGTCAAACACAAGCAAGGTCAGCGCACAGGAATCACAATACAAACAGCACATGAACCAGGAGAACAGAACTATCACTGGCAGTTATCATGTGACAGGAGAGGGAATAAGAAGGGTGTGGTGTCTTCCCATAGGCTGCAGGTGAATATTGGCCACTTCAGCCGGGAGACACACGCCACCTACAGTCAGCCAGTGGTACTGCAGGTTCCAGGGAAACCCAGCCTAGTGGATGAGCGGAGCCTGTGCTCCACAGAGCCATGGGCACCGACTCCTCTCTCATCACCACCACTATCCATGGTGGGAACATGGCGTCTGGCGATCGGAGCAGAAGTCGCAGGAGCGGATGCCGGTGGGGACAAGACACTGTTCTCCGCAGAACCACGGGCACCGACTCCTCTCCCATCACCAGCACTATCCATGGTGGGAACATGGCGTCTGGCGATCGGAGCAGAAGTCGCAGGAGCGGATGCCGGTGGGGACAAGACACTGTTCTCCGCAGAACCACGGGCACCGACTCCTCTCCCATCACCAGCACTATCAATGGTGGGAACATGGCGTCGTCTGGCGATCGGAGCAGAAGTCACAGGAGCGGACTCCGATGGGGACGTGACAGTTCCTGTCTCTGGTACACTGGCTCTCCATAGAGCACATGCAATATCTGCTTTCTCACACGCTGTTTGGTGGTAGAAGGAGTCAGTGGCTTCATCTTCCACTAATATATCAACCACTGGATGCAGATAGCAGTGACTTCAGGAAGTGGGTGGCGTCCACACGATGGGGTGGACATGATGCGGCATGTGGAGCACTGTTTTTGGCCCTTCATCTCTCTTGGTTCTCAGGCAGGACTGAAATAGCCAGAGGGATTCTCTGCTATACACTTTATATGTAGACTGTCTATGTAAAATGCAGGGTTTGACTGGTCTACCAGAGGATCATCTGGTATGTTCAAGATCCCAGTTACCATCACTTATTCTAAGGGTTGGAGTGTAAAGCTAATATTTGCCCTGGTGTGTTTTCAAAAATCAATTATAATTGTTTTTATAAATGAGACTTATTATGCATAATTTAGCTAAATAAATGAAGATATACAGGATATCACACTATTCACTTCTGCCATAATACAAAGCACAAATTCCTAAAGCAGCCATGCCAGTGTTAAACTGCAGCACAGCTGGAGAAGATTATTGCCAACGTGACACACAAGTGAGAACATTTTGGAATAACAGTTTTTTTTTTTCCTTTACAGTCACAGTGAAATTTAAGATTCACTACTGATATAAAAAAGAGTTTCTGTTTTCCTGGACAACTTGAAAAATAAAATAAATATACTGTAGTTTGTGCATTGACCAGATTGTCGGAATAAGCAGAGTATAGGGGAGATTATTGAAATTATGGGTTTATTCTAACAATACCCTTAGTAAAATATGAATGTCCCAATATTCAGTATTGTTATAAATAATTCCTCAATTTACTTAAAGGGACATTTACACGCTGCAACATCGCTAACGATATATCGTCGGGGTCACGGTGTTTGTGACGCACATCCGGCGTCATTAGCGACATGGCAGCGTGTGAGACCTATGAGCGACCTTAAACGATCGCAAAAGAGACAAAAATCGTTTGTCTGTTAGAGGTTGTTCACTTACCATTTATCGTTGTCTGGTCAGTAGCGATGTTGTTTGTCGTTCCTGCGGCGTCACCCATCGCTATGTGTGACACCGTAGGAACAAGGAACCACATCGCACCTGCGGACGCCGAAAATGCGGAAGGAAGGAGGTGGGCGGAATATTAGTTCCGCTCATCTCCGCCCCTCCGCTTCTATTGGGCGGCCGCTTAGTGACTTCGCTGTAACGCCGAAAGAACCACCCCCTTAGAAAGGAGGCAGTTTGCCGGCAACAGCGACATCACTAGGCAGGTAAGTAGTGTGACGGGTATTAGCGACATTGTGCGACATGGGCAGCAATTTGCCCGGGACGCACAACCGACGGGGGCGGCTATGCTCGCTAGCGATATCGGTACCGATATCGCAGCGTGTAAAGTACCCTTAAGTAAACTGCGGTCAAACAAATCCAAGAAACAACTAATAAGGGCTGTGCCAAAATTTAAACTGTTTCATTCTGGATGCTATTGAGCATATATTACAAGATGATGTCCCCCGATTGATCATTTGCTTTTATTTTATAATTCACATTTCTTTTATATTTTGGGAGCCATTCACTAACGTTTATTGCATTAAATTAATCAAAATGGCGCACACAGTTCATGAGTTTGTAGCAAAATCAAAAAAAGACTTTTATGTCATTAACCATTTCTGTGACGTTTTGAGCAAGAAATTCACATCTTTTTCAATGTAATGCAAAAGATTCAACCTTTTGACAAACTTACATAAAACTACACCAGGGAAGATGATAAATCTTTGATGAATCTTATGAAATATCTGGCATCACTAAACTCCACCCACAAGAGGAAAAAAAAAACCAGGCAAAGCACATGTAAAATAGACTTCGAAACAGGTGCAAATAGAGTAATGAATTGGGTGCAGGCAAGAAAAGGTGCAAAACTAGACAAAAAAATGCATAAAGGCCATAACAAATCAAGGCCATTGTGTATGAAAGGCATGAAGCACCTCTAATGACATTATCTATCCCTTTTTGCACATCTATGCTTCACCATAGAAGATAATGACCAGTTCTGGTTGTATAAAGTGCATCTGTAGTGTGTCATAGTTACATAGTTGCATAGATTGAAAAAAGACCTAGGTCCATCTAGTTCAACCTTCCTCCACCAATTCTACATTTTGTCAATAAATCATTTATAACCAACAATGTTTTGTGTACTGAGGAAATCATCCAGCCCTGATATAAAAGCTGTTATAGTATCTGCCATTACTACCTCTTGTGGTAGGGCATCCACAGTCTGACTGCTCTAACTGTAAAGAACCCTTTCCTATTTAGCTGCCGGAATCGCTTTTCTTCCACTCGCAGTGAATGCCCCCTGGTCCTTAGTATTGTCTTTGGAAGGAATAAGTCATGCTCCAGTCCTTTATATTGACCACATATGTATTTATACATATAAATGAGATCTTCTCTGAGACGTCTTTTTTCTAAGCTAAACAAATCCAAATTTGTCAATCCCTCACCATATGGGAGGCCTTCCATTCCTTGTAGTAGTCTAGTTAACCGCCTTTGAACTGACTCTATCTTGTTAATATCCTTTATAAAAAGTGGAGCCCAAAACTGAATCCCATATCCAAGATGTGGCCTTACAAGTTACTTATAGAGGGGTAACAATATGTTGGGGTCATGGAATCTAATTTCTCTTTTTATACACCCTAAAATCTTGTTTGCTTTAGCAGCTGCTGCCTGACATTGAGTGCTGCTGCTCAGCTTATTTGTAACTAGAATACCCAAGTACTTCTGTTCTGTAGTCCCGAGTTTACTTCCATTTAATGTATACGCAGCTATAGGATTTCTCCATCCTAGGTGCATTACTTTACATTTATCAACATTAAATCTCATTTGCCAAGTATCTGCCCATTCTGACACCTTATCCACATCTTTTTGAAATATTGTACTATCAAGGTCCGTTTTTAATATCCTACATAGTTTGGTGTCGTCAGCAAAGACTGACACTTTACTATCAATTCCATCCACAAGGTCATTAATAAGTTGAGATTCTGGTTTGCCTTTTATGCTAAGTTGTTAAAGGGTCAATATTGACTTTTAGGATACCTATTTTCAGTAGGTGGCACTAGAGTTCAAATGCTCTTCCTCTCTGAAGGGACAATTTGCATATTTAATTTCCCAGAGGAGCATTGCATGGCACTTAAATCTCCTCATACTAGCATGCCAGATGTGACATGTCAAGCTCTATAAGGAGAAACCTTACTCCTTATATCCCAGTCTTAGCCTCTCACCTAGCTAAATCAGATCACAAACTTTGCACTGATGAAGGGCAATACCCCAAAAGACCATGTCTGCAAATTCAGATTCTTATTTGGCTTTTATCCTAAGTCACATGGCAAGGCTTGTGAAAGGGTCAGTACTGACTTTTAGGATTGCTACTTTCAATTGGTGGCATCAATGAGCAGAAGTGTGTAGCCCATGTTCACAGCATTTCAGTTGGACATACCTGACTGAATTTCAAGTTTTAGGACACTAAAAATTGTTACTTTATAAAAGTTAATAATCTTATAAAACCACTTGCACTTGAATTTTTTTTCTATGAGACTAAAAGAATACATTAGCTCTGCTCTGGTAAGATGTCAAGTAATAAAGCATTGGTTTATTGTGATACATATCACACGACCAACGGGCCATGGGGATAGGGTCACTCGTTACTGGGCCGGTTCTGTTGTTAGGGAGGATCAAGGCAGCAAGGCCTGGCTCCGTAACCCCGGTGGTGTCGTTTTAAGATGATGGGGGGAAAAGTTATTTACAAGGGGAGATGAATTTGTGATGCCACCTGTGGTGTGCAGCAAGATAGGTGCCATCACTGCGGTTCAGTTCCCTTATGGTCGGTGGTGATGCACCTGAGTTGGTATAGCTCTCCACAGGTAGAGCTGGGCCCCAGGGCTGTCGATGGGAGATAGATGGCAGGGTGCAGGGCCGGAGGCGCAGAAAATAACTTGCCAATATAGGAATGCAGTCACAAGTTCTTTTACTCACTTTTAATAGTTCCAGGTTACCATGACTAGTCAGAGGCTTCCCTCGGAGTGCTGGGTCATGCTGTGATGGGCCCCAGCCAATCCCCGGATAGTTCGGAGGCACAATCTGGTACACCCTTCTTTGTCCCTTCCCTGGTCATCTCCCTGTGCTGGCTTTTCCCGCCTACCCCGCGCCTCACACACAGTTTTCTGAGCCGGTGTCCGTGGATCACTTTTATGGGTGTCTTTCCTGCCTTGTCACTTGGTCCTATGTGGTCACCTTTTCAGTGAATTATGTGCGGTGGTGGCTTCGGTACTTGAAGTAACTTCAGCCTCTGGTTTACTAGCTGAGTCTTGCAGTTCTCCGGTAGTCTAGGGACTGATCCCCATTGCGGCCAAGTCCCTCCACACTAGTATGCCGGCTGTGGATATGGGCCCACGGGTGTATGGCATACTTCCCATAGCTCTAGGACTCCTTCTGTCCTGATCCTGGGACGGGCTGGTCCAGCTCCAGACCCCGGGACCTGTCTCCTCCGCTTCCACTTCCTGACTGACTAACGTTCTAAAGTCTGCTCCCACTAACTAAACTCCACCTCCAGACTGGCTTCAGGACTGTGTTTCCCCTAAGGTAACAGCTTGCCCTAACCATGGCCTAATGGAGTGTCACTAAATTAAGAGTGTGTGTCTGTGTATGTATTCACCGACTTGTGGCCTCTCCTTACCCGGGAATGGGATATCACACCTCTGGCTGAGATGCAGTAACTCTGTGGCGACTGGACCCTCAGGGGCGCCACACATAAATCACAGGAATGCCAGTAGATGGCAATTAATATAGTATCTGCCTTTGGCAACAATCATAATGGCAGTTTTATACTGAATTAATAATGCCTGAACTAGATATAAGCCTGTTATTCTAAGGTAGTTACAACAAAATACTTTCAGCTATTGAAATCTGAAAAATACAGGGATATACTTATCCATCATTCAATACCATCGTGGAGGCATCTGATTGGTTCCAAAAATATTCTACAGCAGGTTAATGACACCAAACATAGAGGCAATATCATTAAGAACTATCTTCAAAGTAAAGACAAACATGGAGTCCTAGAAGTGATGTTGTGGCCCTCACATAGAACTAATCTCAACATCATCAAGCCTGTCTGAAACTACAGTACATGAATTGACAGAAGGATTTGTGTAAACCTATATCCACAGAAGATCTGTGGTTAGTTCTCAAAGATCTTTGGAACAATCTCCCTGCTAAGTTCCTTCAAAAAAGGTGTGCAAGAGTATCTACAAAATCAATATTGTTATGAGGACAAGGAGTAGGCACACCTAATATTGATTTGTTTTAAAAATTGTTCCATATTCATTCCCTTTAATTTTGATAATAAAAATAACTATTAACACTTGTAATTTTTAATAGCATTCTTATTCTAAGTTCGCATGTCTTGTAATCATCTGTTAGAACGGATAATGCAGAGATCCTTTGGCAAAATTATTTAGTTTGGATCAGGTTTTTTTTAACATGGGAGTCTATGAAGAACGGATCTGTTAATGAATTGCTTCCATTTAAAATGGATCCTATAGACAAAAAAGGGAATCAATACAAATGCAAGGAAAACAGATGGCTAAATAGCAATCCGTTAACAGATCAATTCTCCATAGACTCCAATGTTAAAAAAAGGATCAGGAGACAGTTACTTAACAATGGACAAAAAAGTTGTGTGCTGCAACTTTTTTTGCCAACGGATCTCTGCAGGATCCGTTCTAACACATGACTGCTAGAAATGTGATCTCAGCCTTAGGCTATGTGCGCACGTTGCGTACAGTCACTGCAGAAATTTCTGCAGCGATCTGAAGAGCACATGTGCGCTTTAGATCGCTGCAGAAATGTCCGTAGTGAGCGCCGATTCCATGCGCTCTGCCTGCAGCTCCTGCCATAGACAGAGCAGGAGCTGCCGGCAAAGCGCAGGAAAGAAGTGACATGTCACTTCTTTTTACGCAGCGCTTCGGCAGTAGCCGAAGCGCTGCGCTCTTAAACGCCACGTGCGCACGGCCCCTGCACAATCTCCATAGACTGTGCAGGGGACGCAGGACGCATGCAGTTACGCTGCGCTGCAAAGCGCAGCGTAACTGCATGTATTTACGCAACGTGCGCACATAGCCTTAGGCTACGTTCACATGTCCTGTAATCATCCTTTAGAACGGATCCTGCTGAGATCCACTGGGAAACTGATTTTTGCAGGATCAGTTCTTTTAACAAAGGAGTCTATGGAGAACAGACCCGTTAACGGATTGCTATTTATCTTCCATTTGTAATGGATCCGGTAAGAAAACAATGGATATGTTACAAATGCAAGTACAATACAAGGCTAAATAGTAATCTGTTAATTGATCCGTCCTCCATAAACTCTTACGTTTAAAAACAGATCCGGCAGACATCAGTTATTTAACTATGGACAAAAAAAAGTTGTGTTTGCACAACTTATTTGCCAACGGTTCTCTGACGGATCCGTGCTAACGTATACCTCCAAGATATGTGAGATCAATTGTAGATAGGAAATAAGGCGCTCCTGGGAAAATGCTGATACTCGGATAGGATGCCATTCCGTATCAATATATAGAGAAAAATTGGAAAATTTTGCAATTTGAATGACCTTTAATGGCGGCTCAAAAGGTGTATAATCGTGTGACATTTCGGTCTTGTGACCTTAATCAAACATACACTAAAATAAATATAAGAAAAAACAAAAAGTCAAAACACATAAGACAACATAAATGATATAAAATAATGGGCATATACCAACGATTTCTCATTCCTTTCGACCTTGTGCCTGTTACTGAGGGTCATGTGACCAGAACCAACTTGCTCTACCACAGTGCCTAAGCTCCAAGATGTCAACCCTTAAGCCCTGGCACTGAGGTATTAATACTTAGGAGTCATAATTGCACCATGGCACAGCTCCCAGATAAATCCTAATGGCAAACGGAGAGGTTTGTAGTGAATATGACAAATGTTAAATGCTGTTGAAGGATTTTCAGGCCCCTTTATTTATGCAGCATACACTGAGAATAGGCAAAGCGGGGACCACAGACGAAGCTTACCAAAAATGCTGCATAAATTAATCTTATGACTTTTTCATGATGTCCTTTAGTGCATTGAAAATATTAGGATATATTAAAATCGGTCACATTGGTAACTGGTACATGGAAAAAGCAGTGTAATACATACCTTTATTGCGTTGGACATTTATTTCAAACCTCTTGAAAGTACATCAAATATTCAACTTTTTAGTAGTTGTTAAGTGACACTTAAAGACCTTAAATAACCTCTTGAGAAGTTTTGGACATTTTTCTGCTAAGATCATATGTGTAGAGTGCATGGAAAAGAAGTCTTTACTGCCTGGTGGCGTGGAAAAAGTGTGGATAAACAGCTGGATTTGTGATGTAGAAGTTACATTGCAGCTTTATATTGTGATTAAATGAAATAAAAACTTTTACATTTTAGAAATCACTATTTTTTTACTTATCATGAGCAAGTTTAATCTAGTCATTTCTAGTGAGTTGTAATATGATCAGTCAAAATTGGATATAATATCATTGTTAAAATTAAAATAAATTTAGTATGATTGAATATTACTTATGGCTCTTGGCTTTAGAGAGTGTCTCTATTAGCTGATCAATAGAGTTGGTGGTCACTAGGGTCCTCTAACCCCCTACACATGGAAGGAACAGTGATCACAATTGTAGACATGTTCTTACAAGTGACTGACACTCTATAAAAGCCTTATTCTTGTGCATTTGTACAACTAAGCAACCACTCCCTACATGGTAGGATGTGAGTGGTTGTTTCATCGGTATTTTGCACCTATGCTGTCTCAGCTTTTATCATGGGGGTCAGCTACACTATGTAGACTATTAGTGCTTCTGTTTTTTGGTGATGTTTTTTACATTTTATGTCCTTTTTGTTTAGTTGCTTTGAATTCTAGAGTTGGGTCTCGCAAGACAATGAGCACCCTTTACGTGAGTTACAAGCTTGGGTATTTTGGCCAAAATATCCACTAAAACCTTGTGCATTTTTATATCTTTGCATATTTTTAATCTTTTGCAGGGTGCAACCAAGCCATTTAGTGTTTACTTGGTGAAATGAGGTGTCTGTCCTTGTGATGTGAACTTATATAGTAATGGGCACCCCACCTGATCTAATAGCATGGGGACACGAAGAGGTTGTAAGCTAGTCCACTGTGTTCTACATGTATCTGTGTGACTGGTGCCCTATGCAAGCCTTATCTGTGTGCATTTAGAATACTAAGTAACTACTCCATCCATGAAGACGTATGTGATTGTTTGGTTCATCAGTATTTTGTACCTGTGGGGCCTCAGTCTTTATCATTACGATCTGTTGCATTCTGCAGTGCATTAATTTTGTGTCTTGCTGTTGGTGAATACGGATGCTTTTTTCTGTCATATTTTTTGGAATTTTAAGTCTTTTTTGGTGAGTGACAATTTATACTCTAACTTCCTGTTGTTTTGGGGAATTAGTACATTAGCTGCATTAAAAACCCTCTGATCATATCTGTTGTATTGAAGCATCTAATGAGCGTGTACAACTGAGCGTATACAAAGGTCACTGTGAAGGGAGGGGGAGCAGAGAAAGAATTGACATCACCTATTAGGATTGGTTATCAGATGTGTATAGAGGTGCGACCTGCCATTATAATCCTGCCTCTATTGCTAAGAAAAACTGCTTTAAACTCTTCCTGAAAAGATGTCTATTAGTGATGAGCGAGTACTAAAAAGCTCGGGTGCTCGAAGCTCGGGCCGAGCCTCCCAAGATACTCGTGTACTCGGCCCGAGCAACGAGCCCAATGTTATCCTATGGGAGACCCGAGTATTTTTGTGAAATGACCCCCCGGCAGAATGTAGAAACCCTAAAAATGTCACAAAAGTCTCAGAAGAGTGCTCAAATGACATGGCAACAGCATGGGGAAGACCCCTTGAAGCATTTATCACTCAAAAGTCACAGCTGTGAACAATTTTGTCCGCGTTTCACGCCATTTTTACGGACTCACCAGAAAACCTTCCAAAATGACCCCAAAATGATTTTTTATGGCAGAAATGTTAAGGGCACATACCCAATAGTGAGATAGAGCTGGTGTATGTTACTTTTTGAGATTAATACATGAAAGATTTTACGTGAAAACATTGTGTGGCACTCCGATGTCCCTGAGAAGAGACGTACATGAAGGCCTCTTGAGTCTAATGTGCCCATTTTGAGGAAGTGAGTCTTTGTAGTATTTTCCTTTGCCAGGGCAGTCCAAAATTGTGAGGTTCACCAATGCCCCTGCATACAGACGTGCATGAGGGCCTGTAAACCTGAAGTGCCCATTGTAAGGAAGTGGGTCTATTGTAGTATAGCCCTTAGGCAGGGCAGCCAAAAATTGGGAGGCTCCACGTTGTCCCTGGGTAGAGACGTGCATGAGGGCCTCAAAACATTAAGTGTCCATTGTCAGGAAGTGGGTGTATTATAGTATAGCCCTTAGGCAGGGCAGCCAAAAATTGGGAGGCTCCACATTGTCCCTGGATAGAGACGTGCATGATGGCCTGAAAACCTGAAGTGCCCATTGTAAGGAAGTGGGTCTATTGTAGTATAGCCCTTAGGCAGGGCAGCCAAAAATTGGGAGGCTCCACATTGTCCCTGGATAGAGACGTGCATGATGGCCTGTAAACCTGAAGTGCCCATTGTCAGGAAGTGGGTGTATTATAGTATAGCCCTTAGGCAGGGCAGCCAAAAATTGTGAGGCTCCACATTGTCCCTGGATAGAGACGTGCATGATGGCCTGTAAACCTGAAGTGCCCATTGTAAGGAAGTGGGTCTATTTTAGTATAGCCCTTTGCCAGGGCAGTCAAAAATTGGGAGGCTCCACGTTGTCCCTGGATAGAGACGTGCATGATGGCCTGTAAACCTGAAGTGCCCATTGTAAGGAAGTGGGTCTATTGTAGTATAGCCCTTAGGCAGGGCAGCCAAAAATTGGGAGGCTCCACATTGTCCCTGGATAGAGACGTGCATGATGGCCTGTAAACCTGAAGTGCCCATTGTAAGGAAGTGGGTCTATTTTAGTATAGCCCTTTGCCAGGGCAGCCAAAAATTGGGAGGCTCCATGTTGTCCCTGGATAGAGACGTGCATGATGGCCTGTAAACCTGAAGTGCCCATTGTAAGGAAGTGGGTCTATTGTAGTATAGCCCTTAGGCAGGGCAGCCAAAAATTGGGAGGCTCCACATTGTCCCTGGATAGAGACGTGCATGATGGCCTGTAAACCTGAAGTGCCCATTGTAAGGAAGTGGGTCTATTTTAGTATAGCCCTTTGCCAGGGCAGCCAAAAATTGGGAGGCTCCACGTTGTCCCTGGATAGAGACGTGCATGATGGCCTGTAAACCTGAAGTGCCCATTGTAAGGAAGTGGGTCTATTGTAGTATAGCCCTTAGGCAGGGCAGCCAAAAATTGGGAGGCTCCACGTTGTCCCTGGGTAGAGACGTGCATGAGGGCCTCAAAACATTAAGTGTCCATTGTCAGGAAGTGGGTGTATTATAGTATAGCCCTTAGGCAGGGCAGCCAAAAATTGGGAGGCTCCACATTGTCCCTGGATAGAGACGTGCATGATGGCCTGTAAAACTGAAGTGCCCATTGTAAGGAAGTGGGTCTATTGTAGTATAGCCCTTAGGCAGGGCAGCCAAAAATTGGGAGGCTCCACGTTGTCCCTGGGTAGAGACGTGCATGAGGGCCTCAAAACATTGTTCCCATTGCAAAGGAGCGGGTCTCCTGTCGTTGTAATGTCCATTCTGCAAAGAATGGGCGAAAAAATTTACCACTGGGGGTATACCTGAAACAAAGGCCTAAGTATTGCAATTTGTAACGGTCATCATCATGGTGGCGCATGAGGAGAAGGAGGAGCAGTCCAGCGATTATCCAAAGTCCAGAAGTGTGTACCCATGGGTGAGTGGAGGTACATGGCAAACTTTAAATTCCGCTCTCATTTGCTGGTGGTGTGGTGAAGTCTGGCCCAATCCAACCCTTGTTCATCTTGATCAGAGTCAGCCTGTCAGCATTTTCAGTTGACAGGCGGGTGCGTTTATCTGTAATGATTCCACCTGCGGCACTAAAAACACGCTCTGACAAAACGCTAGCAGCAGGGCAGGCCAGGACTTCCAAGGCGTAGAGAGCCAATTCATGCCACGTGTCCAGCTTGGATACCCAATAATTGTAAGGCACAGAGGAATGTCAGAGTACAGTTGTTCGATCTGCAAGGTACTCCTTCAGCATCTGGGCAAACTTAGGATTTCTTGTGGCACTACCCCGCACTTCAGGGGCTGTGGTACGTGAGGGGCTGAGAAAACTGTCCCACATCTTAAAGACTGTTCCCCTACCTCTGGCGGATTGGACTTGTGCCTCTCTCGGCTGTACGCCTCGGTTGTCCACTGATTCCTGACCTATGCCGCTAGCGTTTTGTGAGGGGAATGCTTTGCCTACTTCCGTGACTATGGCCTTCCGGAACTGCTGCATTTTGGTTGACCTCTCCTCCACGGGAATAAGAGACAAAAAGTTCTCCTTGTAGCGTGGGTCTAACAGTGTTACCAACCAGTAATGATTGTCGGCCAAGATGTTCTTAACGCGAGGGTCACGAGACAGGCAGCTTACCATAAAGTCAGCCATGTGCGCCAGACTCTTAACAGCCAGGACTTCAGTAGCCTGACCAACAAGATGACTGAACATGCTGTCCTCCTCCTCCTCCTCCTCCTCCTCCTCCTCCTCATCTACCCTGTCCTCTGGCCAGCCACGCTGAACCGAGGATATGACTGGTGTGCATGTCATATCCTCAATTTGGCCGGAGAGTTGCTCCATGTCTTCATCCTCCTCCTCGTCATAGTCCTCCACTGCACGTTGTGATGAGACGAGGCTGGGCTGTGTGTTATCACCCACACCCACTACTGTTTCTTGCTGCAACTCATCGCGCTCCGCCTGCAATGCATCATGTTTGTTTTTCAGCAGAGACCGTTTTAGAAGGCAGAGTAGCGGTATGGTGACGCTAATAATGGCGTCATCACTACTCACCATCTTGGTGGAGTCCTCAAAGTTTTGGAGGATGGTACATAGGTCTGACATCCATCTCCACTCCTCAGGTGTTATGTGTGGAGTTTGACCCATTTCCCGACGGCTTAGGTGATGCAGGTACTCAACAACTGCCCTCTTCTGCTCACATATCCTGACCAACATGTGCAGAGTTGAATTCCAACGCGTGGGGACATCACACACCAGTCTGTGAGCCGGAAGATGCAAACTGCGCTGAAAGCCGGCAAGGCCGGCTGAAGCAGTAGGTGACTTTCGAAAATGTGCAGACAGGCGGCGAACTTTTACCAGCAGATCAGACAGCTCTGGGTATGACTTTAGAAACCGCTGAACCACGAGGTTGAGCACATGGGCCACGCATGGAACATGTGTCAGCTGGCCTCGCCTCAAAGCCGCCACCAGGTTCCGGCCATTGTCACACACGACCTTTCCTGGCTTTAGGTTCAGAGGTGTGAGCCAGTGATCTGCCTGCTGTTTCAGAGCTGTCCACAGCTCTTCTGCATTGTGGGGTTTGTCACCTATGCAGATTAGCTTCAGCACAGCCTGTTGCCGCTTCGCCGAGGCAGTGCTGCAGTGCTTCCAGCTTGTGACTGGTGTGGAGGGTACAGTGGATGAGGATGCGCAGGAGGAGGATGAGGCTGAAGAGCATGACATTCCGGAGCTGTAGAGTGTGGGTGAAACACTGACTGAGGTAGGGCCTGCAAACCTTGGTGTGGGAAGGACGTGTTCCGTCCCTCGCTCAGACTGGGTCCCAGCTTCCACAATATTAACCCAGTGTGCCGTCAACGAGATGTAGCGGCCTTGCCCACAAGCACTTGTCCACGTGTCTGTGGTTAGGTGGACCTTGGGTGAAACAGCGTTGTTCAGGGCACGTGTGATGTTTTGTGACACGTGGTTATGCAACGCGGGGACGGCACACCGGGAGAAATAGTGGCGGCTGGGGACCGAGTAACGTGGGACAGCTGCCGCCATCAGGTCACGGAATGCTTCTGTCTCCACCAGCCTAAAAGGCAACATTTCCAGCGCAAGCAGTCGCGAAATGTTAGCATTTAGAACTGTGGCATGTGGGGTGTTGGCAGTGTATTTGCGCCTGCGTTCAAAGGTTTGCTGAATGGATAACTGAACGCTGCGCTGGGACAAGGACGTGCTTGATGATGGTGTTCTTTCTGCGTAGGCAACTGCAGGTGCAGGAGTGGAGGAGGCTTGTTCGCAGGCAGCATGGACAGGGGATTGGCTCGCATGCACAACCAGCGAAGATGTAGCAGTGACATCAGCAAGCACTGCTCCTCGACTCTGTTGTACTTCCCACAAAGTCGGGTGCTTGGCTGACATGTGCCTGATCATGCTGGTGGTGGTCAGGCTGCTAGTTTTGGTACCCCTGCTGATGCTGGCACGGCAGGTGTTGCAAATGGCCTTTTTAGAATCATCTGGATCCAACTTAAAAAACTGCCAGACTCGGGAAGACCTAACATTTGTACAGGCACCTTGTGTCGTCGTGTTGTTCCGGGGAACGGTTGCCTGACTTCTGCCTGGGGCCACCACCCTGCTTCTTACTGCCTGTTGTGATGCTACGCCTCCCTCCCCCTGTGCACTGCTGTCCTCGCTCTGCATATCCTCCTGCCAGGTTGGGTCAGTTACTGGATCATCCACCACGTCGTCTTCCTCTTCCGCACCCTGCTCCTCCTCCTGACTTCCTGACAATTGTGTCTCATCATCGTCCACCACTTGTTGAGACACGTTGCCAACTTCGTGAGAACGTGGCTGCTCAAATATTTGGCCATCTGTACAGACGATCTCCTCATGACCCACTTCAATATGAGCTGGCGAGAGGCCAGAATGTGTGAATGGAAACGTGAACAGCTCTTCCGAGTGTCCAAGTGTGGGATCATTAATGTCCGAGGAGGACGTGTACTCAGCCTGGTGGTAGGAAGGAGGATCAGGTTCAGAAATGTGCGGTGCAGTATCACGGCTACTGACACTTGACCGTGTGGAAGACAGAGTGTTTGTGGTGGTGCCAATCTGACTGGAAGCATTATCTGCTATCCAACTAACAACCTGTTGACACTGGTCTTGGTAAAAGAGCGGTGTACTGCTGCGGTCCCCAAGAATTTGGGACAGGACGTGCGAGCGACTAGATGTGGCCCTTTGTTGTGGCGAAATTAGAGCTTGCCCACGATTTCGGCCTCTGCCTGCACCACCATCACGTCCACTTCCTTGTTCCTTGCCAATGCCCTTGCGCATTTTGCAATGCTGTGCACTGCTGACGTGTATATTCACTACTTGTGCGTTATATCAAAGTTTGTGGAAATTGCACACAAGTGCACCTGTACGCTGCCACCAACAGGCACACACGTGCGGTTTTAAAAACCAAGCACGGACGCAATAAGAACCTAACAGGTTTTTTTGGGGAGCTACAATTACAGACAAGTCAGACACTATCTGGACTGTTTTACACTGTGTACACCAGCCCCAGATATGATGAAGGCTGGTATACGGTCACCACTACCCTGCCTGCCTGCCTGCCTGTATACTGGTACAATAGTCCTGACAAGGACTCTTCTGGTCACTAGCCTGTATTCAGACCTGGCTATACCCTGCCTGTATATAGCAACAATAGTCCTGAGAAGGACTCTGCTACTGTACTCCGACCTGGCTATACCCTGCCTGCCTGTATACAACTAGAATAGTCCTGAGAAGGACTTTTGGTCACACTGTTTGCAGCCCTGCAACTGAAAAAGCTATAAAGGGCCGCAAAGCTTTCCCTGAATCAGCGACACTCTCCCTGCACTGACTGTCTGGATAGCTGTGAGCAGAGCACAGCGCGCCGGCCGGTATAAAGGCTCGGTCACGCTGTGCAGGCCGGCCAATCACTGCAATTCCACAACTAACAGGGCTGTGGCATTGCAGTGGTCTGCCAGCCAATCCCTGCATGAGGGCTGGCTCTCAAAAGAGCGCCAACATGCAGAAATGAAGACCACGAGTACAGCACGAGTATCGCGAGATTACTCGGTCCCCGCCGAGCAGCCCGAGTACAGCGATACTCGTGCGAGTACCGAGTAGTTACAAGCATGCTCGCTCATCACTAATGTCTATGACACCACTACACATGTTCAAGGTTTGCTGTGTCAGATTTGTTGCATAGGACTTCAGGCGTCTTGGAGCTAGTATGTTCCTCCTCTCACAGTTGATCAGGGATGAGGTGGCCAAGTGCAGGGTCTTTTTGTGAACTGGACCAATGCTTTTGTAGCACTCCTTTAAGAGAAATGAGCTTCATGGAAATTAGTAGAAATGGGCGAATAGTTAAATATTCAAGTTCAAATTATTTTTCCCGAATAATTTGCACTATTGTATATTCGTACCGACTAACAAACCTAATGAAAGTCAATGGGAGACTCTAGTCATTTCTGGAGGACCTTGGACGTTAGTCTGGGAGGGCTGTAAAAATGCTGAAATAAATGAAAAGGTGCTAAAACTGAATGGGAACAGCATGGCGAAGATGCCTGGATGCATTTCTAAGTTGGTTTCTGGGAACAATGTTGTCAGAGTATTAGAGGGATTAAAGCTGGAGAATGTTTACACTTACTGTGTTTCCCCGCAGCTGTCACACTGCTTTCTGGTCATTAAAGTTCTTGACTATGCACTGCTTCCCCTGCCCACACTGCATAACAGTGTCTGTCATTGGTTGCAATCCTGCTTCCCTCACCGACAGTTGTCATTAACCCTTTATATTACCCCAATTGTCACCGCACCAGGGCAATTGGAATGAGCCGAGAAAAGTGCCAATAATGACGCATCTAATGGTTTCGCCAACACTGGGGCGGATGTGAGTTGCTATTTTTAGGCTGAGGATGACACAGTAACCATGGGCTTCCCCAGCCTGAAAATACCAGCCCCCGACTATCCGCTTTATCTTCGCTGGGTACCAAAATTGGGGGGTACCCCACAATGTTTTTAAAGTTATTTAAGTAATTTAAAAAAAAAAAAAAAAACACATGAGGTTTCTTGTGTTTTGATACACAGCCAAGATAATGCACACAGCTGTGGGCTGCAACCTGTAGATGTCTGCTTTATTTAGACTGGGTATCAAAATATGGGGGACCCTACGCCATTTTTTCAAATTATTTATTTATTTTTACTCTCCACTTCAAGAACCAAGACAGCTAGTGTGAGTGCATTTACAGAAACTGTCATAGGGGGTGAGTGGTAGAAGCTGAAGTGCAGCCAATCACAGACACTGTTACAAAGGGGGGGTGGAGGAAGCAGGACTGCAGCCAATCACAGACACTGTTACAGAGGGTGGATGGGGAAAGCAGTACATATTCATAAGGATTAATGAGCAGACCCTGAAGCAATGTTACAGCTGTGGAGCAACACAATAATTGTAATTATCCTGCTTTAATGACCACACTTCACTTTTTTTTTCACTGCACTTCCGAATCACAGTATTGCCAGTAGCAAAGATGGCTACAGCATTACTGTGATTGACAAGCAATCCCAGCATGTTTAGTGGCTGAAAATCAGATGCCAAAAAGGTGAGAAGGGAACTCAAAACTCACAAAGCGAATACCAAAATGCTCGTCAAGTAACGAATATCGCTAATACCGTACTATTCTTTTGAGTAGTGAATAATGCAGAACAAATTTGCTCATCACTAGAATTAGTAATAAAGTTACTTGCAAACTCATTTGTTTCCTTTTTATTGTCTTTGGCTTTGGGTTCCAAACATTGTTTCTGTATGAGCCTCTTTGACCTATGATAGCCTTGCTTCATTAAACCTATTAGGCCTTTTGTTTAAGGTCACATAAATTACTGTAATTATGTTTAATCTGTCGATATTGGTTGTAAGATATGTTTGTAGTGATTATATGAGAAATGGATGTAACCAGTCCTGCTGTCTACTTCCTTGAAATAGGTTTTGGTGGTGATGGAGTTTTCCTGATAGGAGATGTTCAAATCCATGCTACATTTAAGAACTCTGAATGTGTCAGAATGGCCACACAAAGTAATCTAAGTGATACATCATTGGAATCAGGATTTCTTTTCCTACATCATGCTGCTCTCAAATGTGGTAGCAAAAACCTGCTGACTGATTTCCTTTAAAAATTGGATTTGTAGCCTCTTCTTCTTTTCTCTGGCCTTGTCACTTGGGTGCTTTAGCTAAATGATTAAAAGCAAGACATGATGAAGGTATTCGGAAGCAAGCATTGTTATATTAAAAATATATTAATTTGGCATTTTCATTTAGGGTTGGGGCTATGAGGGTATTTACCAATTTACTTGGGGATGGGGTTGTGAATATTTATGTCTTTATTCAAGATTATCATAATTTCAACCCATACACAAAATAACTTCACATGTTGTAAGTGTTTTTTTATGGTGTGGTTGCTTTTATGGATAGATTCCTATATTGGCACTTACACTGTTTATCTTTCAGATTTCTGTCATTTGCATGTACAAAATGTATCGTTTACATATGCAAATTCTAGCAGTCATAACAAACAAGTTTTACACCAAGCTAGAAAACAGCTTTTAATTAAAATTAAGCCAGCCAATATATTTTGTGAAAGACGTGTATTGGGTTTATGAAGCTAAAGCCTAAAATGCATCCTTCTGTAGTATAAAACATGAAATCTGGTAAGACCTCATTGTTAATAGTTCTTCAATATTCTTTAATAAATGTGTAATATACACTATCAATTGTGTGAGGATACTTTGTGCCCATTCATCCTAAAGAGGGTTTACTAAGTCAGCAACTGATATTGGGCTAAAAGGTTACAAATAATGGTTCTACAACCCCTGGCAAAAATGATGAAATCACCTGGTTCTGAGGATGTTCATTTATACTGTGTGCAGAATTATTAGGCAAATGAATATTTTGATCCCATGATACTTTTTTTACATGTTCTCCTACTCCAAGCTGTATAGGCTTGAGAGCCAACTACTAATTGAGTAAATCAGGTGAAGTGCATCTCTGTAATGAGGAGGGGTGTGGTGTAATGACATCAACACCCTATATAAGGTGTGCTTAATTACTAGGCTACTTCCTTTCTTTTGGCAAAATGGGTCAGAAGAGAGATTTGACGGGCTCTGAAAAGTCCAAAATTGTGAGATGTCTTGTAGAGGGATGCAGCAGTCTTGAAATTGCCAAACATTTGAAGCGTGATCACTGAACAATCAAGCGTTTCATGGCAAATAGCCAAGATAAAACGTCAAGACTGGGCTAAGAAATATCTTAAGTAAGGATGAAAACAAGGAGCGCATGTGTAGGGTCGCAATGTAAGCGGTGAGAACAAATAGTTAAAATTTGCTCACCTAATAAGATTGTGCAGTCCTCGCACAACCCCGGTAAAAGACGTGAGTGTTATTATACTTGCGCTGTTGGAGACTGAATCCAGGAGATCCTTCCAGGAGATAAGCCACTTGTGCTGCCGTGTCAGGCTGGGACAAGGACTCCTCCAGCCGGGGAGTTTCTCCACAGGAGCCTTCCAAAAGGAAGGTCTCCCGTGCGGCCGGTCTGCAGGAGTCACTGGGTGTCAGTATTTCTGGTTGCGAGTAAAGCCTCCGTCCAAGCAGCTCCTGCCGTGAGTCCCCAAAGGGGAAGAAAATTGTCAGAAAAAATGAAGCACTGTCTAATGGAGCGCTATGGAGGCTACAGGGATGTAAAAGTTCAATGGTTTTTATTAATTCACATAAACCACAACGCGATCTGTGTCGCCCTGGACAAGCCAGGGGCCACAGAGAACAACACTAACACACCCCACACTCCCATCAGGCACATCAAGGTCAGACACAAAACCCTTGTTGCCTTCCTCCAGGGGCTGATGTCCACATTAGGGGGTGGAGCCAGGCGGTTGGTCTCCACCCACCAAGGAGTTCACAGTCCTGGAGGAGGGAAAAGAGTCAGATTAGTTCAGGAGTTGGAGGAGTGAGGAAGTGAAGTGGTACTAGAGCAAACA
Source organism: Anomaloglossus baeobatrachus (assembly GCF_048569485.1). NCBI lineage: Eukaryota > Metazoa > Chordata > Amphibia > Anura > Aromobatidae > Anomaloglossus > Anomaloglossus baeobatrachus. The sequence goes on along the minus strand of NC_134353.1, from coordinate 544,257,996 downwards.
AACAGTCTGAAGAGCGTCCGGGTGTGTGGCCCGGGCGAGACAGCAAGGTTGGCAGACGGTGGTGACCGTCTGCAGGAGTGGCCGATTGGAGTCTACTGTAAGGACCGTGGACGGGTGGTGGCCCGGCGGTACCGGACCGGTACACAAAGAGAAGCCAGCACCAGTGGCACGGGCCTTTCGGACCCCGGCAAGGCTAGGAGTCGCCGTGAAGTTGCCGAATCCGTTAGTGAAGGGGACCTCCGGGTTTCCAAACAGTCAAGTCCCGACAGAAGGCAACAGTCTAACCCAGTGTGAGAGACACCGCCACCGCCAAGGCAACCGTTTCTCAGGGCCAGCGCCTGCGGGCAAAAGGGGCTCCTCCGGCCCATATCCAAGTCGGAGAGCAGGTTACCGGTGGGAACCCATCAAAACTGTACAGACAGAGTAGGTGCAGGGAAAAGACAGTCACCGCTAACCTGCAGGGAACCACAACACCGCAGCCGTCCGAGGGACCCGTCCATCCAGCCGCTTGTTTTACCGTGAACTGTGTCATCATCATTGGGCTGAGTGAGTACCTCTGTGCCGTGTGGCACAGCGCTGCCCCTGCGACCGTGCACCTCAACAGGCCCCACAACCCACCTGTCATCCATCCCTACCCCATCAACGGGCCCTGGGACAACCAACCCCCTACCCACGGAGGGGAGGATTAACAACCAAAGCTGCTCCCTGTCACCGCTCCCAAGATCCCCGTCCAGAGCAGCGGTGGTGTCCACACAATCACCACAACCGTGGGTGGCGTCACGGACAATATTCCCCAAAACCCAAACCACCCCTTTTCACTCACGGGCGAGGAGCGCCGCTCGAGTCCCCGGGATCCGGCCCATCGCTCGAGCCACCAAGCAGCAGCAGCCGCAGCAGCGGCAGCCGGACCCGAGCAGTGGGAGAGCGCAGCATCCCCTCCTCCGCCCGCGACAGATCCATCTGACGAAGATATTGGACTATATCGAAACGCGTTGTGGTTTATGTGAATTAATAAAAACCATTGAACTTTTACATCCCTGTAGCCTCCATAGTGCTCCATTAGACCGTGCTTCATTTTTTCAAGAAATATCTTAAGACTGATTTTTCAAAGGTTTTATGGACTGCTGAAATGAGAGTGACTCTGGATGGGCCAGATGGATGGGCCAGAGGCTGGATCAGTAAAGGGCAGAAAGCTCCACTCCGACTCAGACACCAGCAAGGTGGAGGTAGGGTCCTGGTCCTGGGTCCAGGGTACTGGTATGGGCTGGTATAATCAAAGATGAACTTGTGGGACCTTTTCGAGTTGAGGATGGAGTGAAACTCAACTCTCAGACCTACTGCCAGTTTCTGGAAGATAACTTCTTCAAGCAGTGGTACAGGAAGAATTTGGTATCTTTGAAGAAAAACATGATTTTCATGCAGGACAATGCTCCATCACATGCATCCAACTACTCCACAGCGTGGCTGGCCAGTAAAGGTCTAAAAGATTAAAAAATAATGACATGGCCCCCTTGTTCACCTGATCTGAACCCCATGGAGAACTTGTGGTCCCTCATAAAATGTGAGATCTACAGGGAGGGAAAACAGTGCACCTCTTGAAACAGTGTCTGGGAGGCTGTGGTGGCTGCTGCACGCAATGTTGATCCTAAACAGATAAAGCAACTGACAGAATCTATGGATGGTAGGCTGTTGAGTGTCATCATAAAGAAAGGTGGCTATATTGGTCACTAATTTTTTGGGGTTTTGGTTTTGCATGTCAGAAATGTTTATTTCTAAATTTTGTGCAGTTATATTGGTTTACCTGGTGAAAATAAACAAGTAAGATGGGAATATATTTGGTTTTTATTAAGTTGCTTAATAATTCTGCACAGTAAAAGTTACCTTCACAAACAGATATCCTCCTAAGATAGCCAAATATAAAAAAAACACTCCAACTTCCAAAAATATTAAGCTTTGATATTTGAGTCTTTTGGGTTGATTGAGAACATAGTTGTTGATTAATAATAAAAAAGTCCTCTAAAATATAACTTGCCTAGTAAATCTGCACACAGTGTAGTTGTTTACTTTTGTTTAAAAAAGCAGATCACAGACATGGCACAAAACTAAAATAATTTCAAATGGCAACTTTCTGGCTTTAAGAAACACTAAAAAAATCATGAAAACATAATGTGCTAGCCAGTAACGGTTACTTTTCAAGACAAAACAGGGGGAAAAATTCTGGAATCATTCAATTATGAGGAAAAATTTTGGAATCATGAAAAACAGACAAACAAAAGAACACTCCAATACATCACTAGTATTTTGTTGCACCACCTCTGGCTTTTATAACAGCTTGCAGTCTCTGAGGCATGGACTTAATGAGTGACCAACAGTACTCTTCGTTAATCTGGCTCCAACTTTCTCTGATTGCTGTTGCCAGATCAGTTTTGTAGGTTGGAGCCTTGTCATGGACCATTTTCTTCAACTTTCACCAAAGATTTTCCATTGGATTGAGATCCGGACTATTTGCAGGCCATGTCATTGACCTTATGAGTCTTCTTTCAAGGAATGTTTCCACAGTTTTTGCTCTATGGCAGGATGCATTATCATCTTGATAAATGATTTCATCATCCCCAAACATCCTTTTAATTGATGGCATAAGAAAAGTTTCCAAAATTTCAATGTAAAGTTGAGCATTTATTGAAGATGTAATGACAGCCATCTCCCCAGTGCCTTTACCTGACATGCAACCCCATATCATCAATGACTGTGGAAATTTACATGTTCTCTTCAGGCAGTCATCTTTTTATTGTTTAGCTTTTCTGTATGTAAATCCAATTCCTTTAGGCGGTTTGTTACAGTTCGGTCACAGACATGGACTCCAGTTTCCTCCCATTCGTTCCTCATTTGTTTTGTTGTGCATTTCCTGTTTTGGAGACATATTGCTTTAAGTTTCCTTTCTTGACGCTTTGATGTCTTCCTTAGTCTCCCAGTATGTTTGCCTTTAACAACCTTCCCATGTTGTTTGCATTTGGTCCAGATTTTAGACACAGCTGACTGTGAACAACCAACATCTTTTGCAACATTGTGTGATGATTTACCCTCTTTTAAGAGTTTGATAATCCCCTCCTTTGTTTCAATTGACATCTCTCATGTTGGAGCCATTATTCACGTCAGTCCACATGGTGCAACAGCTCTCCAAGGTGTGATCACTCCTTTTTAGATGCAGACTAACGAGCAGATCTTATTTCATGCAGGTGTTAGTTTTGGGAATGAAAATTTACAGGGCGATTCCATATTTTTTTCCTCTGTTTGGTCTTGAAAAGTAACCATTACTGGCTAGCACATTATGTTTTCATGATTTTCTTTTAGTGTTTATTAAAGCTAGAAAGTTGACATTTGAAATTACTTTAGTTTTATGCCATGTCTGTGATCTGCTTTTTTTTAAACAAAAGTAAACAACTGAATTAACATCCTCAGAGCCAGGTGATTCCATAATTTTTGCCAGGGGTTGTATTCGATGTTTCAAAATGTTCCATAGAATTGAAATCAGGGCTCTGTGCAAGTCAATTAGGTTCCTTCAAGTCACATTCTTAATCTAAGGGACAGATTCTTCAAATCTTTGAAGCCATTATTCTATACTAATAGCTTTGAAAATTTGCAACTTCGAGCTGTGCAAAAATTTTGTGACTTGTTGCATTTTCACACCACTTTCTCCCAGTTCCGCCAAAATGGGTGGAGTTGAAGCAGGACAGAGGTATGGGATGGGTCTGACACCACAACTCATCTAGTTAATAATGAATTGTGGCATTTCCTAAGTAAGAAATCTAACTCCAGTCCTCAACTGGAATAATATTTGTGGCATGGCAGATGGAGTCACATGCCACACATCAGAAATGTCTTATTGATGAATAGGTGTATACTTTTCGTGAATCGGGAATGTCTGACTCAAACATGCCCCCTCAACAAAATCAGCATCAGCATCACCATTCTTGATGAAATATTTAGAAGGCTTTTTAGCACAGTGCACAGCCATGTTGGAAAAGGAAACTTGTCACAATTGTCTAAAATGTCTTTGCCTGCTAAAGCATTAACATTACACTGAAAGAAAATAAAGGAGCCCAGCCCAAACCCTTAAAACCAGCTCCTATCATTATCCTCCAGAAAATGTTACAGTAGTACAGCACTAATCATTTCGGACGTATAAATGTGCACATATACTTTCATCTATGCTAATCCAGTAACAAACTAGGCTTGTCAGCGAATTCAATAATAACCTAGGCTTGTCACTGTCCATTTTGACCATATAGTCTACTCAGGGGTCATTTAGAAGTCAGTCATTTTTCTCATACAAAAAAGTCCAAGTTTCGCCAGTGTTTTTGATTAGATTTTTGTAATTCAGGTCAGTTTGTCAGTTTTTATCATCAGTTTTTGTGTATGAGAAAATAATATGATGGTGGTACTCAAGCTTCTGTTATAAAACAATTCAGGAAAAATTACGTCATATTTCATTCAAGTGCTGTCCAATTTTTTTTGTGGACCCATGACTTGGACAAAAAATCATCTCAATGATTTTTTGTATACCACTCAGTCCGCAAAAACACATTGACATCTGAACAGGCCCATATACTGTAATAGATATCAGTTCTATCCGTGAAAAACACAGAACTTATATCTTAAAAACTGATGTCTAAATGATCCCTAGCTAGGGCTGAGCAGATCCGAACTGTAAAAATCTGGATCCGCGCAGTTTCAAAGATGCCCAGTTGCCAGACCCGGATCCAGAATTCCAGGTGCACGATCTGGATCCGGCACTGGGGAAAATAATTGAAAAATAAAGAAAAACAGAAATAAAACAGCCTTTCATACTTACTGAGACTTGGTGTCATGGCGGCACACTGCTTCTGGGTCACGCATTCAATTTCTGTACTGTTCATCGTATACACATAGCTTTCCGTATTTTCCCCGCCCACCAAACATTCTCTAAGCTGTGATTGGGACCTCGTGTGGATTACGTCAGACATGCAGGGTGTTGGTGGTTAATAAACAGGTGAAGAAGGGTGTGTGTTTTGTACTTTATTCCAAATAAAGGATTTTTTTCTGTATCTGTGTTTATTTACTTTCATTTACATGTTAGTGTGATGCAGGTATCTCATAGATGCTTGTGCTATCATTAACCTAGGGTTTAGTAGCAGCTGTGTGATGGTATTAACCCCTTATTACCCCGATTGCCACCGCTTCAGGGCAATCGAGAAGAGCCGGTAAAGCACCGGGATTGTCACATCTAATAGATGCGTCAATACCAGGTGGCTGCGGGCTGAGACTACCAGCCGCCATCTGGCATTATCATGGCTGGGGATGAAAATTGGGGGGGACCGCACATCATTTTTTTTTTTAAATTTATTTAAATAATAAATAAAAAAGCCACATCACCGGCACAGCCGCGCACACTTCTGATAGGAACGTGCATGTGTTTCTGAAACACATGTACATTCACCATACTGACTCGCAGACACTTGCACTGCTTTCCCCGCCCACCGGCCACCCCGCCGCCTTGATTGGTTGCAGTCAGCTGACATGCTGCCACTCAGGGTGGGGGTGCATCTAACTACAACCAATTCCACGCGCTAGTGGGCGGGCAATACAATGGATTTTGAATTGTCGGCTCCAGAAGGGAAAAGCGTGACCCGGAAAGAGTTTGCTACCATGACAAAGCGTCGGGTGAGTAAACCGTGCGCGCTCCTACTCCCCTATCCCCTCCACAAACATTTTTAATCTCCGGATTCTGGTCCCCGTATACTTATATGGGCACCGGAATCCAGAGCGGATACAGATTTTTTTTTCAGTCCGGCAGTGATCCGCCAGTCCTGGATTTTGGCGGGTTCGATCAACTCTATTCCTAACTCCTCTGGATGTGGATAAAAAGGCCTTACACTGGGACTCAAAATAATAAGTCTATTGTTTATATATTAGATCAGTAGTCCCCAACCTTCCTTACCTTTACAGTGACATCCAAGTTTAAAATAGGGTTGCGTGCCACATCCAGAGCCCTCATTCCCCTCCCGCATGCCCCATAGTAGTGGCACTAAAAGCACTCATTATAATAATAGCCAAAATTTCCCCACAAAAATAACATGGAGGAAGTATAGATGCATCCAGGGTTTTCCACCTTACCCCCAGTGGGTATCCTTTCATCAAGAACTCCCACCGTTCTATCTCATTGAACATCAGTCACCTCCTCTATCTAGCAGTATCTTACTATCTCCATCTTACTACATACTTAATTTATCTCTTTAGCCCAAGTCCTGTATATGTACTTCCTGACCAGTTCTTCTGTGGGGATTTGTTAAGCCTGGTGCCAATGCACCAAGTTGGCAGACTACCATGAGCAACAAATTGTAAGGGGGTGTAATGCTTGTGTGACGCCCTGGCACCGGCAGGTGGTCACAGAGGTACATAACACCCTACATAACATCTTCCCACACAGGGTTCCATCAGCCACAAAATCCTAGTCACCCCCCTCAGGGTAAGAAGGACACACTAGTTGCCAGGACCAGTCGGATTGGGAGCACCCACCTAGTGGTCTTGAGGATCCGGGGACGGGAACCAGAGATTGAGCAGTAGAGTGTAGTGTGGAGTAGTCGAGTGGAGAGGAGTGACAGTGACAGGCTGTCAGAGGAAAGCTGAGCCTAGGGAAGTGTAGACAGGGTAGCTGGCTAGGGGGCAAGCAGTGGACCGTGTCTAAAGGAGATGGGAATACGGTCGCGGGAGATCCAGATTGGAGCGGGACATGGTTGGAGCCCACCGGTACCGACCACAGAGATCCGGTCCGGAAACCGTGCACAGGCGGGGTACCTGGATCCTAGTTAGAAGACGGTTGCAAGCCCCTTCTCTAATTCACTAGGCCAGGAGCAAGGTTGCAGGCCTTGTTCCAGCAGTGTCAGCCCAGATAGAGAGAAACGGAAGCCCACCGCGGGGGATAGGCTATCCGAATTCACCCACTGAAATCCCAAGGGTCAGTTTTTGCGGGCACGTCTCCCAACCAGACGATACTGGGAGTGGACTTCCCCGTTCCAGACAGAGTTGTTCCAAAGTGAGGAAAAATTAGAAGTGCCGGAGGAAGGGACATCGATACACCAGCCGGGTGTGGGACCCGAGTACACCCGAACGCGGCAGCCGGCCACTAACACCTTGGTTTACCAACAGACTTGTGTGCAATCATTGAATAGTGAGTACACCAACACTCCCCGGTCCGGCCCAGCATGCCACCTCCAGCCCGCATCGCTCCTTGTATCCTGGACACTGAGCCCCGGGGCATCCATCCCTACCCACAGAGGGGTTAACATCCAGCTGCCATCCCATCGCCCCCAGGTGCTCCCCAACAGCAGCGGTGGTACCACATCTCACCACACACCGTGGGTGGCGTCACGAAGTACTATCAGCAATCCCCGTACATATACGTCCCTTTTTATTTGAGTGTCCGCGCAACCACTGGGTCTGGAGGATCCCTCTAGCCACTGCGGGTCCGGATCCGAGCAGCCTGACTGCTAACGTGGGGGCCGCACACTTGGCTGCCCCAGACCCGCAAATCCACTGTGTATAAAATGTAATATTTGAAGTTCATGTTTTGGTATAATGTGTTTAAATGGCCACTAGGTGGCCACAATGTGTAAACTGCTTCCCTGGCTAGAAGGAGTTAGTGAAGGGAAGGGGCTTAGTTTGAAAAATAACAGTTAAGAAATCAGTTAGAATGAGGATAGTCCCTGAAGGAGAGGAACAGATTACATCTGTGTGAGACGTGGTAGAGGAAAAGCCCAATAACTTTAATTTGGCATGACCTTCTGGGTCGAATCCGGGTGCTAGACATGCAGTGTGGCCTGGGTGGTGGCTATTCCCTGGCAGATACCTAACAAACCCCCTCAGTCAGCGGGAGGTCAATGGGTCCTTGAAAGAAGAGTAGATCTTGACTGACCGGGAAAACTTGTTTCTGCCGTGAACAATAAAGCTGAAGAAGAGTATGAGGAGCTTAAGGATCCCAATGGGAGCCCGAGTACCAAGTAAGCAGTTGACTGGCAAAATGTATTAATTATCCGTTGCTAATGGTAATCCCTTCGAGGAACAAGAATGGGCCCTCCTCAGATGAGATCAAAAACTGTTGTTGACAAGTAAAGAAGTTTGATTGAAAAAACCTGTGACAGTGTCAGTACTTACTCAAAGAGACTTGTTCCATTAGTCAGCATAGGGTTATATTAGAATAAATTTAACAATTTGCCGAAGGCAACAAATTCCCTGAACTAAAGCCTAGTTAAGATATAACTTTTAATTCATTTTATTAAAAAATGTATCAATAAACCCTGGGGAGGCTGCTGATAGGATTTTAAATTGCAAACACTGTGGTCATTAGCAAACAAAGAAATGTGTATACAGCATTATATACCGAATTTTTCAGACTATAAGATGCACTTTTTTCCTCCAAATCTTGGGGGAAAGTGGGGGGTGCATCCTATAATCCGAATGTATGCCACAGGGAATGAGGATGCTGCGGTGGAGTGGGTCATCAGTGGCATGAGCAGGCTGTAGCAGCGCCTACCGTGACCACGTGTGCCAGCTCATTAGCCTCTTTTCATATGCAGTGCATCCTCCCGCCCATCATCTCTCAGAGCTGAAGTCGGCGCTGACAGGTGTGCGGGATGATGGGCAGGGAATGCGGGCATAATTAACAGCCAGCCTGCATGATCATCCCTGGCAACTACAGCCTGGAGTGGTTATGTGTAACTATATGTACTGCCCCCCGCGTATCATCATGAGCGCGGGGGGCAGTGAATAAGTATACTCACTGGCCACCGATCCCTGCAGCATCACGATGTCCTCCTGTCTGCCGGTCCGCTGATGTGTGTGGAGAGCAGTGAGCATATTGACGACGTCATCGCTGTGCGCACGGCTCCACACAGGTCAGTGGCGCTGCTGCTGGCACAGACAGGGAGAGGAGCGATGCTGCGTGGAGCTAAGGAAAGGGGAGTATAATTTTTTTTTTTGTGTGCCACAGGATGCGGGTCATATACCAGGATGGGGGTGTGATGACATGGACTCAGTGCCTCACCATGGGTTAAGTTTCTTAAAATTCAGCCAGATATGATGAATGTTTGTTTATAAACAGGGGATAAGCCCCCAAGACTCTACAAGACTCTCTGGAGTCTAGTGTTAAAGTTCTTGTTGACTCATGTAATTGCCTTGGCCAGTGAAGGTCAGATACCCAGACAAATCAATTATTCAAACCTCCCATTGTATTACTATGTGTATTGCTAGATGCGATGTAACTTAGCTGTCTCTCCCTCGTCTCTGCCTCGTCTCTGACAGAAACCAATACTACTAGGGATATTTTGTATATGGCTTGAAATCTAGCCAATAAGAGCCCAGTCTTATCCACCAATCGTGAAAACCCCAATGATCTGAATGGAGAGCTCAGGGGTATAAGAAAGAGGACTATCCATTGCCCGGCTAGACTCTTGCTACATGATACCAATCTAAAGGGTACTTTACACGCTGCGACATCGCTAGTGATTACTAGCGATGTCGAGCACGATAGCACCCGCCCCCGTCGGATGTGCAACATTTGGTGATCGCTGCCGTAGCGAACAATATCGCTACGGCAGCATCACATGCACATACCTTGTCAGCGACGTCGCTGTGACCACCGAACAAACCCTCCTTCAAGGGGGAGGTGCGTTCAGCGTCACAGCGACGTCACTGCGATGTCACTAAGCGGCCGCCTAATAGCAGAGGAGGGGGCGGATATGAGCGTGACGTAACATCCCACCCACCTCCTTCCTTCCCCATTGCCGGTGGATGCAGGTAAGGAGATGTTCGTCATTCCTGCGGTGTCACATATAGCGATATGTGATGCTGCAGGAATGACGAACAACATCATACCAGCAGCAGCAACGATATTAACCCCTTCACGACCGGCCGATTTTTCGCTTTCCGTTTTTTTTTTTCGCCATTCTTTTTCTGAGAGACGTAACTTTTTTATTTTTCAGTCAATATGGTCATGTGAGGGCTCATTTTTTGCGGAACGAGCTGTACTTTTAAATGAAACCATCAGTTTTACCATATTGTGTACTAGAAAATGGCAAAAAAATTCCAAATGCTGAAAAATTGCAAAAAAAGTGCGATAGCACTATGGTTTTTGAGATATTCTATTCACTGTGTTCACTATATGGTAAAACTGATGTGTGGGTGTCATGCCTCAGGTCAGTGCGAGTTCGTAGACACCAAACATGTATAGGTTTACTTTTATATAAGGGGTTAAAAAAAAATCGGAAGTTTGTCCGAAAAAAGTGGCGCACGTTTTACGCCATATTCCGTGACCCGTAGCGTTCTCATTTTTCGGGATCTTAGGCTCAATGACGGCTTATTTTTTGCGTCTCGAGCTGACGTTTTTAACGGTACCATTTTTGCGCAGATGCTACGTTTTGATCGCTTCTTATTGCATTTTGCGCAAAAGTTGTGGCGACAAAAAAACGTCGTTTTGGCGTTTGGAATTTTTTTGCCGCTACGCCGTTTACTGATCAGATTAATTGATTTTATATTTTGATAGATCGGGCGTTTCTGAACGCGGCGATACCAAATGTGTGTATATTTTTTATTTTTTTAACCCTTTAATTTTCAATGGGGCGAATGGGGGGTGATTTGAACTTTTAGGTTTTTTTGTTTTTTTTTAATTTTTTAAAACTTATTTTTTAACTTTTTTTTTTATTTTACTAGTCCCCCTAGGGGGCTATTGCGATCAGCATTCCGATCGCTCTGCAGTATCTGCTGATCACAGCTGGAAGGCTGTAAACAGCAGATACGCTGTCTTTCTCTTTTGCTGTGCCCCGGGCACAGCGAAAGTGAAACCAACTCATGTGTAGTACAGGAGTCATCACATGACCCTGTGCTACCATGACAACTATCGGGAGTCACGTGATCGCGTCACGTGACTTCCGGTTTCGGGCGGTAAGTAAATGCTTACCGCAATCGCGCTTATAATGGCGCTGTCATGTATTGACAGCGCCATATAAGGGGTTAATCGGCACGAGCAGATAACGATTCTGCTCGTGCCTAGCAGGCACACATCTCAGCTGTGACAATCAGCTGAGATGTGTGCCGATCGCGGCATGCTGCCGCCGGAGGACCGCGGGCAGTAAGATTATGTCATTTAGGACGTAATTTTACGGCCCGCGGTCGTTAAGGGGTTAAGGAAATGAACGACGTGTCAACGAGCAACGATTTTTCCCGTTTTTGCGCTCGTTGATTGTCGCTCATTGCTGTCACACGCTGCGATGTCGCTAACGGCGCCGGATGTGCGTCACTAACGACGTGACCCCAACAATATATTGCTAGCGATGTCGCAGCGTGTAAAGCACCCTTAAGATCTGCGAATCCGATTGGCAAGCCATAACCGAACCTGGATTATAATACTACATGGACTTCAGCATTGAATGCAAGGATTCTGCTGAGATATCAAGGACTACCTAAGGAAGGAATCCAGCTTGGGACAATCCAGTCACCTGACTACATGCTTTGCGGCCCTCAGCCAGTTTCCTAAATCTGGCGTTATTTCATTCTCGGTGGGTGCCCGCCGAAAGCGGGGTGGTGTTGGTTTGGAGTAAATAGCTCTTGAAGATCTGAGGCACAGACATTCTAATCCCTGGTGAGCCAGCGGAAGAGTGAGAAACTGTTGCCTATTACATTCTGTGGTTTTGCTGGTTATGTGCCATATGCTGTTAATTGTTTGGGGATCCAATAAAGTCTTAATATTGTGATTCCCTCATCCTGTGTCCTCTGAGTAGTGTTCCGCCCATGGTTAAGGAGGTCGGGCATTCAGTTGGGATGAGCCCTGGGCCATGCTGTCTTTCTAAAGGCGGCTGGGTCAGTTGACAAGTGCACCCACTGACCCCCGTGTCTCCACAATTGGTGGCAGCAGTGGATTCAAACCCACGCCTCCAGAGAGACTGTAGGATGGGGGCACATATCAGGATGTGGGCATATACCTGTATGGGGGCATATACGGTCCCTGGATGTGGGAACATACCAGGATGAGGAACATATACATAACAGACCAACCTTCTTATTCAAAGAGTTTTCTTTGTTTTCATGACTGAAAATTGTAGTTTCACATTGAAGGCATCAAAACTATGAATTAACACATGTGGAATGAAATACTTAACAAAAAAAGTGTGAAACAACTGAAAATATGTCTTATAGTCTAGGTTCTTCAAAGTAGCCACCTTTTGCTTTGATTACTGTTTTGCACACTTTTGGCATTCTCTTGATGAGCTTCAAGAGGTAGTCACCGGAAATAGTTTTCACTTCACATGTGTGCCCTGTCAGCTTTAATAAGTGGGATTTCTTGCCTTATAAATGGGGTTGGGACCATCAGTTGTGTTGTGCAGAAGTCTGGTGGATACACAGCTGATAGTCCTACTGAATAGACTGTTAGAAATGGTATTATGGCAAGAAAAAAGCAGCTAAGTAAAGAAAAACAAGTGACCATCATTACTTTAAGAAATGAAGGTCAGTCAGTCTGAAAAATTGGGAAAACTTTGAAAGTGTCCCCAAGTGCAGGGGCAAAAACCATCAAATGCTACAAAGAAACTGGCTTACATGAGGACCGTCCCAGGAAAGGAAGACCAAGAGTCACCTCTGCTGCAGAGGATAAGTTCATCTGAGTCACCAGCCTCAGAAATCACAGGTTAGCAGCAGCTCAGATTAGAGACCAGGTCAATGCCACACAGAATTCTAGCAGCAGACACATCTCTAGAACAACTATTAAGAGGAGACTTTGTGCAGCAGGCATTCATGGTAAAATAACTGCTAGGAAACCACTGCTAAGGACAGGCAACAAGCAGAAGAGACTTGTTTTGGCTAAAGAACACAAGGAATGGACATTATACAAGTGGAAATCTGTGCTTTGGTCTGATGAGTCCAAATTTCAGATCTTTGGATCCAACCACCGTGTCTTTGTGCAACGCAGAAAAGGTGAACAGATGGACTCTACATGCCTGGTTCCCACCGTGAAGCATGGAAGAAGAGGTGTGATGGTGTGGGGGTGCTTTACTGGTGACACTGTTGGGGATTTATTCAAAATTAAAAGGCATACTGAAGCAGCATGGCTACCACAGCATCTTGCAGCGGCATGCTATTCCATGCTATTCCATCCGGTCTGCGTTTAGTTGGACCATCATTTATTTTTCAACAGGACAATGACCCCAAACACACCTCCAGGCTGTGTAAGGGCTATTTAACTAAGAAGGAGAGGGATGGGGTGCTATGCCAGATGACCTGGCCTCCAGAGTCACCAGATTTAAACCCAATCGAGATAGTTTGGGGTGAGCTGGACCGCAGAGTGACGGCAAAAGGTCTAACAAGTGCTAAGTATCTCTGGGAACTCCTTCAAGACTGTTGGAAGACCATTTCTGGTGACTACCTCTTGAAGCTCATCAAGAGAATGCAAAGAGTGTGCAAAGCAGTAATCAAAGCAAAAGGTGGCTACTTTGAAGAACCTAGAATATAAGACATATTTTCTGTTGTTTCACACTTTTTTGTTAAGTTTTACATTCCACATGTGTTAATTCATAGTTTTTATGCCTTCAATGTGAATCTACAATTTTCAGAGTCATGAAAATAAAGAAAACTCTTTGAATGAGAAGGTGTGTCCAAACGTTTGGTGGTGGTGAGGGCGTAAAGTACCCCCACCTGCAGGTTGAGCAGGACAACTGAATGGTCCCCTACTCTGAGAACCTGCACTCGTACGGGCCTGATACCTCCCTGGCAGTTCCCTTACTCAGCCACCCCTTTGCTCTCTCTAGCCTTGGGTGGTTTTCGGGTAGCACTACCAAGTGACCGGTCTCCCCCGTTGGTAGTCACTGCGCGGACGCTGTCAGTGTTGTGTCAGCTTGCAGGGTCTGCTCCACATGTCTCCTCTCCCTGAGTTGCACTCCAGACTGGCTCACTACTCCCTCCCCACTGTGGCTGCCTACGCCACCTAGCAACCAGGCTCTCTACCACACCCCTTGAGTGGACATGGAGGATACGCCCACTCCTGGATTCCCCAGGGGTCCCTATCAAAGGTAGATGTGTGAGACCTGATTACTATGCGCCTGTGTAGTCACATCTCGGTCAGCCTTCTGGTTTACCTGTGTTGCACTGACCCCAGCATGCGTGCAATACTCAGTGGTGCCTGACCAGGTCAGGGGCGCCACATATATACAAGGACGGGGATCATATACAAGGCAGGAGGATCATTACCAGGAAGGGGTCCCTTAGTTAGAGAATTTGGGGACATTACCCCCATAACAGTTCAGCAGCAGATCCTCGCCCCATAACAGTGTGTCATGACCATATTTTTTGCTTAAAATTTTATTTTCTTATTTTCCTTCTCTAAAACCAGGGTGCGTCTTTTGGTGTGGTGCGTCTTATAGTCTGAAAATACGGTACTGTGGCTGTAAGAGGAATAGACCCATATGACAATAATAACTGACAGACATAATGACTACATAGGCTATCTAACTCAGATCACAGTGCTTAGCGTTTTTAGTTATTCTTTGTGTGTCCATAGTTTACTTTTTAAAAAATGAATTAAAAGTTATATCTTAACTAGTCTTTAGGTTAGGGAATTTGTTGCCTTTGGAAAATTGTAAATTTAGTGTCAGTGCTTGTTACACATGAAGAAAAAGTATGCTTATTACTGTACTAGAAGGTGGCCCGATTCTAACGCATCGGGTATTCTAGAATTTATGTATTGTGTAAATTCAAATCCAATTCAAATTGCTTGTTTTCACCCACAAAGCTCTCCACAGTGCGGCACCCCCCTACATCTCCACCCTCCTCTCTGTCTATTACCCCACCCGTTCTCTACGCTCTGCAAATGACTTTCGACTAACATCCACACTAATTCGAACCTCCCACTCCCGGATTCAAGACTTCTTCCGAGCTGCACCAACCCTCTGGAACGCTCTACCCGAAGAAGTTAGGACAAAACACAACTTACTCAGCTTCAGGCGCACCCTAAAGATGCATCTTTTTAGGGCGGCCTATCACACTCCCTAATCAGATTCGTTTCACATAGTCCCTCTACAACTTCTCACAACATAACTCCACATCAAACTCCATGGCACCCAAATGCATCTCAAGGCTCTGGCCAACTGGTCCAGGAAACCATCCCCCATTTCCGTGAGATGGCTGGATTGTCATTGTAAATAAGCACTTGTACCCTGCCCCCCCCCCCTTCATATCTCATTGTAGATTGTAAGCTCTCACAAGCAGGGTTGTTTGTCTTTTCTTTTTTTTTTCTTTTTTTCCCTCTAAATATTGTATTTTCTGTAATTGTTACTTGTTTGTACATTATCCTCCTGAATTGTAAAGCGCTGCGGAATATGTTGACGCTATAGAAATAAAGATTATTATTATTATTATTAATGTATGATTTTTGTTATATATATAGATGTTGTTGTGTGTAGTTGCCAAGTGTTTGTGTAGGGCGCTGTAAATGTTCTGGGTGTTGTCTGGGTGGGGGTGTGTGAGAGCGGTGTTGTTTGTGTGTTGCGTTGTGTGTGTTGCGTTGTGTTGTTTGTGGAGCGCTGTGTGTCTGCAGCATTGTGTGTGTGTGGTGCTGTGTGTGTTGCGTGGTTTGTGTGGGTGTGGCTGTGGGGTGCGTGTGTGTGTTTTGGGGGAGGTATGTTTTGTGCAATGTGTGTGTGTTGCGCGGTATGTGCATATATTTGTGTACGCTGCGGTGCTTGTGTGTTGGGTGTTGTGTGTGTACGGCGTTGTCTGTGGGTGTGTGGGTGTCTGTGTAGGGCGGTGTTTGTGGTTCCCAGTATGTGTGTGGTGTGTTGTGCGGTGCGCGTGTGGCGGTGTGTGTGTGTTTTGGGGGGAGATGTGCACCCCCATCGTGCTCCATCCCCCATCGTGCTCCATCCCCCATGCTGCGCACCCCCCATCATGTTCCATCCCCCATGCTGCACATCCCCATCGTGCTCCATCCCCCATGCTGAGAACCCCCCATCGTGCTCCATCCCCCATGCTGCGCATCCGCCATCGTGCTCCATCCCCCATGCTGCTCACCCCCCATCGTGCTCCATCCCCCATGCTGCATACCCCCATCGTGCTCCATCCTCCATGCTGCACACCCCCATCGTGCTCCATCCTCCATGCTGCGCAACCCCCATCGTGCTCCATCCCCCATGCTGCGCACCGCCCATCGTGCTCCATCTCCCATGCTGCGCACCCCCCATCGTGCTCCATCTCCCATGCTGCGCACCCCCATCGTGCTCCATCCTCCATTTTGCGCACCCCCATCGTGCTCCATCCCCCATGCTGCACACCCCTCATCGTGCTCCATCCCCCATGCTGCACACCCCCCATCGTGCTCCATCCCCCATGCTGCGCACCCCCCATCGTGCTACATCTCCCATGCTGCGCACCCCCCATCGTGCTCCATCTCCCATGCTGCGCACCCCCCATCGTGCTCCATCCTCCATTTTGCGCACCCCCATCGTGCTCCATCCCCATGCTGCACACCCCTCATCGTGCTCCATCCCCCATGCTGCACACCCCCCATCGTGCTCCATCCCCCATGCTGCGCACCCCCCATCGTGCTACATCTCCCATGCTGCGCACCCCCCATCATGCTCCATCTCCCATGCTGCGCACCCCCCATCGTGCTCCATCCTCCATGCTGCACACCCCCCATCGTGCTCCATCCCCCATGCTATAATAGTCCTCCTATTATACTCAGAGAGGAGTATATTACGAGGACTATAATAGGAGGAATAGTCCTGGGGAAAGAGGAGTATAATGGGAGGAGTGGTCCTGGGGAAAGAGGACGGGGGCGGGGCCAAGCGGGCGAGGCGTCAGCGTATGCCGGCTCCCTGCAAATGTGTACCAGGAGCTGGTGTATGCTGGTAACCATGATACACATCGGGTAACTAAGGGAAGCGCTTCCTATAATTACCTGATGTGTATCATGGTTACCAGCATACACCGGCTTCGTCATGATCCCAGCATCGCAAGGTTATGTCCGCCGGGGGCAGGGCCGAGCGTGCCAATGTGTGCCGGGGCGGGGCCGAGCGGTCGAGATCCTGAGGCAGCACACATCGCTCCATGTGACACCCCGGGAACGATGAACACAGCTTACCTGCGTCCCACCGGCAATGCGGAAGGAAGGAGGTGGCTTGGATGTTACGTCCCGCTTATCTCCGCTCCTCCGCTTCTATTGGGCAGCTGCTGTGTGACGTTGCTGTGACGCCGAACGTCCAACCCCCTTCAGGAAGAGGATGTTCGCCGCCCACAGCGACGTCGTTAGGGAGGTAAGTACGTATGACAGGGGTTAACAACATTGTGTGCCAAGGGCAACAATTTGCCCGTGACGCACAAATGACGGGGGCGGGTGCGATCGCTCATGCGATCGCACGATATATCATCGCGTTTGACGGGGCCTTTAGATTTTGATCTAAAAAAAAGACAAAAACCCCATGAGGAGTATGTGACTAGCATCATAATAAGGGAAATAAAATATTTTCAACTCAACAAATCGAAAAAATTCTGTGGCTGAATGTTCTATCACAGAAATTAGTATCTGCAGTCCCTTGAAAAAGTATACATACCCAGTAAACTTTTTTTCACGTTATTCACGTTACACCCACAAACTTAAATGTATTTTATTGGGATTTTATGTGATATACCATCACAAAGTAGTAAGTATTTGAAGTGTAAAGGAAATGACTCATGGTTTCCTAAGTCAATACTTTGTAGAACTACCGTTCGCTGCAATAGCTAAAGCAATTGCTGGGGTAAAGCTGGTGTCACACTAAGCGACAGCGACAACGACGTCGCTGTTACGTCACCATTTTCGGTGACGTAACAGCGACCTTGTAAGTCGCTGTTATGATCGCTGCTTAGCTGTCAAACACAGCAGAAGCAGCGATCATAACGTCGCTGTGCTACATGTGCAGAGAGCAGGGAGCCGCGCTTAGCGCTGGCTCCTTGCTCTCCTAGGTACAGTACACATCGGGTTAATTAACCCGATGTGTACTGCAGCTACATGTCACAGTGCAGAGAGCAAGGAGCCGCGCGCACTGCTTAGCGCTGGCTCCTTGCTCTCCTTGCTACAGTATGCATCGGGTTAATTACCCGATGCGTACTGCAGCCACATGTCACAGTGCAGGAGCCGGCACTGGCAGCAAGAGCGGAGGCTGGTAACCAGCGTAAACATCGGGTAACTAGGGAAAGGTCTTCCCTTGGTTACCCGATGTTTACGCTGGTTACAGCTTACCGCAGCTGCCAGTGCCGGCTCCTGATCGCTTCATTTCGTCGCTCTCTCGCTGTCACACACAGCGATGTGTGTGTCACAGCGGGGGAGTGACGACCAAAAAATGAAGCTGGACATTCAGCAACGACCGGCGACCTCACAGCAGGGGCCAGGTCGTTGCTGGATGTCACACACAGCGACAGCGACGGGACGTCGCTGCAACGTCACAGAAAATGGTGACGTAGCAGCGACGTCGTTGTCGTCGTCGTTATGTGTGACACCAGCTTAAGTCTCTACCAGCTTTACACAATAATAGAGGTTGAAATTTTTTGCCCATTCTTTGCAAAATAGCTGTATCTCAATGAGATTGGATGGAGGTGTCTGTAAACAGCAATTTTCAAGTCTTATCACCGATTCCCAATGGAATTTAGGTCTGGACTTAGGGTACCTTCACACTTAGCGATGCAGCAGCGATCCGACCAGCGATCTGACCTGGTCAGGATCGCTGCTGCATCGCTACATGGTCGCTGGTGAGCTGTCAAACAGGCAGATCTCACCAGCGACCAGTGAACAGCCCCCAGCCAGCAGCGACGTGCAAGCGACGCTGCGCTTGCACGGAGCCGCCGTCTGGAAGCTGCGGAGACTGGTAACTAAGGTAAACATCGGGTATGGTTACCCGATGTTTACATTAGTTACCAGTGTGAGCAGGGAGCAGGGAGCCGCGCACACTGAGCGCTGGCTCCTTGCTCTCCTAGCTACAGTACACATCGGGTTAATTAACCCGATGTGTAATGCAGCTACATGTGCAGAGAGCAGGGAGCCGCGCACACCGCTTAGCGCTGGCTCCTTGCTCTCCTAGCTGCTGTACACATCGGGTTAATTAACCCGATGTGTACAGCAGCTACATGTGCAGAGAGCCGGAGCCGGCAGCACAGGCAGCGTGAGAGCTGCAGAGGCTGGTAACGAAGGTAAATATCGGGTAACCACCTTGGTTACCCGATGTTTATCTTGGATACAGCTTACCTCAGCTGTCAGACGCCGGCTCCTGCTCCCTGCTCGCTTCATTTGTCGCTCTCTTGCTGTCACACACAGCGATCTGTGTGTCACAGCGGGAGAGCGCCTTTGAAGAAAACGAACCAGGGCTGTGTGTAACGAGCAGCGATCTCGCAGCAGGGGCCAGATCGCTGCTCATTGTCACACACAGCGAGATCGCTAATGAGGTCACTGCTGCGTCACAAAAAGCGTGACTCAGCAGCGATCTCGGCAGCGATCTCGCTGTGTGTGAAGCACCCCTAAGAATGGGCTATTCAAACACATGGATATGCTTTGATCTAAACCACTAAACCATTCCATTGCAGCTCTTGCAGTATGTTTAGGGTCATTGTCCTGCTGGAAGATGAACCTACGTCCTAGTCTTAAGTCTTTTGCAGCCTTTAAGAGATTTTCCTCCAGTAATGCCCTTTATTTAGCTCAGTCTATCTTGCTATCAACTCTGACCAGCTTCCCTGTCTCCGTTGAAGAAAAGCATCTCCATAACATGATACTGCCACCACCATGTTTGGTGATGGGGATGGTGTTTTCAGGATGATGTGCAGTGTTAGTTTTCACACCATTATAAAGATTTTATATGATTACTCACTAAACAATATGTTATATTAAAGTATGTTCATATGTGTATATTATTTTCTTATATATCGTTATTCTTCTTGTGGGACTCACACTTTTTATGAGATTTATATATCCATTGTATTTGAATTTAATAGATTTTCCTTCAGATCATAGTTTGATCATTCATCTAATACATGGATACCCAAAGTGTGGCTTAGTATCTACATGTGGCTCATGGATCCATGATGATGTTAAAGGGGCAGTCGGTGGCCTTGTTAGTTATGGCAGAGCCTGCTGTTCGGCTGCCTCACAGCCCCATGTTCTTCCTCTGCACGCCAACTGCCACTTTAGTGTAATCTATATACTGTATATAATTGCCTTATTCTGTCTGTCTGTCTGTCTGTCTTGCTCCAAAATTGTGTCGGTACAGTGACAACTGTCGGATTGGCCGCTGGGCTCGGCCTGGCCCCGCCCCCCCACAAATTGGCCGCTCGTGTCGGCCTGGCCCCGCCCCCCGCATGGATTGGCCGCTCGCCCCGGCACTCCACACGCATCGCCCGCTCAAGCGTACACCGGCTCCCGGTACACATGTGCAGGGAGCCGGCATACGCTGACGCCTCGCCTGCTCGGCCCCGCCCCCGGCACACGTTGGCACGCTCGGCCCCGCCCCCGGCGGACATAACCTTGCGATGCTGGGATCGTGACGGAGCCGGTGTACGCTGGTAACCATGATACACATCGGGTAACTATAGGAAGCACTTTCCCTTAGTTACCCGATGTGTATCATGGTTACCAGCGTACACCAGCTCCCGGTAGACATGTGCAGGGAGCCGGCATACGCTGACGCCTCGCCTGCTCAGCCCCGCCCCCGTCCTCTTTCCCCAGGACCACTCCTCCCATTATACTCCTCTTTCCCCAGGACTACTCCTCCTATTATAGTCCTCCTATTATACTCCTCTCTGAGTATAATAGGAGGACTATTATAGCATAGGGGATGGAGCACGATGGGGGGTGTGCAGCATGGAGGATGCAGCACGATGGGGGATGCGCAGCATGGGAGATGGAGCACGATGGGGGGTGCGCAGCATGGGAGATGGAGCACGATGGGGGGTGCGCAGCATGGGGGATGGAGCACGATAGGGGGTGCGCAGCATGGGGGATGGAGCATGATGAGGGGTGTGCAGCATGGGGGATGGAGCATGATGAGGGGTGTGCAGCATGGAGGATGGAGCACGATGGGGGGTGCGCAGCATAGGAGATGGAGCACGATGGGGGTGCGCAGCATGGGAGATGGAGCACGATGGGCGGTGTGCAGCATGGGGGATGGAGCACGATGGGGGGTGTGCAGCATGGAGGATGGAGCACGATGGGGGGTGTGCAGCATGGAGGATGGAGCATGATGGGGGGTGTGCAGCATAAGGGATGGAGCACGATGGGGGGGTGCGCAGCATGGGGGATGGAGCACGATGGGGGGTGCGCAGCATGTCGGGTGGAGCATGATGGGGGGTGCGCAGCATGGGGGATGAAGCATGATGGGGGGTGCGCAGCATGGGGGATGGAGCACGATGGGGGGTGCGCAGCATGGGGGATGGAACACGATGGGGGGTGCGCAGCATGGGGGATGGAGCACGAAGGGGGGTGCGAAGCATGGGGGATGAAGCACGATGGCGGGTGCGCAGCATGGGGGATGGATCACGATGGGGGGTGCGCAGCATAAGGGATGGAGCACGATGGGGATGTGCAGCATGGGGATGGAACACGATGGGGTGGTGCGCAGCATGGGGGATGGAGCACGATGGGGGATGGAGCACGATGGGGGTGCACATCTCCCCCCAAAACACACACACACCGCTACACGCGCACCGCACACACACTGGGAACCACAAACTCCGCCCTACACAGACACCCACACACCCACAGACAATGCCGCACACACACAACACCCAACACACAAACACCGTGGCATACACAAATATACGCACATACCGCGCAACACACACACATTGCACAAAACATACCTCCCCCCAAAACACACACACGCACCCCACAGCCACACCCACACAAACCGCGCAACACACACAGCACCACACACACAATGCTGCAGACACACAGCGCTCCACAAACAACGCAACACACACAATGCAACACACAAACAACACCGCTCTCATAGCCCCCTCCTCACCCAGACAACACTCAGAACATTTACAGCGCCCTACACAAACACTGGCAACTACACACAACAACATCTATATATATAACAAAAATCATACATTAATAATAATAATAATAATAATAATCTTTATTTCTATAGCGTCAACATATTCCGCAGCGCTTTACAATTCAAGAGGATAATATCCAAACAATTAACAGTTACAGAAAATACAATATTTAGAGGGAAAAAAAAAGAAAAGAAAAACAACCCTGCTAGGGAGAGCTTACAATCTACAATAAGATATGGGAAGGGGGGGGGAAGCGGGGGCAAGGTACAAGTGCTTATTTATAATGACAACCCAGCCATCTCACGGAAATGGGGGATGGTTTCCTGGACCAGTTGGCCAGAGCCTTGAGATGCATTTGGGTGCCATGGAGTTTGATGTGGAGTTATTTTGTGAGAAGTTGTAGAGGGACTATGTGTAACGAATCTGATTAGGGAGTGTGATAGGCCGCCCTAAAAAGATGCGTCTTTAGGGTGCGCCTGAAGCTGAGTAAGTTGTGATTTGTCCTAACTTCTTGGGGTAGAGCGTTCCAGAGGGTTGGTGCAGCTCGGAAGAAGTCTTGGATCCGGGAGTGGGAGGTTCGAATTAGTGTGGATGTTAGTCGAAAGTCGTTTGCAGAGCGTAGAGAATGGGTGGGGTAATAGACAGAGAGGAGGGTGGAGATGTAGGGGGGTGCCGCACTATAGAGAGCTTTGTGGGTGAAAACAAGCAATTTGAATTGGATTTGAATTTACACAATACGTAAATTCTAGAATACCCGATGCATTAGAATCGGGCCACCTTCTAGTACAGTAATAAGCATACTTTTTCTTCATGTGTAACAAGCACTGACACTAAATTTACAATTTTCCAAAGGCAACAAATTCCCCAACCTAAAGACTAGTTAAGATATAACTTTTAATTCATTTTTTAAAAAGTAAATTATGGACACACAAAGAATAATTAAAAACGCTAAGCACTGTGATCTGAGTTAGATAGCCTATGTAGTCATTATGTCTGTCAGTTATTATTGTCCCCCGATATGGGTCTATTCCTCTTACAGCCACAGTACCGTATTTTCAGACTATAAGACGCACCGCACCAAAAGACGCAGCCTGGTTTTAGAGAAGGAAAATAGAAAAATAAAATTTTAAGCAAAAAATGTGGTCATGACACACTGTTATGGGGTGAGGATCTGCTGGGTAATGTCCCCAAATTCTCTAACTAAGGGACCCCATCCTGGTAATGATCCTCCTGCCTTGTATATGATCCCCATCCTTGTATATATGTGGCGCCCCTGACCTGGTCAGGCACCACTGAGTACTGCACCCATGCTGGGGTCAGTGCAACACAGGTAAACCAGAAGGCTGACCGAGGTGTGACTACACAGGAACATAGTAATCAGGTCTCACACATCTACCTTTGATAGGGACCCCTGGGGAATCCAGGATGGGGCGTAACCTCCATGTCCACTCAAGGGGTGTGGTAGAGAGCCTGGTTGCTAGGTGGCATAGGCAGGCACAGTGGGGAGGGAGTAGTGAGCCAGACTGGAGTGCAGCTCAGGGCTCAGGGGAGAGGAGACATGTGGAGCAGACCCTGCAAGCTGACACAACACTGACAGCGTCCGCGCATTGACTACCAACGGGGTCGACCGGTCATCTGGTAGTGCTACCCGAAAAACACCCAAGACTAGAGAGATCAAAGGGGTGGCTGAGTAAGGGAACTGCCAGGGAGGTACCAGGCCCGTACGAGTGCAGGTTCTCAGAGTAGGGGACCATTCAGTTTTCCTGCTCAACCTGCAGGTGGGGGTACTTTACGCCCTGACCACCACACACAGAGTCCACGTAGCGAAGAGAGGACCCATAGTTCACAGGAGGCAAATATGGCGCCCTGGACAAGCCAGGTCATCACAGAATTACACCAACATACCCCACACCCCGGTTAGGCACACCAAAGCCAAAACATAAAATCCTTGTTGCCTTCCTCCAGGGGCTGATGTCCACACCAGGGGGTGGGCCAGGCGGTTGGTCCCGCCCACCGAGGAGTTCACAGTCCTGGAGGCGGGAAAAGAGAAAAGAGAGTTGAGAGTTAGAGTTTTAAGTGGAAGGAAGGAAAGTGGTAGTGGAGCAGACAGAAAGCGGTCCGGTGTGTGGCCCGGACGGAACAGCAATGTTGGCAGACGGTGGTGACCGTCTGCAGGAGAGGCCTATTGGAGCTAGATGTAAGGACCGTGGACGGGCGGTGGCCCGGCGGTACCGGACCGGTACGCAAAGAGAAGCCAGCACCAACAGGCAGGGCTTACGGACCCCGACAAGGCTAGGAGTCGCCGCTGAAATTGTCAAATCCGTTAGCGAAGGGAACCTCCGGGGTTTCCCAGCAGCCAAGTCCCGATAGAAGGCAACAGTCCAACCGTTAGAGGGAAACACAGCCACCGCCAAGGCTACAGTTCCCAGGGCCAGAGCCTGCGGGCAAAAGGGCCTCCTTTAGCACATATCCAAGCTGGGGAGCGGGTTACCGGTGGGAACCCATTGGAACCGTACACACTACACAGGTGCAGGGAAAGGCCGTCACCATCAACCTGCCAGGAGGAGAAACACTGCAGCCGTCTGTGGGACCCGTCCATCCAGCCGTTTGTTTTACCGGAGACTGTGTATTCATTACTGGCTGAGTGAGTACCACCGTGCCGTGCGGCACAGCGCTGCCCCCGCGACCCTGCACCTCACTAGGTCCCATAACCCGCCTGCCATCCATTCCTACCCACCTCACCGGGCCCCGGGACAGCCAACCCCCTACCCACGGAGGGAAGAAAACAACATCCAAGCTGCTCCCTGTCACCGCTCCCGGGATCCCCGTCCAGAGCAGCGGTGGTGTCACCAATATCACCACAACCGTGGGTGGCGTCACGGACAATATTCCTAATCCAAACCACCCCCTTTCGCTCACGGGCGAGGAACGCCACTCGAGTCCCCGGGATCCGACCCACCGCTTGAGCCACCGACCAAGCAGCAGCAGCAGCCGGACCCGAGCAGTGGGTGAGCGCAGCGTCCCCTCCGCCCGTGACACAAGCAGCCAGAGTGACCTGGTCTTGGCTACAAGCAAACGGGCCAAAAGAAGGGGAGAGAGGCATCAGCAACTTCCCTGAAACTATCACAGAAATTAGTATCTGCAGTCCCTTGAAAAAGTATACATACCCAGTGAGCTTTTTTTCACGTTATTCACGTTACACCCACAAACTTAAATGTATTTTATTGGGATTTTATGTGATATACCATCACAAAGTAGAAAGTATTTGTGAAGTGTAAAGGAAATGACTCATGGTTTTCTAAGTCAATACTTTGTAGAACTACCGTTCGCTGCAATTGCTAAAGCAATTGCTGGGGTAAGTCTCTACCAGCTTTACACAATAATAGAGGTTGAAATTTTTTGCCCATTCTTTGCAAAATAGCTGTATCTCAGTGATATTGGATGGAGGTGTCTGTGAACAGCAATTTTCAAGTCTTATCACCGATTCCCAATGGAATTTAGGTCTGGACTAAAGGTCCAGTCACACTAAACAACTTACCAGCGATCCCAACAACAATAGGGATCGCTGGTAAGTTGCTAGGAGGTTGCTGGTGAGATGTCCCACTGCGACGCTCCAGCGATCCCACCAGCAACCTGACCTGGCAGGGATCGCTGGAGCGTCGCTACACGAATTGCTGGTGAGCTCACCAGCAACCAGTGACCAGCCCCCAGCGCCGCGTGGAAGATGCTGCACTTGGTAACTAAGGTAAATATCGGGTAACCAACCCGATATTTACATTGGTTACCAGCGCACGCAGCTACACGTGCAGAGAGCAGGGAGCAGCGCACACTGAGCGCTGGCTCCCTGCTCTCCTAGTTACAGCACACATCGGGTTAATTACCCGATGTGTGCTTCAGCTAAATGTACACAGAGCAGGGAGCAGCGCACACCGGGTGCAGCTGCACAGAGTACATATTTAGGGTATAGAGTACAGGGTGCAGCTGCACAGAGCAGGGAGCAGCGCACACCGCTTAGCGCTGGCTCCTTGCTCTCCTAGTTACAGCACACATCGGGTTAATTACCCGATGTGTACTGCAGCTAAATGTGCACAGAGCAGGGAGCAGCGCACAATGCTTAGCGCTGGCTCCCTGCTCTCCTAGCTACAGAACACATCGGGTTAATTAACCCGATGTGTCCTGCAGCTACATGTGCACAGAGCAGGAGCCGGCACTGACAGTGAGAGCGGCGGAGGCTGGTAACAAAGGTAAATATCGGGTAACCAAGGACAAGGCTTCTTGGTTACCCGATGTTTACTGTGGTTACCAGCCTCCGCAGAAGCCGGCTCCTGCTGCCTGCACATTTAGTTGTTGCTGTCTCGCTGTCACACACAGCGATGTGTGCTTCACAGCGGGACAGCAACAACTAAAAAATGGCCCAGGACATTCAGCAACAACCAGTGACCTCACAGCAGGGGCCGGGTTGTTGCTGGATGTCACACACAGCAACATCACTAGCAACATCGCTGCTACATCACAAAAGTTGTTCGTTAGCAGCGATGTTGCTAGCGATGTTGCTTAATGTGACGGGGCCTTAAGAATGGGCTATTCAAACATATGGATATGCTTTGATCTAAACCATTCCATTGCAGCTCTTGCAGTATGTTTAGGGTCATTGTCCTGCTGGAAGATGAACCTTTGAAAAAGTTCAAATCACCCCCCTGTTGCCCCATTGAAAATAAAACA